>NC_041231.1:29648132-29658240 GCF_002837175.3 Physeter macrocephalus
ATCGGCAGGTGGATTCTTAACCACTGCGCCACCAGGGAAGCCCCCAATTTTCAAATGGTAGCTTTTAGCTCAAAAATATTTAAAATGCTGTGCAGGGCAGCAAAGAGGTCTGCTGGCCTAGTGTGTCTCCCATCAGTCACCTTTGATATGGTCACAAACACTTGCTCTTAGATCAACTTAAATGAAAGGCATTTAGAGCCTTCTCAGAATGTTCTTCAGAAACTAGAATCACTTGCTTCAAGGTATGAGGAAAAATCCTGGACGGAAAGGTTTTCACTTGCCTTTGGCTACCCCTGTGGCAGAAGGAGACCTCTCAATGTAGCTTTTAATCTGTAAGCCAGTGATTTCCTAAAGTTTTTTGAGTTGCAAAGCCCTGGCTCTGCTAGTCTGCTTTTTGTAAAACCAATACCCTCCCCCCCCACTCCCCTAAAGTGGTGATGTTGTGAATACCTGGAAGATTCTAAAGTGTTTGCTTGTATTGACATTTACTCTTCGGTGTCAAGACCCTAAGTCTGCTTTGCTTTCAGACAGGATATCTGCAGAGCTCATGACAAATGTGATACCTTAGGTGAGTCCACTGTGCGTATCCTCTCTGGCTACAACAGTTTATGACGTGTTTTTCTTCCAAGCCACAAACGCTTTTTAAAGTAAATCCTTGTGGGTTTTTTTTTTTTCCTTTCTAATAGGTCTGGCTGAACTGGGAACCATTTGTGATCCCTACAGAAGCTGCTCTATCAGTGAAGATAGTGGATTGAGTACAGCTTTTACAATAGCCCATGAACTGGGCCATGTGTACGTTTCTTCTCCATATTTTCATTTAATTTGGAGTGACCTAAAACTTCTGTTCCTTCACATCAGTGAGCATTCACTTGACTTTAGAGGGTGTAAGACGCTTCTTGAATCATAGTTGAGTTTGCAGGGTTGAAAAGCTTGGACTGTAGCTGGCAGAAATTACTTTGACTTCGGGAAGCTAAATAAATACAGTGCACCCTCTTCAGCCATAGCTCATGCGTCTCTTTGGTTTAGCTGTACAAGTTTTCTAGGCAAGGTCTAATATGCTCCTTTCCTACTGCAAAGTGGAAAAAAGGGGGCCTTTCTACCCCCTCCACTGAAGCAGAGGGTATATCAGCCCAGAGAACTTACCTGACACAACATCTTTGTTTAGTAGGGTCCTCCAACATTGCTGTGGCCCGCACGATTTTCCCAAACCCAGATCATTCCTGATTTTAGTTATATCTAAGGTTATCCTTTAGATATTAGCCTCTGGAACAGAGCTATCCCTCTTTTAGGGGAAAAAATGAACAAAGATACAGAGAAGAAACTATTTCCTAATTATGTTCACTAAGTGTCTGGTCGTTATGAAATTGGCTTTTCCTTTTTGTTCTTTAGAGCCAGAGCCTGGTTAGAACATGGGGCAAAACAGTATACATTTATTCAAAATTATTCTGGTTTTTGATCTGCCTTCTTTTCTTTCTAGAATGATTAAATTACTCATACTATATCCTTTTGAAATAATTTTCTCAAAAGATGTCCTTAGTATAATACAGCTGTGTATCAATCTGCATGTCAGATGTTAACTTTATTTAGAGATAACATCATCTATTAAGCAAGATTTTTCATTCACCAAATGTTTTTTTAAGGCGCTTTATGTGCAGTGTAGTATAATAGGTATAAAGCAAGATGCATATATAGAGGTATCTCCGATCCAATTCCACGTATAATGCATAAATTTTCAAGTATATTTTAAGAGCACACCCCTTTTTTTTTCTCCAAAGGCAATACCGTCAGATGCCCAATATTTAGAGAATAAAAGAGGCATGACTTTCAGTTAAGCCCTTGTGGCAGATCAGAGTCGTGCTTAGTCAGCTGCCTGTCTGTCCTTTGATTTCTGAAACACCTTCATGAAACTCAAGGATTTCTTGAAACTAGGTTTGAAAACTACTGATTTCACCAGCATTTCCCAAAGTACAGGGCTCTAACACTGATTCCAAGAGAATGGTCCATGGCGGAAAAAAGGAGTTTTGTAATCCAGTGATTTAAAAAAATTTTTTCCTAGTCTAGCCATGCTTGGAATGCCAAGGCCAAATGGCATGAAGTAAAGGCTCTGACAAGTCCTATATTAAAGTGTTGATTTCGTTTAACTCAGTTTCCCCAAACTTATTTTAAAAGAATCTTTGGGGGATTTTCATGTGTTTGTTCTACATGAAATCTGGTAAATTACTTGAGACCTATAAATAGAAGGTATAGGTTTCACAGTGAGGAATAGGGTGGCATTTCAATGGGGCAGCTATTCCTGCCCCAGAGAATGGAATGGGGAAAGTTACAGGGATAGAAATGTATTCAAAGGGCAAGAGTTTGTGTGATTTTTTTTTTTTTTTTTTTTTTTTGGCCGCTTGGGTCTTCGTTGCTGCGCGCGGGCTTTCTCTAGTTGCGGAGAGCAGGGGCTCCTCTTCGTTGCGGGGCGCGGGCTTCTCACTGCAGTGGCTTCTCTCTTGTTGCGGAGCAGGGGCTCTAGGTGCGCGGGCTTCAGCAGTTGCAGCACGCGGGCTCAGTAGTTGTGGCACGCGCGTTGTAGAGCACAGGCTCAGAAGTTGTGGTGCACAGGCTTAGTTGCTCCACAGCATTTGGGATCTTCCTGGACCAGGGATCGAGCCTGTGTCCCCTGCATTGGCCGGCAGATTTTTAACCTCTGCACCACCAGGGAAGTCCCTGTGTGATTAACAGATTAACATTTGCCCCCAAAATATGACTAACAAGAATATACTGTTTAAAGAAATATAATTAATTTCCTGTTAAGTCTTTTCCCCAAAAGAGTTTATAAACCCCTTGTAGATAGCCAGTTTATAAAATTGACATTTTAAGGAAAGTAGGAATTTTGAGTAGCAAAAACAAAATATTTTAAGCTATAGATATAGAAGTCTCAATTCACAGTTAACAAACATCTCCCCCTGCAAAAACCATGCTGTTGACATTGTTCTAGGAGCTTTCATTTACGTTATCTCCCTTAATCTTTATAATCCCCACAAGGTAGATATTATTGTGTCCCTGTGTTTGACTTAGAGATATTAAACTACCCAAAGCGTAGTAGCTAATGCTGGCGTAGGAGCATATGATGTTGGAGCACCAGTTCTAAGGCAGAGTCAGCAGGCAGCCAGATACCCAAGTTCTGGATGGAATTGTTCTAACATTCCCTTTGACTTGAGGAAAATGTATGCTATTTCCCTTCCTATAAGATGGAAACAATACATATACCCCTCATCTCAAAAGTGTCAGGAAGCAAGAAATGAAATAATTGGTGAATGATGTGAGTTGTGGCTTAAACAGAAAGTATATTGCTAGCCTGTTAATGAATTATTTTTCTTTTGGTGCCTTGTCTCTTTGAGTTAGCTTTTGTTCATATTTTAAGAAAAGTAAAAATCCTTTTTAAAAAAAATTTGCTACCGTACTCTGTAGCAGATTTTCTAATGAACTCTTTCAAAATTAAATGTTAAGTTGTTACAGTCATGACCTTCTGATAATATAAAACCCAAGAGCTGTTGGGAGGAAAAAACAACTGACCTTGTATTTGTTGAGCGTCATTGTGTGTTCACAAATAGCTCCTGGCTTCTCGTACCAGCTTCATACACACCTAGAATCTAAGAGTCAGGAAGAATTCGGGAGATAACTGAGTCTCTACTGAATACAGAAATCCTTACACAGTGTTTCTGACAAATCTTCCGCAACTTGCCTCGTAGGAGAGAATGTAGTTTGTATGTATTCCAAAACAGGAGGTTTTAGAATCAGTCCGAAGTAGACTCCAATCCCAGCTCCCTTAGTAACCATGTGACCTTGATCAAATATTGATAGTTAAACCTCTCTACAACTCAGTTTCCTTTTCTGTAAAATGTGGATAATAATAGCACACTATTAATTGGGTCAAATAAAATTAATAAAAAATAAAATAATTTTAAATGAAATCAAGTAAAATTAAATGAAATAAAGCATCGAACGCATTTAACACACCAGCTGGAGCATTGTGAATGCTAAAAAAGTCTTGGTGATTATTTTTTAGTAAGTGCTCAATTAATAGTTGTTATACCACCCCTGCTATGAGCAAACGTGCCTAACATTTGAATGAAAAAAAAAGTTTTCTGTTTACGTGGTGAAATAAACTGGATTTTCTCAAGTCATGGTGGGGTGGGGAATAAACACTAGCTCCTTTCCACCAGAGAGAAACAAACAAGAAAGATTTGAAAACTTTGCTTGTATTAGGTTTGTTGATGGAGCTATTACACTGACTCTGCAGCTGGCATTTGGAAACCTGGGCAGTCATTCCTTTCAGAAAATAGACTCTTAAACATTTATTACTATTAAGCTCAACCAAGAAGGCTGGAGTTTTCCCGTCTTACATTTCCCATCAGGCAATTATTGAGGGGGGCCAAATTTTTAAAAGAAAAAGGAAATCAAACATGAGAAATGACTGGTATGGACTTCACAGACTTATTCCAGCTTTTATTTTTATATGAAGCAAGTCTACATACTTTGTCTGACTCCCTTGTTTTTGTAACTCAAGGTGAACTGGTGAAGGGAATTCCTCCCCAAATGCCAAATTAATCATATACATCAATTTTGTGATACGGAATAGTCATCCAGAGGACAGCCCCTGTGAGCTTGTTACCCAATGGATAATTATCTTACTGAGACAGGCATGTGGGCCATAGAACTGATGTTTCTGGATTGAGAAATGCTTCCTGTCATTTTTTTCCCCACTTCCTCTCTCTAAGCCAAGAATGGCAAATATGTGTTAATGCCACTGCCGAGTTCCCTCCCAGACCCAAGAGGATGCTGGCACTCCATCACGGCCTTTTCTCGGGCAGAACCTGGATTCGTTTAAGAATACTTTTGTGCCCAGATTTTCAGGAAGCTGGTACCAATCAATTGTAATTGGCATGAAGCATGAAACTATTTGCCATCTCTGAGTTAAGCCAACTGAATTGGCGTGCCTCTCCTTTCCATGCTTGCCGTTTTTCTTGATGGGTTTTATTGTGCACGAACTTTGCATACCTCTATAACGGTATACTTGCAGGGTTTTAGCATCTGTCGCCCTGTGACCCAAAGAAGAAGAGATGCCAAGACCCACCCTGAGCCTCTCATTAGGAAGCTTTTGACTTCAAGTTTTGACAACTGACTGACTCTTTATGTGCAGAATGTTATCACAACCTGCCAAGTTCTTGACGCTATAAATTGGCCTTCACCAGCTTATTAGGAATTCCAACTACTGTATTCTAGCACCAACTACAGCACATGCAGAGCCTCTGCAATTCCAAAAAGTACAGCTAAACCAAATAGTGGCCCAATTCACTTTTTTTGTTTGTTTGTTTACATTAAAGGCACTTTGTATTCAGTTGGGTCAGAAGTATGTTTTAGTCTACTCCCTACCTTTAATCCTCTAGTAGGTTTTGTTCTGCTCACCAGGACTCAGGTTCTTATCCATAATGCAGTAGTCAGTTGAATTTTTTCTCTAAGATGCGTTCTTAATGCATTTATAACAGCTCTGTCTCTTAGTGTTTATTGACTTTTTTATATCATTGTCTCCTTGGCCTTAGGTTCAACATGCCTCATGATGACAACAATAAGTGCAAAGAAGAAGGAGTCAAGAGCCCCCAGCATGTCATGGCCCCAACACTGAACTTCTACACCAACCCCTGGATGTGGTCAAAGTGTAGTCGAAAATATATCACTGAATTTCTAGAGTAAGAGTTGAACTTTCTTTGAGCACAGCCTTCATGCTAGTATCTGGCCTCCATGCAGTGAACTAATTGTGGGAAAGAAAATGTAGAGTCAAGCATTCCTTTTGAGTTGTTATTTTTGTTGACATTCCTGGGAGGAGGGAAGAGAAAAATACTCTCTGACATCTGTGTAGTTCATGTCCTCACCAGAATTTAGAAGATTACAGACTGAGCTCAAGAAAAAGGTTGGGATCTTAAAGAGAATATGTAAATGTTGCTTCATTCTTGGTAAAGCTGTGAAATCTGTGCACGTCTTGGGGAAGGGACCGTGAATATGATGACATGATGAAGGAAGGCCACAAATATTTATGTGCTTCTAACTTAGTAATTTGGTGTTGGAAAGGGGTGGGGAAGTGAGACGCCCCCAAAGAACATTACATGGGTGGATGAAAATTGCACAGACCTCCGTACTGTCGAATTGAGAACATTCTCTCTCTGTCTCTCTCTTTCTCTGTCTCCTTGACTCTTTCTCCTTCTCTCTTTTCTTGTTCTTTTTTTTTAAGCTTCCTACCAGGCTGCTCAAGGATCCAGTTACATTATACAATATCCTTGTGTCACAGATTTATTGCTCGTCTCTCCCAGATGTAGAAAAGGTTAAGGGATTGTCCCAAGGTCACTGGGTGTATATTTCCCCAGCCACGGGGAAGAGGGGGTTTTGTTGATCAGAAGTCACCGGGTGTGAATTTTCCAGAAGAGGTGTTTGCAGAAACATGGAAGAACTGGCAGGTTGCTGGGGGTTTTGTGTGTGTGTGTGTCTGTGTCTGTGTCTGTGTGAGTGTGTGAGTGTGTGTGGTTTTTTTAACCAGATGATCTAAAGTGTTTCTTATTGTAACACTAAGCAAATCAGCAAATATTTACTAAACACTTGTTGTGATGGACAGGGCCCCATGCTTGGGTGAAAAAGGCACTATTTTTACCCCTAAGACACTTTACTCTATTGGAGAAGACGTCAGAAAATAAATAGGTAATTGCCCCGAAAGGTGGTAAATTCTGGAACAGGTACATATTTCCTCCTGGTTACGTTGTATGCACAGCCGGTGGTTGCACAAACAAGTATGCCCCCAAAATAGAACTTCAGCTTCTGGACTCAAGTTTGGATGAAATGAATAAAACAAATACAAAAAAGGAACCATCTTCTGTACCATTAAAATGACAGAATGGCCTTCACTGTCATCTGGAGCCTTTGACAGTCATATCTTATCCACTGCCCTCACCATCTTTGTTTTTCTGCTTTCCACAGCACTGGTTACGGCGAGTGTCTGCTTAACGAACCTGAATCCAGACCCTATCCTTTGCCTCTCCAGCTGCCAGGCCTCCTTTACAACGTGAATAAACAATGTGAATTGATTTTTGGACCAGGTTCTCAGGTGTGCCCGTATATGGTAAGTGTCTGGGGGCCGTTTCTACCCTCATAAATGGATTCTGGACTTTTTTTTATTCATAGTTTTCCATTGGATTCTCACTCTTAACGTAAAGCACTCATTGAGTGGTCCATTGACTGTTAATGATAATAGTGATAATGATGATGGGGATAAACAGTAATAGTGCTCGGAGTTGCATGTGGGCCTTACCTGCACTTTCTCATTTCACTCTCAGCCCAAAAGGGAGATGCCATTACCATTTTCATTTTATAAGTGGTAAGTGAGGCTCAGAGGGGACAAGGTTACAGAGCTCGTAATGACAGAGCTCAGCCCTTTTCTCTCCTTGTCTCCTTTTCTTCCCCCTGCCTTGTCCAGATGACTTTTATTATAGGCGCTCTTCGAGATTCAGTAATTCATGAGACAGACCTGTTTCCCTGTTTTAGCTTGTCGAGGCTGTGTCCTGTGACCACCTGGGGCTTGAAACTGTTTCTAGTGGTAGCGCAGCTGACAAGTGTGTGATACTTTGATGTATGTGTCATGGACATTTGGACCAGTGATTTGATCCAGTGGTTATCAGGAGGCATATCAGCAGAACTGTGCTTCTCTGGGATGCCCCATTCTATTCTTTTGGGTATTTGTTTGTTTATTTTGCTGGGAGTGGTTCAGAGATAGCATGGTAAATTGGCAGGTACAGTGAGTCCATGGAAATAACAAAAAATTTTCTGTAAAATGTATCTATGATTATATTCGTTTCTCTGTTACTCATGATAGCAAACAGGAGTAATGCACATGCCCAAGAATGGAAAGCTTAAGCAAACTGTAGTATCTCCATTTAATGAAATAGTATACAAAAATTGAAAAGTAACTCTACAAGAGAACATGCTCTAGCTATAGTTTTAGATTAAAATAACAGGGTAAATAATTATTTTTCAGAGTATGTTCTCAGTGTAAAAGGGGGAAAGAAGCTTCAGGAAAGACTGGATCATTTAAAGCTTTTTTTCTATTTAAAAATAGTAGCTTCTGAATTTTTCTACTATGAATATTGTTTATTTTCATCATCAGGGGAAAAATTATCTTTAAAAACTATGCCTGAAATAGAGCTAAATATGTCAACTTGGATAACTCCAGAAACATAGTGTGTAGAGGGGGAAAACAGGAAGTTGTAGGATGTATCCATATATTCTGAAATATCGAACGGCATTGTTTGTTTAAAGCTGAAATGCTGTATATTAGTGATAGATATTTATACATTTGTAGTAAAAGCAATGGGAATGATGAGATGGTGAGTATCACTAGGACAGTGGTTACCTGTGGGAAGAAGGGGAAGGGATTGGGATTGAGAATGAGTGTGCCTGGCATTCAGCTGGGCCTGTGAAGTCTTCTTTCTTTGTTTGGGTGGTGGACACATGGGTATCCATTATGTTATTGTTCATACTTTTTGTATACCTGAAATATTTCATGATATTTTGTCCCTTCTTTCCTCTGACAACCCCTGAAAGCTCTAGAAAAGAGTCATAATATGATCATGATAATATATGCTTAGTAGGAAAAAACACCAGTTTTAGCATCAAGCCAAACGTTAACTCTAATCACAACGTAACTCAAAACCCACTCTCCAATCACAGCTCATTGCAAACCTAAACTCACATCACGTATTTCCAGTGTGATACTTTACTCTTTGCCAGCCTCAGTTTCCTTATCTGTAATATGGGGAGATGTTACTAGGACCAGATGACATCTCGTATGTTTCTGTTGCACAGTAGTTCCCCTTTGACACCCCCGCAAGTCCTCCCAGGCATAGAAATGTGTCTCCTGGGCTGCTGTCTGTATCTGTCAGAATATTTTATCATTTATCATACCAAGAAAAAAAAATCCCTTTCTAACCTACGCTCTACATCGTTGGCAAAACGTTAGTTGAAAGCAACCATTGCCTTGCTTGATATCCTCTAAGCACATTGTCACTGAATTGTCATTCAACTGAATTGCGCAGATGCAGTGTAGACGGCTCTGGTGCAATAACGTGGATGGAGCGCACAAAGGCTGCCGGACTCAGCACACGCCCTGGGCTGATGGGACCGAGTGTGAGCCTGGAAAGGCAAGTAACGCCCCGATCCATCCTCTGTCTTCGGGCAGACATGGGCAAGATTTGGGCTGTAGGCTCAGTCACCATTGTTTAGAACATAAGTTAATGTAGCATATTTCAGCATGCGTAATACTTTTTTGAGGCAGGAGGTTCAACTTTACTGTTGAAAGTTGTGCAGACTTACCTTATAGCATAATACTGACACGAGGGACATAGCTATCATTATTGCCTCGATTTTAAGACATACTTTTTCTCATTTTAATGTTTTTTAAATCCCAATGTGCTTTTCAATTTATGGGTACATTTAATGTGAGGTAACATTTCTTTCCTCTCTCTCTCTCTCTTTCTCTCTCTTCCTCTTTCTTTTGGGGTGGCAGTGGAAGGCCATTATTAAGTTGGTGGAACATCTTAAAATTACGGAAATACGGGAAGACTTACTGTGCTCACTACTTGGATACAAGGCTTTTCCCAGCCTGTATTGACCCCTTTAAGGCACTGTGATACATCCAAATCCACATTCTGAGTTGCTTATATAATGGCTCCTACTTATTGGTTAATAATCAAACAAAATCTGCTGCTTGTACAACCCAATGATAACAATGTCCCAGCAACTAGTAATATGATTAATGCAACCTTTTGCACCTGGTGTCCATCTAAAAAAAAAAAAAAGGTAGTATGTTAAGGCTTTGGTTACAAAAAGTTTTAGATATAAACCTGATTTTTTTAAATCCATACAAAAAAATGGGGGCTTCCCTGGTGGCGCAGTGGTTGGGAGTCCACCTGCCGATGCAGGGGACGCGGGTTCGTGCCCCGGTCCGGGAAGATCCCACGTGCCCCGGAGCGGCTGGGCCCGTGAGCCATGGCCGCTGAGCCTGCGCGTCCGGAGCCTGTGCTCC
>NC_041231.1:29658287-29676302 GCF_002837175.3 Physeter macrocephalus
AAAAAAAAAAAAAAAAAAAAAAAAAAAGCTGTTCAGTCACTTACCTATGATGTAATCCCTGTACTATATCTGAGTCTCATGTTATCCTTACATAAGTTTTTTCCTTTCTTCTCTCATTGTCCACTTCACTCACGTTTAATATTTTGTTCTCATCTCATTTTCTGTTCTTCTACTTTGCCTTGTGGAACCAGTGGCCCCCAGAGTGTTTCCATGGAAACATGGCATCCTCAGAGATGAGGAACTTAACCATCCCTTCCCCAGTTTTATAGATAGGAAACAGAAAAGAGAAGTGACTTGCCCAGGGTCATTCAGCTCATTCAGGGCAGAGTCCTCACACACCCTACCCACTCCCTTCCCAATTCTCTCCTTTGCTTTCTTTGTCTGAAGGGGCTGCAGGGTCCACAGGAGTGGCCATAACTCAAGCTCACTGAGCTCTTTAAGTTTCCATGGTCAAATAGGAGAAACAGTGGCTTATCCAGTCATTTCTCAGAGTGTTTTTTTTATTTTTTAAATTTTATTAGGGTGGTTTTATAAAATTATAATGAAGATGATTTTTCACTTGATTTAGCTTGGTTACTCCATCAGTTCTGGTCTCACTTCTCGATGGCTAGGACCTTAGCAATTGAGAATACAGCTTTCTCCAGGAGCCGCCTAAGAAAACAGCCTAAGGATATAGGCATAACAGTTTCTGCACCGCACCTTTCATTAGCTTAAGAGGAAATATATCTCCTTGGCCATAGTGAACCTTTCACTTTTTTGTGTGTGTGTGGTACGCGGGCCTCTCACTGCTGTGGCTTCTCCCGTTGCGGAGCACAGGCTCCGGACGCGCAGGCTCAGCGGCCATGGCTCACGGGCCCAGCCGCTCCGCGGCATTTGGGATCTTCCCAGACTGGGGCACGAACCCGTGTCCCCTGCATCGGCAGGCGGATTCTCAACCACTGCGCCACCAGGGAAGCCCAACCTTTCACATTTTGTAAAACATTTAACTCAAAGTTCTGATGGCCAGAGGAGCATAGGTTTGAGTGGGGATATGGTTCTCAGGTTTCCATGGCAGCCATCAAGCATTCACTCTTTTTTCCTAAATGAAGATGTGGCCTCAGAGTCCTTCTAAACACAGTGACCCCTGTAGCTGCTCTCAGTTGGTGGGAGATGACAATAGACATGGTATCTAGTTGACAACTTGGCTAGTTGGCTTGAGTTGGAGCCAGCCAACTATATATTTAAATGGAGTCTGTCTGAGCTCAAAAAAATCACTGGTATTATGTCATGGTTTTTACTCAATCTGATGCACCCACCTACTATGTCTATTTCTGACACATGTTACTGCTGGAAAAACCATAACAAAGTAGAGCTTTCAAGTGTGTGATGAAATGAATTGTATTTAGTAAAATAGTCATGTACAGGCTACCACGCTCCATGTAGTACTATGGTATCCCAGTCAATCGTGGAGCACAGAACCTGGGAAGATGTCTGTTGTGTCTTTCTTCTGTTTTTGTAACAGAAACAGAAAATAAGAGATTGCACGGTAATCTTATACCTGACAAATGGGGAAATTGGGGAGATCTTTCAGAAAACATTTCCCTTGTATGCTTTTGTTCAGCAAAAGCAAGAGTCATCAAGGTATTCCAAAAGGCAGATTCAGAACACCTTCAGAGAAGCAGCTATGTGGAGAACATGATAGGTACATTTTTAGTTTGTTTTAGAAAAGCGGCTAAGTCTAGCAACTTATATTAAAGATGTGGATGTTCATTTGTTTATTCCCCAGAAGAACATTTATGCATTTTACAAATAAGATGGTGAATATGTTGGCATAGACGTTCTTTGTGTTTTTCCATTTCGCTTTTGTTTTCATGGAATTGGCAGTAAAACCTTATCCTTTTCTCTAGCAAATTCTGTATCCCTTTGCTGCTGGGTTAATTTTTTTTTTTTCTTTCTCTTCTCTCTGCCCTGCTCCCTCAGCAGTAATCTGTCTTGGGTTGCTGACACAATGTTATTTTGATGAATGACTCTCTCATGTCCTTTTATTTTCTCCATTCTTTTCTTAAGTCCATTAACATTCTCATTTTAACCCTGTTTGTAAATCTGAGATTTGAAACTCTTGTGTTTTAAGCCTCCTTGGGACAAAATTGACCTCCAAATCGTTCTTCCAATCTCAAAAAGAGCATTTATGTAAAATATCATTTAAATGGTTCTGAACACTTTTAGGAAAGGCTGACTATATTTCGGCTCTGGCTCTAGTAGTCGCTAATGCTTTGTTATGATGTAATGGCTTTTCCAGTATATAATTATTGTTTGTTCAATTTCCTGGTAAAATAGATTATCTTGATACATATTCGCCAGACAGTCCCCATGTCCAGCCTCTGTCACCTCAGGTTCTTCCCCTCTTCCTCTGAGGTTCTCCCTCCCCCTATGAACCCCTGCCAGTGGTCACATCAGTAAGAAATGTTTAATTTGCAGATGAATTTTTAATTAGGTTTTCTTTTAAAAAGGGACCCTGTGAGGACATTTGAATCCAGTGCTGAATGGCAACACTCTGCTTAACCTATGCCCTTATTCTGCTCTGGTTTATGGTAATGCTTAATGAGAATTATGGTCGCTTTGAAGATTATTCTTGTGTGGAGGTAGAGTCTATAGAATAGAGAGGCCCACAGATTGAAGACTGAAGTGACATGAGGAAAAAAATGCATTTACAGACAAATTTCACTATGAAAGTCCACGGCTAGTCATAGGAATGTTCTCCTTAGTGTGTAGAATTTATAAAATGTGTGCCTGGCGTCAAGATTTGATGGCTGAATTTGGGCATCAGCTGTGACCTCAATTGTATATTAGTTAGGAATTTTGTTCAGGTCAGACCAAATTGTAGTCGTGTAAGCAAGTTGGCTCTTTTTCTGACACACACACAAAAAACTAGTCAGAGGTAGGGCAGGTCATGGAGCTATTATGGTAGGTCTACAAAATCATCAGAGACCCAGGTTCCTAATTTCTTTCTGCTCTACTGTCATATGCAAATGGCCATCATCCTCAAAGTCACAAAATTGCTGCTATAGCTCCAGCCATCAACTCTGAGTCCTGGGCAGAATGAAGCCAAAGGGCAAGGAACAAAGGGGCAAAAGGACCTTCCCAGGAATCTGACCCAATGAATTCTACTGACATCTCTTTGACCATTCCTATCTATACAAGAATCCAGGGAAATATAGATTCTATTAATAAGGATGAAGGAGAGAATGGATATTGGGTAGACACATTGGAGTGTCAGCCTTACCTAACCATCTCATTAATCTTGCTTTTAAATTTCAGTCTTTATTTAGATGTCAACAGTTGTTCCCATTTGCTCACAGTTGAGAGGCAGCATGTGTCACAGCTAAGAGTATGCACTCTGGAGCCAGATTGTCTGTGTTTCAGTATCAGCTCAGCCCCTTACCAGATGTTTGACATCAACTTCCCTGTGCCTCCATTTTCTTTTCTGTAGAAATGGGGGTAATAGTAGTACCTATTTCATAGTATGCTGTGAGAATTAAGTAAGTTAATGCATACATAGCGCTTAGAAGAATGCCTGGCAAATGTTAAGTGCTGTGTAAATATTTGCTCTTATTATTACAAACCTTGTTCAAGTGGGGTCTCCTGTGTGCTCAGCTGTGTACCAGGTGCTTTCCATACATTGTCTCATGTTATACTCAAAACAACTTTGGCAGGTAGGTCCCCATTTTTCAGCTATGGAAGTAGAGTCCCGTGACTCACCCGAGGTCACAGTTAGTTTGTAGAATGGCCCTCCCACACCACCAGACTGTTTGCCTGCTAAGCTTTGTCCCCTTAAGACCTGCTCTGTCCGATATGGCAGCTACTAGCTACCCATGACTGGCGAGCATTTGAAATGTCAGTCTGAACTGAAATGTGCTAAAATGAAAATACACACCAGGTGTTAAAAATCTAGCATGGAAAAAAAAAGTGTGGGAAAAAATCTTACTTATAATTTTATGTTGATTACCTGGAGACATAGTAATGTCTTAGACATTTTGAGCTAAATAAAATATGTTAAAGTTACCTTCAGTGTTCTTCTTGCTTGTTTTAATGTGGCTGCTAGAATTTTTTAAATTACATATGTGACGCATGTTACGTTCTTATTGGATAGTGGTGCTCTAGACCAAGCTGCCTCTCCTTGATTTTATGTGCATATATTCCAAGGAATGTTCAAGACGACTGTAAAGACAACTATAAAATGATTTCAGGGAGTGATGTGGTCACCTCTGCCCTCATTTCTCGGGTGCAGAGTTGCCCAGGATTCTTTGGATGCCAAACCTTTTAAGCCTCAGCCAAACAGCCCAGGAAAAGGGATGTGTCCTCAGATACTCAGGAGGATAATTACAAGGGAGAAGGCAGGGCAGAATAGAGAAAGCCTAACTGCACTCTTTAAAATAATTGTTCGCCAGACCTTTGCTGGGACTGGCCATTGACTGAGGCTTCACCAGCCTCTTATCTGTTCCCTTTCCCCACATGCTCCCCCCACCGCCTGGCCCCCAGGCTACTCTGCTTCTAACCTCCGTGCCTGGGTCCTCCCTGTGGATAAATCACAGTGGCCACCACCAGCCCCGCTTCAGAGATCTGAGCGAGCGGCAGGGCGTCACCCTCCTGCCGCCACTGCTGCCCCTCTTCCTTTGTCCATTGCTCAGTGACCTCGGCTTTGTGTCAGGGCCTCACACCCCAACAATGGCAGAGGGTTGAAATGGGCTTCTCCATTCACTTGTCCTGCTGAGGAGTTTTACTTTGTTTTGCTTTAAGCATCATGGCCTTCTTCCTGCTCTAGGCTGCAGAATCAGAAACCATTAGTAACCAAAAAGCAATAAAGTTTAGGGCTCTCTGTAATGTGTCCATTTTTGCTTTAGTCTCATCCTGTGTGCTCTGCTGGAGTGAGTTTATAGGAATCCTGTAACTAGCTTTTTTTTCCCTCTCCCATTTAATTAAAATGGGTTTTCAAATCTGTGAGGAGCAAGCAGTAAAGCATTGTATTTTACCAGGCTCACAACATCTCTAGGCCTCCTTGTTAATGGAGATGCACTATGCAAATCCAGTAACTCATTTCGGCCCTGTCTACAACCAGTAGACAGCCCATTTCCACGCCTCATTTTTCCAAGTAGACTAATAGAGCGCTTCTAGGCTGGCCATGGGACTTACCCTAACAGCCTGGAGCCAGCCACTCATTGGCCAGTTTTATTCAAGCCAGTGGTAAATGAAGACACAGCCTAAAACCACTAAGCCCGAGATTAAACTCCCTACCGTTTCCATGACTCACGTAGATGATGAAATTGTAGCATTTCAAACCAGCACATGGAAAACAATGAAAGTATGGTATATTTAAAAGGACAGCGGGTCCTACAATATCTCAAGCACCGAGCTCTCCCTCACTGTTCCCCTTATTAAATACAGCACTGCAAGTTTGGATTTTGTGTTCCCAAAGAAATGGAGGTCCCTGTGACTGATGGATCCTGGGGAAGTTGGAGTCACTTTGGAACCTGCTCAAGAACATGTGGAGGGGGTATCAAAACAGCTGTTCGAGAGTGCAACAGACCAGAGTAAGTCCTAGAACTCGTCACTCTTATTATTGGGGTAGCAGGGGTGAAAAATTCCTAAAGGGAATAATTTAGCTGGAGGCAAGTAAAGAGCTCTTTCCAAATTAGACAGTGGGTGGACATCTAGAGCTGCCCAGACCAATGTTATCTAAGCTCTATCTCTCTGTATTATTATTTTTCTCCTGTAACTGTTTATTATTAAAAGTTTTGTTTCTTAACTGGTAGATGCTTTGTGTTGGTTGGTCAACAATTTTGACAGTCAGGTATATCTCACTGTCCGCCCCCGCCCCCCCCCACCACCGCCCAGAGCTTGGGATAGCACACTAATAAAGTGAACAAGTGGATTTTCATGAGGAAACAAAGAAATCAGACATTTCCTTCCAGATTGTAGATAAATGTATCCTTTCCAGTTAGCTACTGAAATGCTGAAAAGGGCACACAGACCCCCAAGGCAGCATGAGTGAACCCCAAGGGACCTGGAGCCCTAAGTCAGGATTTACTTTTGAATCAAAAGTAAAGTAAACTGCTTTTCAGGATAATTCTCAGAATGTGACCATGACTGTCTCTACCAGTAGAACCTTGTTGAAACTTACGTGCTCAAATAAAGCCCACAGGCTTCTTTCCCAGCATCTTATCACGATAGACGTGTGTTTGGGGAGAGGCTATTTATAAGTGGATTTAAAAAGTTGCTATCTTCATTATAAGTAATGACATCAAATTTTGTGTGGATGTAAGATGCATAAAGTTTAAAGGGATAGAAAATAATACATGATATTATTGCTACTGAACCTATGTAGCCCGAGAGGTCTTCCCAGATTAGTTTTTAGATGTGCAAACTCACAACCATTTTTAAGAACCAGCTGCGCTGGAGTTTTGTAAAAGGGTTTGGCTCAGCAGTGCTCATTTATTTTTAACAGCCTACATTAAGGATAGCAGACTGGATTGTAGAGAGAAGCAAGCAGGTAGAGGAGCAAAGTAGGCTTGTGCAGTAGACTAGGTTGTACTGTAGAGTACTGCAGACCAAGGGTGGGGTGCTTCCAATTTTTTATAAGGAGAATATGAATTGTGTATACCAAAAAGGACATAGCTTTAGCCTGCTGTTGCAAGCCCTGGTCTAAATAAATAATCTGTATAGTCCAAAGCACAGATGGTGATCAATTTATTTTAATTTATTTTTGTTCACAGTCCAACATTATTTCATGTCCACGTAATATTAATCTCTAAGGACAAGTAAAGAGCTATAAGACATAGGCTCTGGTCTGTAAAAGTAACACTGTAGCTATGGATATAAACTAATACACGTTAGGTTAGATTTTTCCATAGCGTCTATACTTAGTATTAGTTTTTAAAATAATAATATAAATATAGTAGATGCTTTCAAAGAATTCAGATACGGGTCTTCCCTGGTGGCGCAGTGGTTGAGAGTCCGCCTGCCGATGCAGGGGACGCGGGTTCGTGTCCCGGTCCGGGAGGATCCCACATGCCGCGGAGCGGCTGGGCCCGTGAGCCACGGCCGCTGAGCCTGCGCGTCTGGAGCCTGTGCTCCGCAACGGGAGAGGCCGCAACAGTGAGAGGCCCGCGTACCGCAAAAAAAAAAAAAAATTCAGATACAAAAGTATATCATATAAAAACCTACTGCCATTGTTATTCTTACCCCCAATACTCCCCCACAAGAAATAACCACTAAAAAATAATTTGTTGTGTGTTATTTCAAATTTTTAAAAGAGATTATAGACGTAATATGTATTATATGAAACAAATATTACAGAATGTAGAATAAGGGTCATCCTATATATATTGTCCCACAGCTTGCTTGTTAAAATCAGTTATATATCCTAGCTGCTTGTACCGTTGAAGTTTTAAAATAAAACATTTTAAGCTAGCAGCAGATATGATGAATTTTTTTTAAACTTAAAAACTCTTGGGTGGCTACATTGAACCAAATCGTGATTATTCTCGTGAGCTGTTATTATCATGATAGTGTGGATATTGCAAACAGTAGGTACGTTTAACATTTTGACTCAAGAATATTCCATTCAAAAGAAGTGGGGGGTTGTTTTTTGTTTTTTTTAATAGTCTTAGAATAATTCTAAAAGTAGTGTGGAAAGTGGAAAGAGATAAATCACCCCATAATTGGAATGGAGCAGACAAAGAAAATCACCTAGTGTAAAGATCTCAGCAGGAAAAGATCTTGAGCTTCAAAGTGAAGCAAAGATCCTCTCATTCAGAAGTTAGGAACCGATCATTAAAGACTTCAATTAGAGGTCCTTGTCCTGGCTGTTTGCTATGGGAGGTTTTAAAATAATACAATCCACCTAGTTGAGTGTCAGCGCTGACATCATTTCATTAAAACTCCTCCAAGTTATTTGCACTTCGGGATGTCCCTGTGAACTAAGGAAGGAGTCTGCCTCTTAAAACCAAGGTTATGATGGCACTGGGGGAGTCAATTAGACAAGGGAAAGGGACACCGAAAAGGGAAAGTCAGGTCCAAATCAGTTTAAGAGCTTGTTCAGAGAAATTCGCAGAGCAAATGGTTCATTATGTAGAATGTGGAAGTGGTTGCTGTCCTGTTTCTCAGGAAGTTTCAGAGAATGCAGCCCCTCCCAGCCCCCGCATTGCTGGCAAAATGCTTTTCTCAGTTTGCGGAGCCCTTAGAATATAATGAAGATCTCCATTTTCAGAATCCAAGGTATACCTTTATTGAGAACACTGGGTTGTTCTTATGTTTTCAGTGTATTCATGTGATTCAAAAATGTATTTATTTAGTATCTGGATACCTTAAGCTATATTTTTAGGTTTTTTATTTTCTTTGAAAGCATGCAAGCTAAAAAAGAGAAGCAGCCTTGCCATGTGTATGGGATCATGCTATACTTGATGAGCAAGCTTTAGAAAGCATATCCTTTCTAATTTCATGTCCCAAAAAAGTTGTTGGTCCCAACTGGTTCACCACCATGAGAATGGAGCCCTAATGTTTTATCTTTAAATGCTTTATTTTTTTAATCCCATTTTTGATTGATGCCCTATATATAAGATAAGCATATGTTCTGGTTTGTAAGGATGGTCCCAGTTTACATCTGTTGTCTTGGAGAAGTTATTGATAGCTCCCCTTTCAATTCTCAGAGTCTCCTGAATTAAACAACTGTGTGGTCACCTGATCTATAAGAAACATGGTAATAGAATAAAATTTAAAATCAGAATGACGAAAAACATAACTTGGAGTACCAAAACAAGACAAAGCATTGGAAATAGAAGATGCATTACCAGGCCATTGGACCATATACTTGTTGTTTTGTAATCTAAATTTGGCTCGGAGCTTCCTGGTGGCTGGAACAAAATGGTTTATAGAATTGTTCTAGTCCATCAAACTAAAAAATCACACGAGTTCTTTAGGAAAGGCAAAGTATTTCCTTCTTCTCGTGCTTCTCTTTTGCTTTTAAATTAGGAGATAGGTTAAATTAATAATAATAAACTCATAGATTTGAGAAAAGACAGGATTTGTGAACTAAATATTTCCCATTTAGGCTTTGAGCGTAGCAACTGCTTATGAAATCTTCCATAAAAGAGAGTAAACATATGTTTGTTTCATGTAAGAAAACCAGTCTCTCATTTGGGTGTAAAGAATGGCAGCAAAGTTTTTTTGAGCGCTGAGTTGGATGAATTTACAGATGGTCCCCAACTTACGATGGTTAGACTTAAGATTTCTTTACAATGGTGCAAAAGCAATTTGCATTCAGTAGAAAGAGTGCTTCAGATTTTGAATTTTGATCTTTGGTCAGGCTAGTGATACGCGGTACGATGCTCTGTTGATGTTGGGCAGCGGTGGCCACCGCACCTCCCAGTCAGCCACACGATCATGAGGGTAAACAACTAATACACTTAGAACCATTCTGTACCCAGATAACCCTTCTGTTTTTTACTTTCAGTATAGTCTTCAATACATTATAAGAGGCAGTCAATACTTTATTATAAGATAAGCTTTGTGTTAGATGATTTTGCCCAGCTGTAGGCTAACCTGAGTGTTTTGAGCATATTAAAGGTAGGCTAGGCCAAGCTAGGATGTTCAGTAGGTTAAGTGCATTAAATGAATTTTCGACTTAAGATATTTTCAAATTACAATGGGTTTAACAGGGCATAACCCCATCATAAGTCAAGAAGGATCTTGTCTTTTGAAATATTGAGAATTGGTTGCTGTGGGAGAGCCATTAACTAATGAATGAATAGAGATATCCAGTCCCATAGAGTGCCCCATTTGGCAGAATTATTAATGATCGCTAGTATGGCTCCCTGGCCCACCCCATCTAATCCTTGAGTATTCTTTCAGCATTCTCGGTAATCGGTCATTAGACCCCTTCTTAAAACCCTCCAAATATAGAAAATACACTATCTTCTCAGGCTGCCTGTTGTATCTTTAGAAATTTCTTCCTCGTGCTAACTGTAATTCATCGTAAGTAAACATAGATGTTGAGATTTCTTTTCAAACCCGTTTGCAGACCTAAGTTTAGCTTTCCTTGAGAGTAGAATACACCTGCGATGATCTTGGCAAAAATTCTTTCATAGCTCTGGCCATGCAGCGTCGTGAATTTTCTTTGTATATATGATTCAGCTGGCCTGTGCTGAATATAGATACTTTCATAGTAATTAATCAGCAATTTCCTTAAGTCCTTTCCATCCCTATTCGACAAGCCTTATTTTAAAAGGATCTTAATAGTTGCAAAATGTGATTAATATTATTTTTAAAGCTACATTTCCTATAATTTTCAGTATTTGCCTATATGGGGAAAAAACTTCCATCCAGCTGAATTATTAAATTAAAACATGAATTTCTCCATGCTGAAATGTAAGTTCAGTTGTGTAAAGCCCTCCTCATTACACAGGACATGCAAATCAAGCAGAGATCCTGTTGTCTAGGATATTTAAAAAGCCATATATTTCTAAAGAACAAATTTATGCTTATTCATAAAATATCATTTGCCTTTACATAAAAAGCAAATAAAGTCATAGAATCCATTATGAAATGGAAAGAGACCTGTCTCGAGAGGCAGCATGGGAGAGAGACCAGACTGTGGGCTTTGGGTCAGGGAGAGCTGCCTTGGTCTCTCAGCCAGTATGTCTCACTTAACTGCATGTGACCTTGCCAGGTTACTTAACATTTCTGAACCCGTTCAAGCAAGCGTTCAGAAACAAGGATGCTACTACCTACCGCACAGGATGGCTGTGCACGGTCAGTGACTGAAGTTGCAAAGTGACATGGTGCCCTGTACACTAGACTACTCCGGAGTCAGCAAACTTTTTCCATAAAGGGTCAGATAATAAATATCTTAGTTTTTGTGGACCATAGGATGGCTGTCCTTGCTATTCAACTTTGCTGATATAGTGAAAAACATGCGTAGATGATATGTATAGAGTGGGTGTAACTGTGTTCCAATAGAACTTTTATTTATGAACAGGGAAGTTTGAATTGCATATAATTCTTGTGTCTCAAAATATTCTTTTTATTTATTTCTAAATTTTTTTAGAGTGTAAAAACTATTCTTATCTCACTGGCCATGTAAAAACAGGTAGTAGGCTGGATTTGGCCCACAGGCTGTGGTTTGCAGACCCTTGTAATAGCTAAACATTTACTGTATGGCTGCCCTTGTTCAAGTGCTTTGAATCTATTAACCCATTAATCCTCACTCAGCCCTTGAAGTAGATATTAGCATCATCTTTTTTTTACGGGTAGGGAAACTGAGGCTTAGCGACACTGAGCGATTTACCTACGACTGCACCATGGTTAAGAAGCGGGGCTGGGATTCAAATCCCGTTTCCAGGATCTGTGTCGATAACCTTCGGCAGTATTGCCTTTTACATGGAGTGTTTCCTGTGTGTTCTTTATTTTTTAAAATGTCATTTATAGAAATAAGTCACAAACTGCTCTTTGCCGTTTGATAGTGGTCAAAGCAAGCAAAGGTGGATTCTGTTCCCATGTGAATCAGGAAGCCACCTGCAAATGTTAACTCTTTGCTGCCCGAGGAACTGCTGCTCTTGATCAATTTCAAGAGTCAGAAAAGACTTCTTATATAAGAGAACCGAAAGAAAAAAAATCACTGAAAAAAATTTATTTTCAAAGGGAAAGAAATATGAGTTACTTTCAGGCAACAGGTAAATGATCTGATGGATCCACTATAGTTTGTTGGGACATTTAAAAAGATTCCACAGAGATCATTTCAATTTGAGAAAAAAATTGAAGGGGTCTTCCTTGTAGAAGGAAAAACAGGTTTTACAGCCGTCTGAGCCTGATCTATTATTCATGTGTCATCAGTGATATTTTATGCATGAGACTGGGGTGCTTTGGTACTGAGAGAAGAACTTGGTATCCAGAAAACCAAGGCTGTATCTCTAAATGGCACCAAAAAAGAAAAAGACAGCACTCTGGACCATAGTTCCTGGAGAATGAAGCAGGAAGAGCACAGTGGGAGAACCTGGGAAGCTTGAATTCCAGTCCTGTCTCTGTTCTTTTATTAGCTGTGTTACCTTGGGCAAAGTCCTTAACTCTTCTGAACCTTCCATCCCTTGATATAAAAGTACCTCAGCTACCCTCCCCTTGGGCAAGATATGAGTAAATATGGGCGAGTCAAGCACACAAGGCAGATGTAAATCATACGGGCCTAATGGGGAAATGATCAGACATAGATACTGTTGGGTTTTGTGCCGTTTTGCATCCCTAGATGCAGTCTTCTTCCTAATAACAATGAATACTTATGAGACTCCTTGCTGAGTTCCTCGTTTATAACAAGGCTTTCAGATGCACAGTATCATCTCTGTTTACATGTGTAGAATGAAGCTCACGGAGACCAGGTAACTCACACAAAGTTGCCCAGCTTGTAACTGCAAAGCCCATGCTCTTACCTCCCTCTACAAATCTTTGGTGGGCGGAACATGTTTAGGACAGCATCATGGCCAGGCAGCCCTTCCTGAGACTCAGGTACTCTGCAGTACCATTGAGACCTGCCTCACGGTGCACACATCATAGCTCAGATTTGGTACTCAAAACAAACAAACTGCTGAATCGGATGGGATTAGGTTGGGTTGTGCTGACATGTAACATCATAGTCACTAACATTTTTAGGCATTTGCTGTGTGCACTCATTTTAGAGAAGAGGAAAACTGAAGCTCTGGGAGGCTAGGAACTCTGTCTAAGGTCACACAGTGAGGGTGGGGCCAAGATAAGAAGCCAGATCCAACACTAGAGCCTCACGGGCTCAGCTAGACTGCCCCTCATTCTGTATTTTATAGTCATGGATATATTTCCCTTCCCCAAGCCCTGTTTTAACAAAACAAAGCAAAAAAACAAAACAAAACCAAAAAAAGAACCAAAAACACTTCTTCTGGTCCATATTACTCTGAAAGATTCATTCTAAAGAGAAAAGGTAGAAATCTTTCAGTTTGAGAGGTGCCCTCAACTGTTGTACCTGTGGTATCCGAGTAGCTCTGGTATCCGAGCTCCTCCAGCCCTGGGCTGTGAGTGAGTCCAATTTCCTCTGATTCTGTGATCTTCCCGTTTCTGTGATGCGCTTGGCATGCTGTTGACTGCCAGGAGACGGGTTGTTTAGTATACTCTCTGGGTCACATCTGGAAAATCCATGAACGGGGTTGCATGCTGAGATTAAATTTGCATTGTGATGCGTTGCAAGACGTCCTCCATACTCTTGTCACACAAAAGTTAATGAAACCTTTACACTCTATCCTGTTAAGTTAGTCAAAATATGAGCACATCTTATTACTCCATCTTATTTGTAAAACAAAGCAAAAACAATGGTCATGCAGGGAGAGAGAGGAAGAGAGAAGAGGGACAGAAATGAATGGAAATGGAATGGTGCAAGTTTTAGGATGGTTGCCCATGAAAGTACCATAATACGGAAAGTAGACAGGAGCATTCCAAGTACTCATTTGTTCCTTGGACCTATGTTTTTAAAACTGAAGGACTGTGGATGTTCAGGGGAAGGAGGACACAGAATGGCCTAATGGACTCCAGGTTTTATGTTTCAAACTTTAAGTTAGATGCTCTCCCATTTTATCCTCAAAACAGCCTTACCAGCTGGTGCCTTCCCATTCTACAAATGGAAGGGCTGAGGCTCAAGGACTTTCAGTGACTGGCCCAAGGTTATACACTTAATGATATTGAAGGCAGAGTGCAAACCCAGATTCCAGAGCCCTTGCCCCGGCCACTGTCACTGACCACTTCACATTTGCTTCCCTCAAAGGCAGGAAGCCACGTTGTAATACATGACATTATAATACATTAGAGAAATACATTATAATACAGTATGTGTGCTCTTTACATTATCAAGTCATGGGGAGAAATACATTATAATACAGCATGTGTGTTCTTTACCTTTTCTTAGGCCAAAAAATGGTGGGAAGTACTGTGTGGGGCGCAGAATGAAATTTAAGTCCTGCAACACGGAGCCATGTCCCAAGCAGAAGCGAGACTTCCGAGACGAACAGTGTGCTCACTTTGATGGAAAGCATTTCAACATCAATGGTCTGCTTCCCAACGTGCGCTGGGTCCCGAAGTACAGTGGAAGTAAGTGCATCTGGGGACGTGCTCGTGGCTGGCAGGCCGGCATGGGCTCCAGGCACAAAAGTCACGTTGCATGGTGTTTCTCCGTCTAGTTTTGATGAAGGACCGCTGCAAGCTGTTCTGCAGGGTGGCGGGGAACACAGCCTACTATCAGCTCCGTGACAGAGTGGTAGATGGAACTCCGTGTGGCCAGGACACCAATGACATCTGTGTCCAAGGCCTTTGTCGGGTGAGTCCCAGATGGCGATTTCTTCACTGTGTTGTCTTGCTGCCAAGCTGTGATGTGTGGCTTCCTTGATAGAATAGCAGCTGCTAGTATCTGTGCATTATCTCCAGGGCAGTGGTTCTCAAAGTGGGGCCCCCCCCGGACCAACATCAGCACCACCTAATTCTTTTTTTTTTTTCTTTATGTTTTATTTTATTTGATTCATTTTTTTATTGAAGTATAGTTGATTTACAATGTTGTGTTAGTTCCAGGTGTACAGCAAAGTGATGCAGTTACATATGTGTGTGTGTATTCTTTTTCAGATTCTTTTCCCTTATAGGTTATTACAAAATATCGAGTATAGTTCCCTGTGCCATACAGTAGGTCCTTGTTGGTTATCTCTTTTCCATATGGTGATGTGTATCTGTTAGTCCCAAGCTCCTAATTTATCCCTCGCAGCCCCACCTGATTCTGATGCATGCCAGAGTTTGAGAACCACTGCCCTAGGTTTTTCTGTGACACTCTCTGTGGGAGTCTGAAAAAAACCTCCCTGTGAAGATTTATTGTAATTGACACACATACACACTTCTTTACGATAACCACAGTGCGTAAGGTTAAACCCAAAAGCTTCCTGACAGTGAGTTTGGTAGATTGAATAGCTGTGCTCCAAAAAGATGTTATGAGGAAGAGCCGGCCTCATTCAGATTTCTGATTTGAAGCAGGATAACTTCTACCAAAGACATACGGGCAAATTATTCTTGGGAGGGAAATCGAGACCCTTCTGGCAGATGGTAAAGCATCAGAGTGCTGATTTCTTGGGGCCTTGGCACCATTTCCTTGCTCTCACCAGTCAGAACTCATCCCTCGCAGCCAGGCTCCGAGATGATGTTTCTGTTCCTTGCGTGGAGTCCAGGGCACGTTGGTGCTCCTCATTGATAGGATTTGATCGAAGAGCCCCTATGAGCTTCACCCGCCTCCTGACCCCCAGCTACAGTGCAGACTTCCTTTTTAGTCTATGCGCTGGAGCAAAACATTGAGTTTCTCCTCAAAGACTAGTTCATTCGAAGGAACAGAATAGTTGAGGATGTGACCTCTGTCCCCCTGGTCTTCTGGTGATTGCCGGTGGCCTTTTCAGACCCCAGTCTACACTGCTGCATTGCATTAAGGTGTGAAGAAATTAAAGAGGCCGCTTAGAGCCTGAGGCCTCAACCTGACAGCCTGCACTCGTGCTTTGTCCTCCATTCATACCCTGTATTGAAACATAGGGGATTTCACATAAAATCAAATTTTCCAGTGCCTTTTGAAAAATTGGGATACGTCAACACGGGGCTCCTGTTTCTGCATGGCAGCAGTAGCCTGCAGTGGACAGCGGCTGCTCCCTTGAGATGGGCTGTGAGCTCTTTAATGGGATACGGTCGGTCGTCAACCTCTCTCTCTTTTTTTTTCATTCCTGAGCTATTTTTCTCATTTACTTTACTTACTTGCAGACTAGTGCTTCTCTAACTTTAATCTGTAGACACAGCACTTAAGGGTCTTATTAGCATGCCGGAAAGATCTACTCCGGCTCAGTACATCTGGGTGGGGCCTAAGATTCTGCATCCCCAGCATCCTTGGGGACGCCCATGGCTGCTGGTCCAAGGACCACATTTTCCCACAGCCAGGCTAAAGACAATTTGAGTTCCCAACCCTTGAAAGTTTAAAGAGACTTAAAAGTTCTTGTCATTTTGAATGCACCTCATTCAAAGAAACACATTACTTATCATTTTATAATCTCTCTAATACTTACCATGTATTTCAACTGTTTTCTTTTTAAAAGCAAGCTGGATGCGATCATGTTTTAAACTCAAAAGCCCGGAGAGATAAATGTGGGGTTTGTGGTGGCGATAATTCTTCGTGCAAAACAGTGGCAGGAACATTTAATACAGTACATTATGGTAAGAATTTGTTCCTAAGAACCATGAGAGGGAAAATAGTCAAAGTGTAAACATTGTTAACCACGTGTAATATGTAAAAGTATTCATGTCAAGTGTAAAATCAGTCTTGATAAGGTACATTACCCATCTGGCTATTAGGCACCTAATAGTGAGAATTATATTGTATTCCTTTGTTGCCACCTTTTACGCCGTGCTTAGAGAAAGTGAACCAATCTGTGGAACGCTCACTTTCTGCTCACTTCTTTCCAGGTTACAATGTTGTGGTCCGAATTCCACCTGGTGCCACCAATATCGATGTGCGGCAGCACAGTTTCTCAGGGAAATCAGAGGATGATAACTACTTAGGTGAGATGGGTGCCCCCTGCCATTTGCAGGAATTCTGGTTCTCTGGAGCGGTTGGCAGAGGCTGCTTCCTTTCCCCTGTAGCAGGTGGACAGCTTTCAGATGTCATGTATTTTCATAAAAGAAAGAAGTTGATCTTGAAACTCATTATTTTATTTCTCCCTTGTACATTACACCCTCAGCCTATTGATTTAAGAGTTGTGTACTTATAGTAGTCAATATCAAGGAATTGGCTCTGGATCTTAGAAAATAGGCCCCAAATCAAAATTTTTTTTAACATCTTTACTGGAGTACAATTGCTTTACAATGGTGTGTTAGTTTCTGCTGTATAACAGAGTGAATCAGCTATACGTATACATATATCCCCAAATCAAATTTTGAAAGTATTTGCCTTGTAAGTTTAGCCTAAAATCATTGCTCTTTTTGAGTCTTTAAAAAAAAAAAAAAATCTGTCCTTTGGGTAACTGACATGCCAGTGTTTTAGTAGAGGTGTTAGTTGACTTAACCAATAGCAGACCACAGGTGGACTTATTCAACATTTCATTATTCCCGGTCATTCCCAAAGATTCTATACTGGCACTGTGTTTCTTATGTCATTGCTAACATGGCCCATCTTGTTACTTCATAGTTTCTTCATCTTTCTCTCACCGAGGCCAGGCACATGATTAATTCATATCTATTCCTATTTTCAAACCACAGCTCACCAACAACCCTGTGTTCATTTTCAGCTGTTTGCTCAGCCCAGTCCCCCTGCAGATTATCATTCTGTAAACTTCCATAAGTGATTAGGAAATTCACCCAATTTTTTTTCATTAAAAAAAGGACATGGGAACTGGGGTAATGACAGAAAGGGATTCAGCTAGTCGACTACCGTGCACAACGAGACTCTTCTTAGCTCTGACACGACTTGCACTCAGATCTAGAAGAAATCAGGGCAGTCTTGCTGGGCAGTCAGTTTTTAAAAGAAATGAATGGGCTTTCTTATAATGGCCAGGCAGGGACTCCATGCATCTGAATACAGCCTCTGCAGAGGCTTAGTCCAAACATCTGGACATACTGAGTTAGAAATGAGAATTAGTTGGATTGCATTAGAACCCGTATCTATATTTTGGAATGTCTGCATGAAATCATTTATAGATAAGTAATGATACTTTAGCCAAGCGTGCTAATTAAATATAACATTTACACATGCCTCTCTTGTAGCATTTTCTGCAGTGTCTCATCATTCATTCAGCTAGCCACTTATTTAATATGTGCCAGGCCCTGTTCTAGGCACAATGAACAAAACAGAACAAAAACATTAAAAAGTAAATAAGGGGCTTCCCTGGTGGCGCAGTGGTTGAAAGTCCGCCTGCCGATGCAGGGGACACGGGTTCGTGCCCCGGTCCGGGAAGATCCCACATGCCG
>NC_041231.1:29676542-29734988 GCF_002837175.3 Physeter macrocephalus
AAAAAAAAAAAAAAAAAGTAAATAAAAATTTCTGTCTTCTTAGAACTTTTTAGTGGAAGGAGATAGACAATAAACAAGTAATAGAAGGTGATAAGTAAAATTAGAAAACAGAGCAGCATAAAGGAAATTGGGGTACTGAGAGTAGGCGGGAACAGTGGAGTTGAAATGCTTGAATTGTAGCGAGAGACAGTGGCTATCTAGGGGAAGAGCATTCCAGGCAGAGGGGACAGCCGATGTGAAATCCTTAAAAGAGGAATATGTCTAGTTTGTTCCAAGGATAGAGGGAGGCCAGTGTGGCTGGAGCTTTGTAAGCACAGAGGAGAGTCCCAGATGAGATTAAACAGGTATCAGGACTAGATCATATAGGGCCATATGATCATTGAAAGGACTTGAACTCTGAAAGACGAGGGTAGCTACTAGAGGTTTTGAATCAAGGAAAAACATGATATAATCATATTTATATTTTTAAAAGAGTACCCTGGCTGTTATGTTGAGAATAGATGAGGTCGGTGGGTAGGGTACAGGGTAGAAACAGAAAGATGGGTTAGAAAGCTATTGCAGTAGTCAAAGAGAGATGTTCTGGCGGCTTGTCCCCAAGTGGGAGCAGTGGAATTGGCAGTACACAGTCAAATTCTGGATATCTTTTGAGGGTAGAGCCATCATGATTAGTGGATGGGTTGAATATGGTGTACGAGAGAAAGAGAAGGGTCCAGGATGACTCCATGGTTTTGACCTGAGCAGTCACCATCAACTCAACTGAGACTTGTTCCTTATTTGTCCGTGTGACCACTAGTGTTTTAGGGTCAGAAGCTGTGTCTTTATATTTTTAGCTCCTGATATAAAGCCTTCACATGATATGAACTAAGTACATGATGGCTGAATTATTGAATAATTATTGCTCATGCTGTCTTCACTTACTGAGTACCTGCCATGTACTTAATGGGGGGACGGAATTATGATGGAAATATACAGAATCATTCCTTCTTTAAAGACTGTAAAATCTTACTTGGAATCAATTCTCAGTGGTTGCATCAGCTTTTCCTCACCCTAAATATCCAAATGAGTGGTACCTTTTAAAACAGTTAACAAAGTTCCTGAGGACCCTATCCAAATTATTTTTGGGGAATCCCACATTTCTCCTTCAACCACTGTGCACAACGGGTCAAGCATTTTTCTTCGTGGACTGGATTATAAATTAGAACCTGTGACTGCTGTGGCCTTACTATTTCCTAATTAAATCCAGCAGCATTGCATGCAGCCTCCTTTATTGGTTAATTTCCTGAGATCCAAACACCATGTTGAGCTGTTCCTTTCTTCTCATCGAAAAGGAGAAGGATTCTCCACTGTTATTCTCCTTCTTGGAAAAATAATCTCCTCCCAAGCAGCGGCCTCAGTTCAATTCAGCTTCATCAACCAGGTCAGGTGCCTGAACTGGGGAGGGCCTTCTGATATCCCTTTACTTCTCACTAGAGGTTTCTTAATCTCCTTGTAAAGAATGAAAGCAAAATTAAAGAAGATTTGTCATCTGGGACAGACAGTCTGAGGTAGTCATGGCTCTTTAATGGAATATTATGGGAAAGTTACCTGTTGGCCAAAGAACGTCTCTCTGGAAACAAATGAAAAGTCCAAGCAAAGATGGCGAGTCACAGTTCACCAAGCATGAAGGTCAAGACCTTAGAGCCTTTGAACCTTACAGTGGTTTCTTAACAAGTTAGGAGGAATATGATGTTGTCATCAAATCTGCCGTGTGTAAATGTTTACTCTTGGCTTGAAGGAAGGCGCAGCAAATGCTCTAAGAAGGTTTTAAAGCCCCCAGTTGAGTCTTGCTAGAGGCTAGTCCCAGCTGTTCGGTTGCTAAGCGATCATCTGTATACCTCACATTTTTTTTTCAAGGTCAGTCAAGCCATACTCTTTTCGCATGTGTTGGTGAAGGAGCAGTTTCCAGGAGAGAGGGCCTTTGTAGCAACCCAGCTCTGATGGGTGAAATGGGGGGGAAACCAACCCAGGAAATTAGCTCCCTAATCGCATTAGTGGGAGGTTGGGCAGTAGACTGTTGTTTTCAGGAAACTATTTGTTTCACAAGGTACCGAAGCAGAAAGTCTCCATGTCAAAGGTTATCCTTTCAGCCTAGACCCCTCCCTCCTGTTGGGTTAAAGCCAAGTTGCACCCAGTGCTACCATGTTCGTGTTTCTTTAGGAGAAAAAGGAGCCATTTCCATGGTGCTTATTTGTCTCCAGGACCCTTAGCCCTTGATTAATGGTGGCAGTGGGAAGACAGGAATCGATTCAGTTCAAGATAAAGCAGGAACTCCATTTCACCTGATGACTCCTATCTCCTTTCCTACTCACCATCTAATGGGATAAAGAGCATGCAGTGAAGGGTGAAATGCCCCCAGGTCAGCATAAGCATGAGAGGAAGCCTGGAGACATTGGAAAGGAGCCCCAGAATTAACATAGGATAGATGATTGCTCTCTGAATACAGCCAGCACTGGATTATCGCTTAATTTACAGAACTGGCCTTGTGACATCTCATTTCCCCCCTTTTAGTGAAACATCAGCTGAGTAGCTAGCATGCGACTTCTTCACTTGAAAGAACTGGGTGATTTTTCTGGCAGCACATCCTGCCACCTCCATGTAAGTGACCCACGTTAGGAGGCAGCCTCAGGAGGCCTGAGGTGCCACAGAAACAACCTCGTCTCCAACCAGTGACCCACTGAAACTCCTACGTCTTGCATGGCTGGTGGGTCTCATGCTACAGGAGCTGCAGGGGAGGTGAGGTTGCCAGAGGTTTACACTGACGGGGAAACAGTTATTTGGCTGGAAGCTCTCTGTTCTCCTTGTCACGAATGTCAGGTTCCATCAGTCACTTGTTCTTTCGACATCGTTGACTGAGCACCTACTGTGGACTGAGATCTTTCTTAGGCTTAGAAAAGTGCATTTTTAAATGTTGGCTTTACTTAAAGAGGCTCATGCAGTCTAGCAGAACAAATAACTTAAATTTTTAAAAATCTGTAGCTAAACATATTGGCTTTCAACTTGTACATAAGATAAAGAACGCCTGAATTCATTCACTCATTTCATGGATATTTGGTGACCTTCTTCTTAGAAAACTTTAGCGGTTAACAGGCTCTGGAGACACACTTCCATGATTAGAAGTCACCTGGCCTCAGAAAATATTTTAATAATGTTTAAGTCATGCTTTTCTTATTCATGAATTAAGCAAGTGTAAATGTGTGACGAGGAGACACTGCATTTGAAGGCATTTTGACCTGCCAGCTACCAAATCCTCTATGCACTATCCTGTTTTAATGTCTGTAACAATTCTATAAGAAATCCATTATACAGAGGACGAAACTGAGGCTTAGAGAGGTTGAATAACTTACTCAAGGTCACATGAACAGAAAATGGGAAAAGAGTTAAAATCCTTATTGGTCTGACCTCAGCCCCTGTACCCTTAACCACTTCACTTTACTACCTCCATATAGAAAAATATGTAGCTGACCTGGGAATGAACATGACTGGGAGTTGAGGTTTATTGGTGGGAGTGAATGGTGAGGTTGGAAGAATAGGTCATGATGAGATTTGTAAAGATACAGGAAGGTGATGCGAAGGAGTTTGAGCTGCGTTCTATTGGTAGTAGGGACAATCAAAGGATTTTGGATCAAGAAGAAGAAGCCAGCATCTTGGATTGCCTATTTTAAAAGATTATCTTTTTTTTTTTTTTTTCGTGGTATGCGGGCCTCCCTCTGCTGTGGCCTCTCCCGTTGCGGAGGACAGGCTCTGGACGCGCAGGCTCAGCGGCCATGGCTCACGGGCCCAACCGCTCCGCGGCACGTGGGATCCTCCCAGACCGGGGCGCGAACCCGGTTCCCCTGCATCGGCAGGCGGACGCGCAACCGCTGCGCCACCAGGGAAGCCGAAAAGATTATCTTTTTAAAAGCTTTTTTTTCCTGTGTCACCACTTTCTTCCCAACCATTTCAAATGAAGGCATCTTACTTTTACCTCAGGGTCAAGATGGGGCTTCTAAGGTAGGAGTTCTGGTAGATGAAGCGCAGGTTTAGGGATCAAATTTGATGCAATTAATTCCTGATCCTGTGAAGAGCAGTCCTTGCATCAGTGTAGTGCCCAGCTGGGTGAACTCTGTGAGGTTCCCATGTCCTCGAAAACAGGGACACTACTGCTACTGAGCCACAGGGAATATTCAGAGCTTCATTGCGGCCTTCATTAATTTCCACATAAGGGTATGCTGTCTACTTCCCCTAAATCCTCTCAACCTCTTCCACATATGCATTGCTTCTGGTCTACTTCTGGTGAAAGACAGTGCGTCACCTGCATCAGTGAAGGGCAGGTTAGGATCTGGCAGGCACCTAAGATAACCTGGCTCCCCCCCACCCCACCACCAAGACAGATGTCATTAATGATGCTGAGACACGATGCTGTCAGGGAACCCTGTTCTGCGTAGTTTCTTGAAGGGCTAGTACCAAGTGATTGACATTTTTGTCTGGGAGGACACCTGTTTGCCAACCCTGGGTCAAATTTCCACATTCCTTTTATTCACCGAAATACATGGCCTGTGCATTTCAAGGGATCCTTCGCTGCCAAGATTTGCTAATCGTGCACAACTTACAGAAGGTAACTGGCCTCTTTCTAGTATTTTGTTTAGGGCTCAAATGTTTAATAGCTCTGCTTTCTTGAGTACCTGCTACATGTCAAGCTCAAAACATGGGAGAATTCATTATTCAAAGAGCAGTAGTACTGAAAAAAAAAAAAGGAATTTAAAATAAAACTAAACTTTCATAGTAAATACTGGGGGAAAGATATGATTGGGATATGATTTGATTTGATCATGATATGATTGGGATTTCATCTTGAGAAATTAATCAAAAAGTATGAAAATAAATTTTACTTTTTCTTATATTCAACAAAATTGTATTTTGATTTTAATCATGCCCACATTTTTAGAATGGAGAATAAGCAATTAATAAATATTTTTCCCTAAGTTTTCCGTCAAGTCATGTGATAGAGTGGTACATTCTTTGCTTAAAGTTTGAATTTGACAGTAAAATCTGAAAACGAGTCATTTTTTAAAAAGCTTCCTGAGGTTTTGATTCACTTTTCCAATAGTCTCTCTTGACACTTGGATAAGTAAATTATTCCTTCTGAAGCAGCTGTCATCTCATCTTCTTTGTCCATTTTTATTTCCTTTTCTTAAATGTCTAACTGGTCTAACTCTGTCATGTTCTCAGTTGGCCAATATTTTGGCACTTGACTCAAGCTGTTCTCTAACATTACTTGTTCAGCTTCACTGATTGTTGCATCTTTTGCAAGATTCACAGTAGATTCATTCATTCTTCCCCCAAAAAACTATTTTTTGAGCATCTACCATGTGTTCTTTCAGAAGCTGAGATATAGCTGTGAATAAAACAGTCCAAAAATCCTTGCTTACATTCCTGTTTGGGGAGAGAGAGCATAAACAAAGTGATATGGAGAAAAATTAAGGTGGGAAATAGGATAGGAAGGATGGAATCTGTGCTGCCAATGGGAGGGGCTTGCAGTTTTAAAAACAATGATCCAGGTAGGTTTTTTCATGTAACAGATTATCTCAAGATCTAGTGGCTTACAACAAGTATATACAGTGTCCCAGTTTCTGTGTGTCAGGAATCTGGGAGCAGCATAGCTGGGTGTTTCAGGCTTGAGGTCTCTCCTGAAGTGGCCGTGAAGACTTCAGTTAGGGCTGTGACCCTGTCCGAAAGCTTGACTGGGGCTAGCAGATCCACTTACCAGATGCCTCATGTAGATGCTATTGGCAGTAGGCTTTGGTTCCTCACTGCTTTTTGCAAGATGCCTCTCAATGAGGCTGCTTGAGTATCCTCACAACATGGCAGCTGACTTCTCTCCCAAAGCCAGAGATTCAAGGAAGAGCAAGGTGGAGCCCTAATGCCTTTGACCTGGCCTTGGAAGTCACAGTATCCTAGTGATTACACCAGTGCTACTATTATTACGTCAGTGCTACTCAGTGTGGGAGGGAACAACACAGGTGTGACTATCAAAAGGCCAGGATTGTTGGGGCCATATTGGAGGCTGGCTACCTCAGTGGGCCTCGCCAAGGAAGTGATATTTGAGCATCCTATTGGCTATGGATTTCTACATTTCAACTGTCTAAACAGAGACAACTAACAAAGATTCAGTAGGTTCAGCTAATTCTCATATGAAGTAGAAAGGGTTACTTGTGTGGGAACCAATTTTGTAAGTGTTCATTTTATTAATACGTATTTTTAAATCATAAAACTTTTTTTCTCTTAAATTGGGGTAATGTTGGTTTATAACATTATATAAGTTTCACATGTACAGCATTATATTTCTGCTTCTGTATATACTACAGCTTGCTCACCACGAAAAATTTAGTCTCCATCCCTCACCATCCAGTTGATCTCCTTTACCCTTTTTGCCCCCTGCCCCGCCCCTTCTCCTCTGGTAACCACAGCTCATTGCTTCCATCTGTAATTCTGCGTTTGCGGGGCTTGTATCACAAACCCCAGGCTAATTAGCACGGTTGTATTATATTTCTAATTTTCAAGGGCACCGTGAAGGGGAGGTGTTTTATCTCCACTTAAGAGATAAAGAGATCAAGACCGAGAGGAGGAAAGTGATGTCCCAAGCCACCAAGGCCACATAGTTGGCAAGTGGCAAAGTTCGGATTTGAGCCTGTGCGTGTCTGGCTGAAAAGTCTACATTCTTCACACTCTGGCTCTCTGCCTATCAAAGTATTACTTCAAGTGGCAGCAGATCAATGAATTCTCTTTTCTCATCTTTAGCTTTATCAAGCAGTAAAGGTGAATTCTTGCTAAATGGAGACTTTGTTGTCACAATGTCCAAAAGGGAAATCCGGGTTGGGAATGCCGTGATAGAGTACAGCGGGTCCGACAATGTAGTGGAAAGAATCAACTCCACAGATCGCATTGAACAAGAACTTTTGCTTCAGGTAAAAACTTGGCAGTGAGCCCATGCCCATTTTCTAACTCCAAGAATCACCAGGCCCATACACATCCTCTCCATTTTGTCTGCACATCCCAGGTGTTGTCCGTGGGAAAGTTATACAACCCTGATGTGCGCTATTCTTTCAATATTCCAATTGAAGACAAACCCCAGCAGTTTTACTGGAACAGTCATGGACCCTGGCAAGCATGCAGCAAACCCTGCCAAGGTATCTGCTTTTAGGTTGAGTTTGGGGGATTCAAGGTGTTTTTTATTTTTTTGGAAGCAGCCAAATACATGGAATCTATAAACCTTTCAATCTGCATGCATTTTCTAATCTTTCTCTGCATCTATCTGGTCCCTTTGGGATGGCAAGTTGAGCTGTTTAAGGGATTCAGGATGTGCTAGGTTTCCTCATTATGTGTGAAGCCAAGCAAAATCAGCTCTGCCAAACTGATTTTCCAGAGACGTAGATTTAGTAGTCGTATTATGTGACTTATCTTGTTTCCTTTTGTCCACAGTATGAGTTGTCAAACTACAGCCAGTGGGCCGAATCCAGCCCACTTCCTGCTTTTATAAATAAAGTTTTATTGAAACATGGCGACACCAATTTTTTACATTTGTAAGCGGCTGCTTTTGCCCTATAACAAGAGTTTAGTAGTTGCAACAGAGGTCATGTGGCCCACAAAACCAAAAATATTGACTATCTAACCCTTTACAGAAAATGTTTGCCAGTCCCTGGTCTAAATAGCTTTTGGGAATAGGCTACTCTGTCTGAATAATTTTTTTCCTCCTTGCTTAGGGGAGCGGAAACGAAAACCTGTTTGTACCAGGGAATCTGATCAGCTTACAGTTTCTGATCAAAGATGTGATCGGCTGCCCCAGCCAGCACCCATTACTGAACCCTGCGGCACAGACTGTGACCTGAGGTGAGGCCAGCGTTTCCTCACGGTCTTTAGTACTGAGTTGTGAGGGTTTTGTAGAAGGTCTCTGCATGTGAGAAGCAGGTGTGGTTGTTAGTCTTTAGACCCTCTTCCTTGTGTTTCAGTGAAATAAGCTTTAGCCAATTTTCCGTCCTTCTGAAACTGATTATCTAAGACATATACCTGCAGATTTCTTGTTCTTCTCCTGAGAATTAGAAACAACTACTAGAGTATGGCACTTGCCAAAAAAAGTTCTCATTTGACCCTCACAACTCGCTGCATAGGTATTATTATGAGGGAGTTACGTCAGACGCAAAAGTTTGTTTTGAAAGGCAACAGAAAAGAGGTAACTTCATCCATCAAGTTACCCGTAATGCTCTGTATCCACCCAGAGTGTTTATCACCCAGTATGAGAACTATTACATACGTGAAAGTTGCAACGCACTAATGTAGAGTTATGGAGGGAACTAGAAGAAAATTTATATAGAGATATCTAGATATACAAACAGTTCTATATTTAAGAAAAGTATGAAATCTGAGGCAAGAAATGGTGAGTGAATAGAGAATTATAAAGCTTTTCCATTTCTCTTGGTGAAAAGGAATACCTCTGAGGAGTTTTCTGCTCCATGTCTGTTGCCTCCCCTGCTTGCATTCCCTTAGATTTCACTTCCCCACTGACTGAATCCAGCTGGGGCTGGTAGAGTCTCAAAGGATCAATGCAGATACTGTGGAACACCTGCCTGCAGCACTGAGCATGCTTTTATAATCCCAAGGAAGGCGGGTTTGTACAAAGAACCACAAGTAATAGAACATGACCATTAAAAAAAAATGATTTTTGAAGAACCCTGTTTAAAGTTTATGCAAGGAGCACCAAGTTGAGGTGGAGATCATGTTTGAACAGTTTCTTCAAGAAACTAATATTTTACACTTCAATCAGATTCTAAAATAAGCTGCCATTAGTTGGTGATGATGCTGGCGAATTGGATGTTCTCCAGAGTTTCTCCTGCATTGGAAGCTTTCTGACAGAGAACAAAAATTAAGCAAATTGTACAAAGCGAATGCATTGAAAGGAAGCCTTGGATCCATGATACTTTTATGTAGAATTATGAAGAAGATCTCAACTGGATTTCTTTTCACTTTGTATTAATGGTTTACGTGGAGTTACATGATATTCAGAACTTGGTTAGAGAATAAAATACCAAGGGTAATAATAATAATAATAGCAGCAGCTACTTTTTGTGAGTACCTGTCATGTGTGTTAAATGCTACACATGCCTTGTCTCATTTAATCCTCCTAGTAGCCCTATGAAATGGCTCCTACTTGCCCCCACTGCCCAGATAAGGAAGCTGAGCCTCTGTGAGGTTAAGTGTCCTGCCTGGAGTCACTTAGCTAATAAGTGTTGAGCTTGTATTTGCACTTTCTGATTCTGTTTTTTATTAAAACTCATTTCACAATAACTAGGTAAATAAAGTCAGGTCTTAAAGTCTTTGCATTTCATATAGTAGGTATATCAAAGGTACTATTCTAAATTCCCCATTTGGAGAAAGCCACCTGTTTTTTTTAATACTTAACGTAAAAAAAGAAAAAATGGGCTTCCCTGGTGGCGCAGTGGTTGAGAGTCCGCCTGCCGATGCAGGGGACACGGGTTCGTGCCCCGGTCCGGGAAGATCCCGCATGCCGCGGAGCGGCTGGGCCCGTGAGCCACGGCCGCTGAGCCTGCGCGTCCGGAGCCTGTGCTCCCCAACGGGAGAGGCCACAGCAGTGAGAGGCCCGCGTACCGCAAAAAAAACCCAACACCTTAAACTCTGCTGATACCAAAGGAGGACAGTAGCTCAGGGAACCGGCTTGGGTGATAATAGCACCTCTGGCTGATTAAACAAAAGAAAGTGAAGGAATTTTAGCCATGCCTTTTGGTAGACGTGTCTACGGTAGAAGTGACAGACCTTGTTTGTGGGGGAGAATTTAGAAATGAAAAGAAAAAAAGGGGAAGTTTAGGATTAGTTTTTAAAGCCTCATAACTAGACAGGTGCATGCTCATGTCTGAAATTAAGTAGAAGATCTTATTGATTGATTGCACTGCACAGCTTGTGGGATCTTAGTTCCCCAACCAGGGATTGAACCCTGGCCCTCGGCAGTGGGCGCACAGAGTCCTAACCCCTGGACCCCCAGGGAAGTCCCTAGAAGGTTGTGTTTATATGTCAGCATTCAAGCTCATATTTTACTGGCATTTACAGATTGTTGGAAGAAAAAAGTTGTTTACTGAATAACAGGCAAATGCAGAAACTGAGCCCAAAGAAGGCATTACTGTCTGTCTTCTCTCTATCAACTTGACAGTGGCTGTTTTTATGATTTATACTAATAATGGCCAAGTATCTTTGTGCAAAACTGAAAGACCGGAGAGAAGATTAGTACTGGTTGCTCAAACTCTACAACTGTTTTTCCCAAAACATTTTTATGGAATGCTAGTTCAGCAGGATGATCCACGGCAAACCAGTATGTGTGAGAAGTATTACTGACTGTCTTCTCCACTATGTGAAGATTTGTAATTCAGATTAACATTCTGAAGGCCCTGAGACGTTCTGCAGTAGAGGAACTTGCTTAAATGAGTAGTTAGTTCCCCAAATTATTTAATGCCACAATGCCCTCACACCCACGGAGACATGCATTTTTTTCTGTTTCCACTTGTTAACAAACACTTTGCTTTTCTGCAATATAGTAACACATTACAATTGTTACATGACATGAATGAATGAATTCAGAACACTGAAGGTGAGATGACTTTCCAGTGTGATAATAAGTGAAGTAAGTGATAGCATTTTGAGAACTTTCCTAAAGCAGTGCTGTGACCTTTCCACAGACTACGCCACGTTCTCTGCCTGGGTTCTGGGGATTGTATGAATATCAGGGAAACTCTGGTACACTTTTCCAGCCCAAGCTGCTGGTGTGCTTTCTTGTAGGGGGCAGGATTCCTGGCTCCCTTATCCAGGATGGAAAATAACCCTTCCACGAGGAAATGATGATGAAGGCAAAGAGAAGGTAGCTGCGAATCAAAGGGCAGATGAAAGTTCCAGATGCCTCTGTTGAATTGGTCCACATTTTTTGCCTCACTTCCTTAGGGAAGTGAGAGTTTGCCCAGATTAAACTTTGACAGGATGAGATAAAGCACTGTTTTACAATCCCCATGTAACATGTTCCGGTTAGAAATAAATCCTCCAAATACTATGTCACTCTCATGGAAAATCTCAGTAGCCCACTTTACATGCCAAATGTAGGAGGGGGTCAACTCTGACCTACTTTTGAGCATTTGTGAGAAATTCCAAGATAAGCATGTGTCCAGTGCTCTTCTTCTCTTCCTGAGTGTAGAAGGGAGAACTCTTAGGGCATTGGGATTTGGCAAACCACGGAGTTTATAAGCAGGAGAGAATTAACGATCAAGAGCAAATTCAAATGAAGATTATAAAGAAATCATCCTTTTGGGATTGCTAAGTTTGATCAACGAAACATGTTTCAAGCTCATTTTTTAGACTGTTCTATTCATTTTAAGCATTTTTTTTTTCTTTTTTAAGCTCTAGCTCCGTTGCTGGAGCATTAAAAGAACCACTTGATTTATCAGTACATACTGAGCACCTACTGTGTGCCAAAAAAGTCTTATAGGTACTAGGGATATAAAGTTGACAAAAATTTGTAGATTCAAATCTACTTTTAAAAGTGAATAATCGTGGGACCAGAAGGGATGAATAGGTGGAGCACAGAGGATTTTTACGTCTGTGTGATACTGTAATGGTGGATATATATTCACTAAGCATATGTCTAAACCCATAGAATATATAACATCAAGAGTGAACCCTAGGGGCTTTCCCTGGTGGCGCAGTGGTTGAGAGAGTGCCGCGGAGCGGCTGGGCCCGTGAGCCACGGCCGCTGAGCCTGCGCTTCCGGAGCCTGTGCTGCGCAACGGGAGAGGCCACAACAGTGAGAGGCCCGCGTACCGTTAAAAAAAAAAAAAAGAGTGAACCCTAATGTAAACTATAGGCTTTAGTTGATAATGATGTGACAGCGTAGGTTCATCAGTTGTAACAGATGTCCCACTCTGGTGGGGAGTGCTCATGATGGGGAGGCTCTGCATATGTGGGGGCAGGGGTATGTGGGAAATCTCTGTACCTTCCTCTCAGTTTTGTCGTGGACCTAAAACTGCTCTAAAAAAAAAATTGTGGGACTTCCCTGGTGGTCCATTGGTTAAGAATCCGCCTTCCAATGCAGGGGACTTGCGTTCGATCCCTGGTCGGAGAACTAAGATCCCACATGCCGCCGGGCAACTAAGCCCGTGTGCCGCAACTATTGAGCCCACCCGCTCTGAAGCCCACGTGCCACAACGAAAGATCCCGTGTGCCGCAACTAAGACGCTCAACAGCCAAAAAAAAAAAAAATTGTATTTGAGTTATATAGACTATGGTCCATGGCTTCAACCAACTTATAGTCTTTATTCACAGATAATAATGTACACAGTTTAGCATACTTGAAATTCACAATTATAGTCCAAATTATCCATTCCTTTATTAATTCACAGGATGTTCACTGAGCATTTTCCAGCACAGGCCCACCTAAAGGAGGTTTCCTAGGGAGTGTTTCCAACAGTGATTCCCTGTTAAAGCAGCCTCCTTGACAAATGAAAGGCTGGGTTGCATGAACCTTTTAAATATAAAATTGCTTTTTTTGCTCTGCTGAATTCCAGTGGTTTTTTTTTTTTTTCTTTTTGGTTGCTTGAATTTCAGATTGACTGTATCGAGGGAGAATCTTCACAAACATAGAACCACTGACTGTCACTCTGTGACTTACGTGTACATTGGCAGCCGTGAAAAATACATGGAAATGCTGGTTTTAAATTGGATTTCAGTAACTGACTGTGGCTTTCATGGTATTTGAGTTAAGGAAGAAAACAGAGCTCAACTCTTCCATCAGTCGAGTCTCGATAAGACATATATATTTAATAGAAATGTCGATTTCTCCCCGTTGTTTATGCATAGGTGGCACGTGTCAGGGAAACTCTGGTACACTTTTCCAGCCCAAGCTGCTGGTGTGCTTTCTTGTAGGGGGCAGGATTCCTGGCTCCCTTATCCAGGATGGAAAATAACCCTTCCACGAGGAAATGATGATGAAGGCAAAGAGAAGGTAGCTGCGAATCAAAGGGCAGATGAAAGTTCCAGATGCCTCTGTTGAATTGGTCCACATTTTTTGCCTCACTTCCTTAGGGAAGTGAGAGTTTGCCCAGATTAAACTTTGACAGGATGAGATAAAGCACTGTTTTACAATCCCCATGTAACATGTTCCGGTTAGAAATAAATCCTCCAAATACTATGTCACTCTCATGGAAAATCTCAGTAGCCCACTTTACATGCCAAATGTAGGAGGGGGTCAACTCTGACCTACTTTTGAGCATTTGTGAGAAATTCCAAGATAAGCATGTGTCCAGTGCTCTTCTTCTCTTCCTGAGTGTAGAAGGGAGAACTCTTAGGGCATTGGGATTTGGCAAACCACGGAGTTTATAAGCAGGAGAGAATTAACGATCAAGAGCAAATTCAAATGAAGATTATAAAGAAATCATCCTTTTGGGATTGCTAAGTTTGATCAACGAAACATGTTTCAAGCTCATTTTTTAGACTGTTCTATTCATTTTAAGCATTTTTTTTTTCTTTTTTAAGCTCTAGCTCCGTTGCTGGAGCATTAAAAGAACCACTTGATTTATCAGTACATACTGAGCACCTACTGTGTGCCAAAAAAGTCTTATAGGTACTAGGGATATAAAGTTGACAAAAATTTGTAGATTCAAATCTACTTTTAAAAGTGAATAATCGTGGGACCAGAAGGGATGAATAGGTGGAGCACAGAGGATTTTTACGTCTGTGTGATACTGTAATGGTGGATATATATTCACTAAGCATATGTCTAAACCCATAGAATATATAACATCAAGAGTGAACCCTAGGGGCTTCCCTGGTGGCGCAGTGGTTGAGAGAGTGCCGCGGAGCGGCTGGGCCCGTGAGCCACGGCCGCTGAGCCTGCGCTTCCGGAGCCTGTGCTGCGCAACGGGAGAGGCCACAACAGTGAGAGGCCCGCGTACCGTTAAAAAAAAAAAAAAGAGTGAACCCTAATGTAAACTATAGGCTTTAGTTGATAATGATGTGACAGCGTAGGTTCATCAGTTGTAACAGATGTCCCACTCTGGTGGGGAGTGCTGATGATGGGGAGGCTCTGCATATGTGGGGGCAGGGGTATGTGGGAAATCTCTGTACCTTCCTCTCAGTTTTGTCGTGGACCTAAAACTGCTCTAAAAAAAAAATTGTGGGACTTCCCTGGTGGTCCATTGGTTAAGAATCCGCCTTCCAATGCAGGGGACTTGCGTTCGATCCCTGGTCGGAGAACTAAGATCCCACATGCCGCCGGGCAACTAAGCCCGTGTGCCGCAACTATTGAGCCCACCCGCTCTGAAGCCCACGTGCCACAACGAAAGATCCCGTGTGCCGCAACTAAGACGCTCAACAGCCAAAAAAAAAAAAAATTGTATTTGAGTTATATAGACTATGGTCCATGGCTTCAACCAACTTATAGTCTTTATTCACAGATAATAATGTACACAGTTTAGCATACTTGAAATTCACAATTATAGTCCAAATTATCCATTCCTTTATTAATTCACAGGATGTTCACTGAGCATTTTCCAGCACAGGCCCACCTAAAGGAGGTTTCCTAGGGAGTGTTTCCAACAGTGATTCCCTGTTAAAGCAGCCTCCTTGACAAATGAAAGGCTGGGTTGCATGAACCTTTTAAATATAAAATTGCTTTTTTTGCTCTGCTGAATTCCAGTGGTTTTTTTTTTTTTCTTTTTGGTTGCTTGAATTTCAGATTGACTGTATCGAGGGAGAATCTTCACAAACATAGAACCACTGACTGTCACTCTGTGACTTACGTGTACATTGGCAGCCGTGAAAAATACATGGAAATGCTGGTTTTAAATTGGATTTCAGTAACTGACTGTGGCTTTCATGGTATTTGAGTTAAGGAAGAAAACAGAGCTCAACTCTTCCACCAGTCGAGTCTCGATAAGACATATATATTTAATAGAAATGTCGGTTTCTCCCCGTTGTTTATGCATAGGTGGCACGTGGCCAGCAGGAGTGAATGTAGTGCCCGGTGTGGCTTGGGTTACCGCACTTTAGACATCTACTGTGCCAAATACAGCAGGCTAGATGGGAAGACCGAGAAGGTTGATGACAGTTTTTGCAGCAGTCACCCCAAACCAAGCAACCGGGAAAAATGCTCAGGAGAATGTAACACAGGTGGCTGGCGCTATTCTGCTTGGACTGAAGTAAGTTGGTTCTCACTCAGAGAGTCTTCTTCTTGGAGTAAGTCTGATTAGCTGATGATGGCTTCTTGCAGAGCTGCATTGAGAAATCGCATTTAGAGTACCATGGTTGATTTATAATGGCTGCCCCCATTAAAACTGCAGAAGAGTACCATGATTAATTTGTAATGTCTGATGTGGGCATGGCATGTGGAAAATTGGGAGTGGTGTGGAACAACTCAACGGAACACTTTTTTCATATCCCACAAGCTATGTCCAGTTTTGTTTTCCTTTGCCAGTTTGCTAATACTGACTTCGGTATAAACCTGGTAAATAAATTGATAACATAAACAGATACCCTTAAAATAACAACTAGAATTGACCAGGCTTTGTTGGTTGGTTGTTTCTTAAGGACTGGAAGAGACAAGCCAGCCTAGCCAGTATCTTGAGCATGCTTGATGAGAAACTCAGCAATAATTTTATTTCATTTTTTTGTCCTTTCAGTGTTCTAAAAGCTGTGAGGGTGGAACCCAGAGGAGAAGGGCTATTTGTGTCAACACCCGTAATGATGTACTTGATGATAGCAAGTGCACGCATCAAGAGAAGGTCACCATTCAGAAGTGCAACGAGTTCCCTTGTCCACAGTGGAAATCGGGAGACTGGTCAGAGGTGAGACGGGAAGGCTGTTATTTCCCCCAGCTCATCTCCGATACTCAATTCTGAGTCTCCCCCCAGGTCAGTTCAAGGCTAGACCAGCTGCACCTTTCTCCCACCTCCTCTTGAGGAAACAACTCCAGTCTTCCACCTGCCCCATGACTGTCTCACTGGACATGACTGGTCCACTGGCGACCTCAGAGTCACAGTGGGTTTATCTGGATCACCCGCCATAGTAGCTTCTGTTGGTGATTTTTGAAGCTCCAGCTCCTCACCTTCCCTCCTCTTTGAGCCCTGGCTAAGTTGCTATAAAGGAAATCAGGGCTTTCTTTATTAATTATAAAGCTGCATTGGCTTCGATCTGAAGTCAAAAATAAGATTCCCTGATTTCTTATCTTTGAAATAAGAGAATTAGACCCCAGTGAGTGACCTATTTGATTACCCATCTAGTCGCTAGTGGAAAACTTGGGAAAAAGAGAAAGGAGCAGGCTGAGAATTCCAGATTTATGCTTTGCTTGTCCCTTACCCGATGAAACATAAGGCTAACCCTCCATTGTGTAGCATAGGTGGCCCGAGGACAGCAGCTCGCTTTTATAGACAGTGTCAGTATTTCCTGGTGAGATTCTCACCGAGCAAGTGCCCCCCTCCACCTTTCTTCAGGGGAGCAAGTGGCAGGGGAACAGAAATTGCCTTATTTATGGGCCAAGTCAGGAATGTGGGGAAAGAGGTATTTCCCTGCTACAGCTTCTGCATCCATTCCCTTATCTCATCCGTGCAAGTGCAATATTAACTGTTTACTTTCAACATTGAATAAAATCTGAATCGTAAAAGAATACTATTAACACCTCTGAAATGGCAGACAAGTAACAGCGCATGTGATTAACAGTGTCTGACTCCTGGACAAATTAACAACAAACCTAGTTCTTATGTTCTATGTTAACTAAGTGGCCTTAGCTTCAATTCTAGTATTTAGTTAAAAAAAAAAAAAGATGAAAGAAGGTATTGGGTTTAAGTTCTACTTAGATAGCTAATACTAGCTAAAGTATCATCTCAAATTAAGTAACACACCTTTGCGACATACTTAATGAAATGGAAGTGGAAGATATCAAAGTATATATTCAGTATGATCCAACATTCCATAGCTAAAAAGACTGGGAAGAAAACAGCAAAATTTTAATAATAATAATTATCCCTAGGTAGGTAGTGAGATTTGGGATCATTATAGTTTTCTCTTTTATGTCTTTCTGTATTTCTCAAGTTTTCTACAATGAAAGTAGATAATAATGATGATTATATTTATTTATTTAGATTATATTTAAGACTCATTGAATGAGCATGTGCTAAGTACTTCACTTGGATTTTTCTTATTTAGTTTTCACAATTCCTGGCAGTAGGCATTTTTGTATTCCCTGTTGTACAGATGAGAAAATTGAAGTACAGGTAGATCACTTAGTATCCACAGCTGATTAAAAACCAGTATTAGGATTAAAAACTAGGTTAGTTTGACTCATAAATTCCCCACCCTTAACTCTTATGCTACCAAACCATAAATGCTGTTTTTCAGGATTTCAGAGCATGATGCTGTGTTAAGTTTATTCTGTGCTTGAAAGTGGCCCAGAGCCTGGATAAATACAGAATGAATGAACGAATGAGTGAATGCGTGAAAAGCATGAACCTTGATGTATTTACAAATTGCAACGACTGAGACGGATTGCTGTGGGAAAAGAGCACACCTGGTCCTGTTAATCAGTGACTAATCCCCGGGAACCACAGTACATTGTTCAGAAGTGACCCTGACTGGCTGTACCTTTTATTACAGTGCCTGGTCACCTGTGGAAAAGGGCATAAGCACCGCCAGGTCTGGTGTCAGTTTGGCGAAGATCGATTAAACGATAGAATCTGTGACTCTGAGACCAAGCCAGCCTCCATGCAGACCTGTCAGCAGCCAGAATGTGCGTCCTGGCAGGCAGGTCCCTGGGGACAGGTATTTTGAATGATAAAGTTCTTAACTACATTCTTTCCTTCTTATCTGGAGCGGGCCTGCAGAGGGACATTCCAGCGGCCGGGATTTAACCACTATGGCATGTGGCACGCACTGCACCTCCGTGGCGCCAAGTAATGGAAACCCTGCAACCATTTTGCCCCACTTCTGAGGGTTGCCGCTTGGCCTCCTGGAGCTGATTATTCCTTTTCCAGACCCACGTGCGTGTCTTCGCCCTTGGGTTAAAACTGTAGCTTGAGCACACACGAATTTGAACAAATTCACAACAGATCTCGTGCCTGGCTGATGTTATCTACTAGCGTGCAGCTGTGGGTCTGTTACAGAATGTGATCCAGCGCCAGTGTCTTTGGCAGGAGGGTCTGGACTGGGATTTGGAAGGGATGTTTTGGCTCCCAGTGTCATGATTCCTATGTTCACCTCTCATAAATTATTCAGACTTTTCAAACAGAATTAATTAGATCAAAGGTTACAGGAATCATCTCTCTTTGAAAGAATCTTTTCCAAGCCCCCAGTGTAGGTTTCACAGTCATTTGAACTGTTCTTAAAAGAGAGAGCGAAAGTCTCCCTTGGGCTTTCATTTAAGAAGCCACTACTCTTGGAATTAAGTCTTTCCTAATATAGAAGCAAAAGCGTTCAGGGTACTATTTAAGTAGCACTCCACGTTCCCAAGAGAAGCAGAGCAGCTGCTTGCTGTCACTTGTGTAATCTCTTTAAGAACGACTCTCCCTCCACCCTGTCCAGCCACAGCCTCTTCCCTAGCTTACGTCTTCATTTCCAACATGCATGCAGTAAATGAGAGCAGCTTTATTACTACACCCTTAGAATTTCTATCGTTCACATTGGCTCTTCCTCTCCATTACACAGCATCCTTGGTCAGAATGGTTGATCATGTTTGATCACACTTATTAAACAGGGGGAGTCCACTCATGCCCCAGATCTTGCCTCCTTTTTGTCTATATCTGCTAGCTCTTGTAAATAATAACAGGAGGAGAGCACAGCTCAGGGCCACTGTTAAGATTTGAGTATAACATCTTTTAGAACTAAAAGGCCTATTTTTTTATGTGTGTTTATACCAGGTCAGTCCTAGCCAGAAATTTGTCCTTCCTTTGACTGAACATGCAATTCAGGGCAACAGACTGTTTCTTAAAATATTGAAGAATAACGCATGTTCATAAGAGAAGTTTTGCAAAAAGTAATTTAGCCGAAAGAAGAAAACCACACTCTTAGCTCTACACTGCAGAGTTAATACATTTATGATTGTCTCTTTATGTTTTAAAAACTAAAAATAAGATTGTATTTAATCAATTTTTTGTTAGTTGAAGTAAAACTCACGAAACAAAATTAACCATTTTAAAGTGAACAAATCAGTGGCATTTAGTACATTCAGAATGTCGTACAACCACCACCTCTATCTAGTTCCAAAACATTTTTGTCACCCCAAAATACTCATTAAGCAGTTACTCCCCATTTCCCCTTCACCCCTGCAGCCAACAGTCTGCTGTCTACCTCCATGGATTTACTTATTCTAAGTATTTCGTATAAATGGAATCATACAATATGTGACTGTTTGTGTCTCCAGCTTCTTTCACGTAGCATGATGATGTTTTTAAGGTTTGTCCATGCTGTAGCACACATATGTACCTCATTCCTTTTTATGGCTGCATAATATTCCATGTATGGATATACCGTAATTTGTTTATCCATTTATCCCTCTACAGACATTTGGGTTGTTTGCACCTTTTGGCTATTGTGAATAGTACTTAATTCTTCTATAAATGTTTGGTAGAATTCACCACTGAAGCCATCTGGTCCTGGACTTTTCTTTATTAAGAGGTCTTTGATTACTGAGTCAGTCTTTTTACTTCTTATAGGTCTGTTCAAATTTTCTGTTTCTTTTGAAGTCAGGTTTTGTGATTTTTGTGTTTCTGGGTAATTAGTGTGTGTTTGGAAATTTGTGTGTTTCATCTAGATTGTCTAACATGTTGGCATATAATTGTTCACCTTACTTTCATTATCCTTTTTTATTGCTGTAGAGTTTCATTTCTGATTTTAGTTGTTTGCGTCTTCTCTCTTTTTAGTCAGTGTAGGTAAAGATTTATAATTTGTTGATCTTTTTAAAGAGCCAACTTCTGGTTTTGTTGATTCTGTTGTTTTTCTATTCTAGTCTTTTTTTTTTTCCTTCTGCTAGTTTTGAGTTTAGTTTGTTCTTTTTCTAGTTCCTTAAGTTGTAAAGTTAGGGTATTGATTTGAGATCTTTTTTTTTTTTTTTTAGTAATATACGTGTTTACAGACAAATTTCCCTCTGAGCACTGCTTTTGCTGCATCTTTATATTTATTAAAACCTAAATTTTATGTTTTATTTTTGATTACATTCATCTGAAAGTACTTTCTAATTTCCTTTGTGATTTCCTGTTTGATCCACTGGTTATTTAAGACTCTGTTGTTTTATTTGCACATATGTGTGAATCTTTCAGTTTTCCTCCTGTTATTTCTTTCTAACTTCACTCCATTGTGGCCAGAGATGATACTCTGTGGGATTTCAGGGTTTTAAAATTTATTGAGACTTGTTTTGTGGCCTAATATGTGGTCTGTACTGGAGAATGTTCCATGTGCATTTGAGAGGAACATGTAATATGGCAGGGGGGCAATAAGCAAAAATGTCTCAACACTTTCCTACTGAAATTTGGCAGTAAGCACTCACCTAGTTGCTTTAAGTGTTTGATTAGCTTCCAGAGTTAAAAAAAAAAAAAAAAAAAAAGATTCTGCCATTTTTTGCCAGCTTAATAGTTGCTTCAGTGGAGGGATCGACTCTTGGAGCTTCCTGAACTGCCATTTCCATGACATCACTCCCTCTACTTATTGTTTTGTAGATGCTTTTTAAATCTAACAATTAGGCTTAGTGGCTACATTTTCCTTATGATCTGTTTGCCGTGGTGCATTTAATTGACTTTTAGTTCTTGCCTAGTTAAGTGGTTTCTAATATTTTGCCTTTTATAAATAATATTGCAAAGGCCATTCTTATGCAAAAATATTCATGCAAACTCTGATAATTGCTTTAGGAAAATTTTCCAGAAGTCAAATAAGAGCTATATAAAGTACCTGTTTTAGCCACAGCATTCTGCTAGGTAGAGTGTGAAAGATGTAAAAATGATTGAAATGTACTCCCCTCCTTTCAGGGGTTCACAGTCAAGGAACTGAACTCCTACAAACATAATTCCAATGGGAGGCAGAAATAATTCCGTGTAATATCTTGATAATCGATCAGTATAATTTGTACAGAGTAGGATTACCTGCTTTTACCTAATATCTTTGAGTGCCAGCCCTCTGGCCCACTATGATGGAAATATTTTTTCTCTTGTAGAATGTTATAGGTAAAGTTAGGGAAAGAGAACATTGGCTAGATTGTATATACTTTCTGTTTTATTTCTTTCCCCCAGTGCAGTGTCACTTGTGGACAGGGATACCAGCTAAGGGCAGTGAAATGCATCATTGGGACGTACATGTCAGTGGTGGATGACAATGACTGCAATGCAGCAACTAGACCAACTGATACCCAGGTAAATTTCCTTTGTCCAAGTCAGTTATTGGCTTTGGGCACTGATGCCAAAACTTCCCAGGAGCTCAGTCAAAACTGAAGTCCTTTCATAGTTAAGTATGTAGGTAGAGGAAACAGTAGACTAACTAAATTGTTCTGGATTTACCTATTTGTTACATTCTGGATCTAATATTTTGATGTACCAGTTTTGTTCTTCTCTGCTTATGGGAATTGTATGTAGACTTGATTCTGATCCTTATTGGGTGGCAAAGGTTGACTCTTTGGGCTGCTTTTCTTGAACTCAGATTTTTTGAATGATTTCAATGTAGGGTTTGGCAAATAGTATCATATGTTGAGGCTGCATGTGCTGGAGCTGGCTTGTTCCAGCTCACAAGCAATGGTTGGTAAATTTTCAGAAATTTTGCAAGCTGGTGGTTAAATTCAGCCATTATTAAAAATTGAAAATAAAAACCTATAAATAAATAGATGATATTAAAAATTAAGTTGAGAAATACTTTTCCCTTTCTAATTATTTTCCTGTAGTTTACTCTGATTTACATTACATTTGTACATATTTGTATGGTGGAAATTCTGTACAGTGGTAAGCTACTGCACATCCCTTTTTAACTCTGCGTTCATTGATATCAAGTTGGTAGCTGGAAATTGGCCATGGTGAGAGTACTTACACTACAGAAATCAGTAGTTGCTGTAATTCAGAGTTTAATTGATTGTTGTATTCATCGTTTAGGCTTAAAAAAGTGAGGGAACAGATGTTAATAATGCAGACTAAACTTTTAAAAGTCTTATTATCTGCAGCTGTTATGCTGTAAATAGCATAAAAAAATAAGGAAATATTTTTCTGGTATTTGAAAATTATTTTCTGGTTCAGCAAAGAAATTGTTCATGTCATTGGGTGAGTGAGTGAAGTTCTGACATACATCTTCATTGTTTCTCTTTCACGATACTCTTAAATGTAAACAAAATATCAACTGACATTCATGTCAGAACTACACTTGTCCAGCAACGATAACCATCGTTCAGCCACAGATTCAAGAGTTCAGCAAAAACAATAAAAGTATTCTGTGAGAATCAATTGGCTCTATGAAATTTAAAATAAAGAATTGTCTATTTTATTGTTATTTGTAAATTTTATGCTACACATTCTTTATATCAGAAACACTTATAATAAACAAGCATATATAAACATGCATAGGTGCATGTAATATGTGTGTATGTATATATGTATATACACATACATATCAATACACACTCATAAGCACGCCTTGTTTCTCTCGAGAGCTAGTTGGTAATCATTCACCAGCACACTATTCCATGTGGACCTTGATTTTGGCATCATTTGTGTAAGGAGAATATGTAAAGAGAAGGCTTGGGTTTGCAGATCAGCTTTGCTAATTGCAGAAGACAGGATTTGAACCCACACTACACCCAGAAGTTATGCTCTGAGGCCCCATCTGGCCACTGTACTGCCTCGTCTCTGAGTGCCCTCAATCTGCTACTTGGCAACATGTGTTGTTGACGGACGCAGAGTCTCAAAAAAGGAAATGAATATGGCAGTGTTGTTCATGCTGTCATTGCTGATCAGTTAACCAAACACCGCTTGTGACTTGTGTCATCTTTATTTTTTTTATTGAAATGTTCCAACCCACCGCATGATAAATGCCTGGGAATTAGCTGCGACATCTAAACCCACAGAAAGTAAGGTCTTAGCGACTCCCTTAGAGATTCACAACATACGTTTCTAAGTTATTCAGTAATATCCATGGACTGACTCTAGGGCAGCTCCTGCAGCTGCAGCATGTGAATAAATTTTTCACTGTGCGACAAATTCCCTGTGCCATGCTTTGGACCCCAGGCAGAGGAATAGGCAAGGTCTGAACCAAATAACAGAATTTCCTGTTCAGTTGGTAAGCTTCCTAAAGTCACTTCAGCGCTGAGCCTCCAGCACTTTGCACTGTGCCCAGGGCATCCTGGGCATTTAATAGGTATGTATTTAATCCAAGAACATTTGATAACCGCTGAGGCTGGGGGTGATTGTGAACAGGTGTGTACTTCCGATTTCCCATTTGGAAATCTGGGAATATTACCTACGCGTGGATCACCTCAATCCATCATAGGAATTGCCTCTGAGTGATTGAGGGGTGTGATATAAATTCTGGGCTTTGTGATATTGAATACACCTCTTGTATCTAGAGTTGACCTTCTTTGGGGCCTCAGGAGTTATCTGCGGGTACACTCGGAAAGCAAGTTCATGGTTAGCAAAATGTGGTTAGGAAGTGAATTGAAATGCAGGAACAGAGATTGGCCTGCAGAATGTTTCAAAAAATTAACAGTTAATCATTTTAAAAGGTTATGCTGCTCTTTGCTAAACTGTGTGTCATTTTACAATATCTTCTTCACACAAACAGGTAAATAAATGTGGTTTTGTATTAAGGCACCCACAAAGGGTCTCAGATTATATCCCATTTCACAGTTGAATTTGTAGTTGGGGCTGAGAGATGTCACGTGACTTGCCCCAAATCACCCAGAAGTCGGAGATCTTCGAGTTCTTAGTCCTTATATTTGTATACGCCATGACTGAATGGTAACTTTGGCTTTTTCTTCCCGTCCGCGTCTAGGACTGTGAATTACCATCTTGTCACCCTCCTCCCGCTGCCCCGGAAGCAAGGAGAAGCACACACAGTGCTCCAAGGACCCAGTGGCGATTTGGGTCTTGGACACCAGTAAGAACGGAAGAAGTAGAGAGGGTGGGGGGGAAGGCAGACGTTCTCTGACACGACTCGAGAAAGTAGGTTTCTATCCAGTGAGTGACTGTTTCAGATAACGTCTCTGCATTGTTTTATTCCAACACCCAGTGCTCAGCCACTTGTGGAAAAGGTACCCGGATGAGATATGTCAGCTGTCGGGACGAGGATGGCTCTGTGGCTGACGAGAGTGCCTGTGCAACCCTCCCTAGACCAGTGGCAAAGGAGGAATGTTCTGTGACCCCCTGTGGGCGGTGGAAGGCTCTGGACTGGAACCCGGTAAGCAAGTGAATTCTTTGGAATTGGGAGAGGACTGGGGGAGCTGAAAGGAGGATGACTAGTCGTGGGTCCCCAGGGTCAACGGGTACTGTTTTAGAATTGGACTTGGTTGTGAGATACTCTTCTCCGCGTATGTGCAGCTGGTATGAATCTTAGCCAGATGTGCAAGAAATGCACATTTTTTAAAAATGTGTAAATCAACTTAAAACCCCTTCAGCCCACATCCTGTTGGGCTGGTTGGAAAATGCAGTCTTAACTGAGCCAAGTCACATTAGAATGTAGTAGGCTTGTGGGGTACCAGAAGTATCAGGGAGAAGTGGGGGGAGTAAGGGGAGGGCCTCAACTTGCATCTGGGTGCCTCCTGCATCCCATGATCCCTTCAAGTCCTGTGCCTCTGGCTTCCCTGCCAAGAGTGAGAAGTAGGAACCCTCAGACAATTCTGGGGACCCAGCCGCCTGTGCACACCAGGAACCACCTGTGGACTTTTATAGAAGTAGAAAAATCTTTGTGTTCAGGTAACTCCTGCTTTCTGTCTTGCAAAAGCTCCCGAGTCCAGGAAATACAGAGCTTAGGACAGGTGAAGAGAATGGAGATGAATATCGCAATAAATACCATAATACATAAATGAAATTTGAGAGCTGGATTCAGAGAGAGCTGTGTAAAAATCCAGACATTGACATTAACTGGCTGCTTGACCTTGAGCAGTCTGGTGTTAGTCCTTGCACCTCAGTTTCTTCTGCTCTTAAAGGAGGCCAAAAAGAATATCTACCTTATAAGGCTGTTGTAAGGATTATTTGAGATTCTGTCTGTTAAATGCTTAGAACAAAGAAAGGTGCTCAGTAAATGGTAGGTAATCTCACCCTCACGCCCTGAGCTTCCAGACATACACACATACATCTATCAGATCCATCTGTCTACTCACCAGGTATTTAGAAAGAGCAGTGACTGACAAATAAGAAAGTCCTTGACTTTATGAAGATCATTCCAATGGCGATTCCACTCAATGAGCAAATAAAGATATAAATATATGATATAGCACCAGATACTGATACATACCAGAAAAAAGGTCAAACACAGTAATCGCAGAGAGAAAGAGGCGACGTGCTTTTAGACAAGGTGGTCAGAAAAGGCCTCACATTGCATTGAGCAGGGCTTGCATGGAGTGAAGCAGTGAACCACATGGATTGTTGTACAGCAGAAAGTAGAGCAGCTGCAAAGACCCTGAGACGGGGGTGTTCTTGGCCTGCGCAAAAAGCATCCATAAGGCCCGTGGGGCTGGAGTGCATGCAGTGTGGAGAGTGATAAGAGATGTGTCAAAAAGGTAGCCAGTGGCCACATCATGAAGGGCCTACTAGGTCAAGGTAAGGACTGTGGACATTATTCACAGTGAATTGGCAAGTCACTAGGTGAATGACATGATCTGACTATTGTTTCCAAGGGTTATGGTTTATGATATGTGGATAACAGACTTGGGTTGAGAGGAAGGCGTCAAGATCACAAACAGGATCCCAGCTGAAAGGCCACTGCAGTAGTCCTGGCAAGGGAAGGCGGTGGCCTGGACTAGGGAGTTGATGGCAGAGATGGTGGGAAGTGGCTGATGGGGATGCATTTTGCATACTGGGCCGACAGGGCTTCTCCATGAAAATGACCATGAGGTGGGAAGAAAAGAGGCGGGGATATGCCAGGGTTTTGGGCCTAAGCGACTGGCTGAACCACCCTTTCTCTTTCTGAACGTCCAATGTAGTGCTCCGTGACGTGTGGGCAAGGGAGGACCACCCGGCAAGTGGTCTGTGTCAACTACAGTGACCACGTGATCGATCAAATCGAGTGTGACCCGGATTATATCCCAGAAACCGACCAGGACTGTTCCATGTCACCATGCCCTCAGCGGACCCCAAACGGTGGCCTCGCTCAGCACCCTTTCCAAAACGAGGATTATCGCCCCAGGAGCGTCAGCCCTAGCCGCACCCACGTGCTCGGAGGAAACCAGTGGAGGACCGGCCCCTGGGGAGCAGTGAGTATTCCCTGAAGCCTTTGCGAATTTGCTTTCTTCTCTTTCATTTGATGTAGTGCTTGGAGGCAAACAAACTAGAAACACCTCTGGAGCATATTTATGTCAGAAGGGATTGACACTGTGCATTTTCGTTTGTTGAGGTTAACTGGGTTAACTGCAGTCCCGGAAGAGGTGTCACTTGAGACAGTCTGCCCGCACCTCTAAGCTACCTTAACTGGGTGGAGGGGAGGGGGTGTCACTGCTGGATGATGTGATCAGGCAGCTTCCTGGAAGGTCATGTGAAGCTGTGATGATTGATCCTGGAGGTGGCAGGCAGCTCTTACCTGAAGGAAAATTAAAAGGGCAAAAGAACTTTTCTGAAAGGAAGTTTTTAATGAAAGTCATTTTCCTTCTTGCTATTTTCCAAATGAGTGTAGTCTTGAAGTGGCACAGTTGCTGTGCCATTTGTAGTAGTAGATCATTGTCTTGGATTAGGAGAGAAGGACTAGGCTGGGTAAAATCTGTGCTTAGAGGGAAAATACCATAACTGAATGGTCATCAGCACAGGCTTTAAGGAAAGATGCCTCTGTTTGATCCGAGGACTTGCGCTTTCAGATTCTGGTGTCTTTGGCAGGTCCCCTCTCCTCTTTGAGCCTGTTTCCTCATCTGTAAAACAAAGTTAACAGTAACTCCAACTTTCTTGGGTTGTCGTAAGAATTAAATACGACGATGCAAATAAAGTGTCTTACCCTCTGCCCACCATCGTGAACATTTAATAAATGTCAACGATTATTTTTATTGTTATCGTTATCTCTGTCCTTCAAATTAGGAAGACCTTGACAAATAATATTTAGCTAGCATTCAAAGGAAAAATACGCTCTCGAAAGTTTCAGAATTTTTATTGAATAATTTTCCAAAAAATAATTTTATTGTGGAATACTGGACATGTCTAAAGGAACTTCAGGAGGGGTAAGGTAGCAAGAGACCCTGGGGAGGTATGGGGAGTTTGGTGTTTATTAATCACTCATGAAGTCTTCTTTTTAATTGTTTACTATTCATTTCCTTCTAGTACTGCTAATTGTGTTTACTTATTTCTGGACTAAAAAGCATGGGAAGGAACCTGTCAGTTTCCCACCATGGTTATGTTTCAATAAATTAGGTTTACTTTCCTGTGAATGCAGATAGCCACTGAGTGTTTTCACACACTGCACCTGTTGGTTGTAAGCAGAACATCTGCCTGGGACCTTCACCACCTCATTCTCCTCCCTTACTTCCTACTTTGAGGCTTCCTTTGCCTGGGTGAGAAGAAATTTGGGTTCTGAGAAATTAAAGGGTGATCAAGAGAGGTCATCACTGAGTGTCCCATGATTTTTCCAGTAGAAAAAATTCACAACTCAAACGTGTATTCTAATGATAACACTAGAACTTAAAAAAAAAAAAAAGGAAAAAAAAAGGCACTGAAAGCTATTCTTATTTAGGACTACATTTGTGGATAATGCATTCCTTTAAGATTGAATGATTCTGCCCTTGGGCAGAGTTCCCAATTAGGGAGGATTAGGTAACCTTTTTGCAGCAGTGGGCAATACCATTCTTCTCATTGTGCCTGTTTTTTGTTTGGGGATTTTTTTTTTTTTCTAAGTTAAGTGAGGCTGAAGGCGGACAATGTGATTTTTCAGCTCTCGGCTGCCTTGCCTGACTTACTCCCAGGAGAGTGTGGCATGTGTATACATCTCTGCGTGGTTCGGGATGCATGGTTCTTCCTGCCTGCCACAGCAGGAAAGGCAGCAAAGAATCATGAACGCTAGAGGATGGGAATCTAACGTTTTCAGTAGTTTCTGGAATCAGAACCTCATTTTACAGTATGTTTTTGCGTAAACCTGAACCTTCTGTAAGTTTTTTGGCGTGTTACCAGCTAGGGGTCTCTGGTTGCAAGCAAAAGAAAAGGAATTGATTCCTTCAAGGGAAAGCAAAACAAACAATACTGTTCATTTAGCCCCAGTAGAGACTGGGACCAGAACATCTTCAGGGATCTAGCTAGGGGTTGGCAAGTTTTTTCTGCAAAGGGCCAGGTAATAAATATTTTCAGCTGTGTGGACCATGCAGTCTCTGTTGCAGCTAACCAGCTCTGCTGTCTTAGCACAAAAGCAGGTATAGACAATACGCAAACACATGGAAATGGCTGTGTTCCTATAACACTTCAGTTATAAAAACAGCTTGCAGGACAGATTTGGCCCCCAGGCCAAATGCCAATCTCTGATCTCTAGATGTAACAGTATCTACAGTATAATTTCTTTAAGGAGTTTCTGCCTTAATGAACCCTCTTCAACTCTGAACCACCCTTGAGTTGCTCTGCTCAGGATTCAAATTCCCAGGAAAGTCTGATTGGCTCAACCCATTCCTCTTACTCCTTGATCAGGGAAATGTAGAGCATCTTAAAACACAGTCCCACTAAGGTGACATCCATTGGCGGAGAAATGATTCCTTAAAGGAAAATCGGGCTGCCAGGTGTTAAGGGGAAGTATAGGAGGCAGATAAAAAGACCAGATGTCCATCATCTCTTGCTTCCCTAGTGGCCATTCTCTCTTGTTCAGTGTGGATGATAGGTACAGGGCTTGTTCGAAGGAATGTTTACCTGGGAAAATATGTCATCTAAAGAGGACAGGGGCTTCCCTGGTGGCGCAGTGGTTGAGAGTCCGCCTGCCGATGCAGGGGACGCGGGTTCGTGCCCGGGTCCGGGAGGATCCCACTTGCCGCGGAGCGGCTGGGCCCGTGAGCCATGGCCGCTGAGCCTGCGCGTCCGGAGCCTGTGCTCCGCAACGGGAGAGGCCACAACAGTGAGAGGCCCGCGTACCACAAAAAAAAAAAAAAGAAAAAAAAAAAAGAAATAAAGAGGACAGGAAAATTGTTAACAAAATAAGTCCAGAGTGAAATTCCGCAAGATGGGAATGGAACTAGGAATCCCTGTTAATCAAAAAATGGCAAAATTGGACCTGGAGAAAGATGATGTACAATACTTCACCTGTGTTTGGGAGTATAAAGACCCAGGCCGATGCTGGGTTCAGAACTGTGCAAGCACAAGTTCTAGACTGTATGGTGCAATCGCTTGGCCCCCAGCTGAACGCTATCTCTGGTCAGATTCTCAGTAGGAAGCATCTGACTGGTCACTGGGCGGCCAGTAGATTAGTTGACCTTGGATTTGTTATCCTTCCTCGCTCCACTCAGCCATATTGAAGGGAGGGTATCATGTGGTTTATGGAACTATTGCTTCTAGAAACTCTAATTGGATCAGGCAGTAGATCCTGTGACCAGCACTATAGGATCTAATTAGGGATACAAGTATGACATTGATCCCCTCTGAAGGAGCTTACCATTTTATTGGGACAGTAACACAGGTGACATAATAAACAAATAATACAAGATTTTATTATCAAAGGAAAAATTCAAGGGCCAAAATATATATATTCCAAATCTGTTTACAATATGGAAGGTCCTTCCTAATGTTTTAATTTCTGGTCCCCACACAAAGCCGATTCAAATAATAGTTCTCTGTGTTTCTCACATAATAAGCTGATTAAAAGTAGAAAACAGATATTTTTAAGTTTCGAGTGAGTATATCAGAACCCTCAGCGAATAGAGGTAGGATTTTTGTAAATCAAAAATTACCTAAATATTTGCTCAGACAGAATTCATAAATCTATTTTCCTAATCTACATTTAAAAATTAAACTCAGTATTTTTGAAAATCATTCATAATTGACCAGCATAGGCAGGGAAATTGAACTGAAGTCCAGTACAATAAGCAAAAAATAAACATTTTCACATCTTTATACGGAAGAAGCCAACCAGCAAGGAGCAGTATTTATGGGTATTTTGAAATAACACTGGTTTGAGCTGGGGTTTGATAGCACAAATCAGCCATTGGAACCCGGAACTCAAAACAATGTTGCAGATGCGGTGGGAGACTTGATAATTCCTGAGAACTGGGTTGCTTGGAGGACTAGATGGTGGTTTTACAAGCAAACAGATTGTACAAGTTAAGGGTCAGAGTGAAGGAGGCTAGCAAACACATCGGGTTTCAAAAGATAAGGAAATTATGGAAAGAAAAAAACACTCAAGATGTAGATAAATAAGAGAGCTATGAGAAGCTTGTGTGGGAAATTAGCTGAAGGGTGAACATAATTCTATGACAGCCGTGAGAGGGAGTAAGCACTAGGCTCGTGCACCTGAAGAGAGGTCTGTCAATATGGAATTCACGTTCACTGGGGAATAAAAATAAAGAAGGAAAACAAATCTTGATACCATTAGCCACGGAAGTAGAGGCTTTTGCCAAGGGAGAGACTGGAACCGTTACCTGCAAGGAAATGATATGTAAGTGACATTCCGTGATGCTTTCCTTGGGTAACTGAAGGAGTTAGTACAGAAGCTTAATGTCAACAACTGGCAGTTCCTGAATCATGTGATTTGACCCCGGTGTTGAAAGGGAAGTTAAATGTTGTTTCTAAATAAGCGCTTGCAGTTTTGAAAAGAAGAGACTTTCCCAGTAGACTGTGGTGTCAGTCAGCACGTCTGTACCTCTCAGAGATGCAAAGGATGAATAGGACAGCTTTGGAAATCCCAAGACATGATCACTCATTAGGCATTTATTATAAACACCTACTGAGACCTAACCTGCTCAAGGGGGAAGCCGTGTTTCTGCCCTCCAGGTGTTGCTAAGACGTGAACTTTAAACAGCCCCCCGGAAGGGAGGTTCTCAGGATGGCTTTCTGTCCATTGTGGACGACTTGAGAATGGTTTCTGCCACATTTGTCTCTGACCCTTCAACCAGCTGCTTTTTGTGTCCCTGAGAGGTAGGGATTAGCCTGTTGACTGATGTCTGCTGTGTTCAGTGTTCCAGTACCTGTGCTGGTGGGTCCCAGCGGCGTGTTGTTGTGTGTCAGGATGAAAATGGATACACCGCCAACGACTGCGTGGAGAGAATCAAACCCGATGAGCAGAGATCCTGCGAATCTGGCCCTTGCCCTCAGTGGGCTTATGGCAGCTGGGGAGAGGTGAGAGGAAACTCCACTTACACATCCTTTGGGAAAAAACAAACACCAAACAGTGTTATTGTTCATAGTTTATTTGAAGAAAAAAACTAGCTCTAGTTAAAGCTTCTTGATTTCGGGTTAACTAGGACAACTGTCTTAATTCTGGACTATTTTAAAAGTGCATTTATTACCAAGTAGAGACAGCTGGACTACATAGGAGAGAAAAGTTAGGAAAGAATGCAGATGAATGCTACTTTTAAATTGTTAACCTCTGCCGATTAAAACATGGGTGCTTTTAAAGTGATTGAAAATGTGTGTTAAATCAGTCAATGGAAATTTTGCCATCTTCTTCACAGTTTTGGGGTGTTTGTGATGCACCCTTGTTCCCATGGCATCATGTCTCTTAACATTTCAAATCCCTGATGAACCAGAATGAATATGAGCTGTTATTCCTATCAAAGGTGATGCTTTTTATTTGTAGAAATGAATAATTAGCTGTATAGTCTCAAATAATAAAATTCTTCAGCTGTTACCCTTTAAGAATTGCCTGCTATGAGCGATGAAAGGCAATAGAATATTTGGAGCAGACAAAACTGGGTCCCGTTCCCAGGCCTGGCTCTTACAAGCTTTGTGGCTTTAACAAATAATATAACTTTGCCAAATGTCTGTATTGTCGTCTATAAATGGGAATAATAATGGCACTCACTTCACAGTGTTCACATCTATTATATGAGATAGTGCGTGTCAAAAGCCTAGCCCATAGCCTTCAATCACAGTTAACTGCTTTTATAATAATGATAATCAGTATTATTACTACCAATAATAATACTGATTATCATTACTATTATTATAGAATGGGGTTTTGAGCCACCATCATGTGTAGGACTTAGATGCTTATTGTTTTGTATTTAATTAACAAAGACTATATCTCTCTACTCTTGAATCCACAGGGAGAACCCATATTTAGAGTTTGTTGAGTTGTTCTGTCTTGACTGTAAAATTTATAAAATAACACACAAGGATTAACATCGTGGAGACCCCCCCTTCCCCCGCCAAGAGGGGAACAAAGACACATGAGATGGACAGGCATCTTTGTCCACAACCCTGGCTAAACGAAATCACGTGTCCTCATTTCATGCTTTCATCCACGTAACCTAGTAGTCATAGGCACTCATAACGGAGAGTTTGTTAACTTTCGGTGATAATACGTCATTCTGGAGGGCTTTGCTGAAAGGCCGGAAGGGGAAGTCAGGTTTGGAGATGTGTATATTGTGGGTTTCCCAAAACTCCTCGTAAAGTTCTGTCCCGTGGGGCCTGTGCTTAAGCTTCTGTAATTGGATAGAAGCCAGGAGAGTACACGCATTTGCTGGTCCGTGCTGTCAGCACGGACCAGATCATTCCAAATTCTGTGGGAGATCTGGCCTTGACACAGCAGGGGAACAGTCAGTGTTCCTGGATGTGAGCACAGCGGTACTGTCCAAGAAATACAACTTGTTCCTGCCTCAGAAGTGTGGGTCTAGCCAACAGTCAGAACCTTATCCAATGTTCCCACCACACTGTTTACTTGTCCTAGGGGAAAGCCATCATTATTCTCAGATTCAGAGATAACATAAAATATTTGAACGTCAGAAAGGTCTATGGAGACTAGAGTCACAGAATAGACAAAGGTTGGTGACAACTTCTTAGAGGTTGCCAGAAAATAAAACCAGCTAAGTCATTATTTCCTTTATTTGGTACTGAGTGGTTTTTAGATTTTTATTTGTTTCTTTGATTTTTGGTTTTCAAGACCTCAAAAAAAGGCTGTAGTCTTATCCTAGACACCTGCTGTTGAATTGACTTTGATCAAGTGAAACTCTCTTAAGCTCAGTTGCCCCATATATAAAATGCAGCAAATAATTACACTCTCCTCTTGATGAGATAATATATATAAAAGCACTTAGTACAGATGAAGAGCAAATGCTCAATAAACAATACCTACCATGAAAGTAGAGGGCTCCGGTCTGCTGTGTATATTACTTTTGGTAACTCAGCTTCATTCTGCCTACAGACTTACCTCGCCTGATGCTGTAATAGAGTCTGGCTAAGACGTTTTTCTTACGGGGAAAGAAAATTTGCCACTGGCTGTTCAGGCAAAATAACTGCAGCCTTCCTTTTTCTTCTTCCAGTGTACTAAGCTGTGCGGTGGAGGCTTGAGGACAAGACTAGTGGTCTGTCAGCGGCCCAGCGGGGAACGGTTTCTAGATCTGAGCTGTGAAATTCTTGACAAGCCTCCAGATCGAGAGCAATGTAACACACATGCTTGTCCTCAAGACGCTGCATGGAGTACTGGCCCTTGGAGTTCGGTACGGCCCTAACTATTCATGTTTGTTAAGCAAAATATGTAACTAACGTGCCCAGTTCCAAGGTGTTCTGGGTCACTCCTCTGAGACAGATAATTATCCTCCTCACAAGAGCATCCCTGAAACTGTGCTATACACAGTCTGCTATTTTCTTCATATTGACATACACCAGAATTAATTTTTTTTATGAGATTGCCAAAGTGACTTTACAGGTGACTTGTACCTCATATAGGCCTTTGCCAATGCCCAGAAGTAGCATCCTTTCCTATAACTAGACTATATATATTTGTGTGTGTGTGTGTGTGTGTGTGTGTGTGTGTTTAAGAAACTAAATAACTCCGTGCCGTTATTAAGCTCCAAAGTGATTTAAGCAGACAACTCAAAAGCAGATATTCTTTCCTTTTCTAAGCTGGTAGATTTGTTTTGTTTTGTTTTGTTTTGTTTTGCTTTGCTTTGTTTTGCGGTACGCCGGTACGCGGGCCTCTCACTGTCGTGGCCTCTCCCGTTGTGGAGCACAGGCTCCGGACGCGCAGGCTCAGCGGCCATGGCTCACGGGCCTGGCCGCTCCGCGGCATGTGGGATCTTCCCGGACCGGGGCACGAAGCCGTGTCCCCTGCATCGGCAGGCGGACTCTCAACCACTGCGCCACCAGGGAAGCCCTAAGCTGGTAGTTTTGACTTTGGTGGGAAGACACCTGCTTATTGAGGCCAAAGCAATTTTTGATTCACAGACTATACCTTGCCTCTCTGTGACTCGGGTACAGCTCTCAACACAATCACCAAAAAGGTTGTGCCCACAAAATCGACTGAAACCATTTGGAAAATTCAAAAGACCAAAAGTGGACTCAATGACCTGATGCCATTCAAGGCATCTGAAATGTTCTCTCTTCTATCACGACGCAAAGCCTGTTTGAGACCATTTTTTTCTTTGGTCCTAGGCTTCCTTTGCGATCTACTTTTAAATGACATTGTGAGACAGATTCGCCACTGTAAATACTATGCGAACTTCTGGGGCAGCTCTTGGCAAACAGAAGGATAGGCTATGTCAAAACCATACTGTGGCTAAATTGTGCCATAGGTATGGAGTCATTAGGGCTGTTTCATGTAAATAGAGTAAACATTCCTGTGAATACATTAATTGCACTGAAGCTGAATTAATATTATATTAAGTCATATCCAAAAGCCTTTTTTATTCCATAGGGTTCTGAGGAAAAGTCTTAACCATTCCTAAAAACAACTGAAGAGCAGATTAACTGACCTGACGTGGCTAATACCTGTTGACACTTCTAAGAGTCAAGGGTTTCAGTGTTGGAGATTGTGTCTGCAGGTAGAACACTAGCTGTATAACTACTGTACTTTGTATTAAGTAGAAATCTAGAAGAATTTAGAGCATTATCTCAACTGGTACTATTCAGCTGGGCTCTAAGGATTGTATTCAAGGGCATTTCAGATGTTTTGTTCACCCAGAGTATTTTGTCTGCAATACTGGCACTCTTCCAAAATGAACATTTTGAAAAAGATCAGAAATAACCTTAGAATGTCAAGAACATCTTCTGACATTCCAGCTTCCCTAAGTCACGTATTACATATTATTTTTCATGAAATTTTCCCTCTTGAGCCCATTATATTTTCACCCCTTTCACTCAGCCAACACCAATACCACACTGGAGTATATATCAAAAAATCTAGTAGCTCTCTAAAAAGTTGTGTTTCTTTAATATTGACCAAAAAAATCTCCTAACCCTCAGAGGGTATGTGTGTGTGTATGTATAATAATAATATAATATTATATACTATATATTGTATATAATATATATACAATATATAGTATATATACATTAGTTTCCACAGCATTCTCTTTCTTGAACACTTTCTAAACACAGCTTAATTTTTTTTTACACCGGATCACCACCCTCTCCCACAGATATTTTAAGAGCTGAAGTGCTTAAATTTTAAAATATGATATGCTAATTAACTGAAGACTTTAAGTTTTTCTTACTGTAGTTGTTGTTCTTGGGCCTGCACATAGTTTTCTGAAACACACAGAGAAAAAGAGAGAGAGAGATTCTAAATGCTCTGGAATGCACAGGAGCAAATACACAGATTTTGAAAATATTTTTGCTGCCTATGCGATTTTAATGCTTCCTTTGTAAAGTGATCATTATTCAAATATATATTCAAAGGCCTCTGCAGCCTGGGAGCAAGGCCACTTCTACAAGGCTTTTTATTGTGATTTTTTTAAACAACTAAATCAAAAGCATTTTATTCCAATAGATCCATTTGTAATGTATTACTTAAATTATGTGTGTGAGGGCAGCCTTTTAGATTCTTACTGTAGGGTTTGGATTTTACTTTTACGTTGACTTTTATTGATGCTTTGGTACAATTTCTTAGTAATTCTAGATTGAAGCATACCTCAGTGAATTGTGTTAACAGCCATAAAGCCACATCTATGGTGCTTCATCATTGTAACTGAGAGTGACATTAACAACAAAAACTGTATTCAAGGTGCTAACATGTTGCTTTCAAGAGAAAGTGAACTAGATTTATTAGAGACCAAGGGTAGCCTTTAGTCCCCCTCCGGTCTCGTTGCTTTCTTTCCCCAAGTACCCCCAAGCTGGAGATAGTGTCGAGAAGCAACTATTGCTGTGTGAGAAGGTCTTTTCCAAGGTCAAAATGAAGATAGCCTAGTTCAACAGTTGTTACTAAGGAGCAGTATTTAGGAGAGAAACCCCAAATGGCTGTTAGCGTGGTGTCCAGACTCTCTGAAATGAAGCTTTTGTGAATGTAGGCTTCAGGTACCCATTTTAAGACCCTTAATTCTGGCTCAAGTCACTAGAGATTTAGAATCATGATTGTGGAAAACTCCCTCCCCAGATTTCGTCTTTTCTGTCCTCTTTTGAACGTGTCCTTGCACTCTGACTTGGTAGTGTTTTATGTTTGAAATAAGGTTCTTAACACTGATTTGCCTATTGCATGCACACGTCCCGTGACTAGAGGGATAAATTGGAAAGAGAGCTGTCAAACTGTAGTGGGAAGTGGGTTAAAAAATCTGTAGCATTCTAGAGTAAGCTGCTTCAAGATAAAATCAAAAAGGTTGCTAGGTGATGTCACCTATCCAAGATGGTCCTCCAGCCTTCCTTTTTGCATTGCCCCATGTATCTGCTTGCTGATTGCCTTGGAGACCATGGTTCTCCTTAGGAGAAATTGCTTGTGTGAGTTTTTCATGCCAAAACCTAAATGTGTTCTCTGAGCCTTGCTTTAGGTGCTTTGGAATAATGCCTGTCGACCCGAATAATGAGAATTTATGAGCTCACGAAGGAACTGTGCCTTTGTTTCTGCCTGGCCAACTTATGAATTTGTGTCTACCTCATTTTCATGTTAAAGTTTGCAGCTTCTGTAGGTAGGAAGAGAAAATGTCTGACATCAGTATTTTATCACCTCACCACATCTATCTCTAGCAAAAATAAAGATTGTAAATATCACTACCATATTTTCCGAATACATTTTAAGCAGCCAAGCCTAGTATTATCTGAATATTTTGAGCAGTACAGATTTCTATGTGTTTATATAATAAAGCATATTTATTTTTTCCATGTTATTTAATTTTATATACAATGTTTAAAAATCAGTGTTTATCAGCAGACTGTAAAGGCAAATAGGCTGTGTGCTTAGAAATGCATGTATATGTTTCTTTTGGTTTTAAAAAGACACGTTTTAATTTTGTAAATCCCCTCCAACCTGTACCCTCCCTCTCCCAAATCTGAGTTAGCCAAGTGGCAAGCTTTATGTAATTGGATGGTTCAAAATGTGTATTTTAAAGGGACACTTTAAAAAATATTTCTGGGTTGGAAATGATGCTTAGTGATATAAACAAAAACATACGAGGCCTAATATTTTGTTGGATTTTTTTTCTTCTCTAATACTGTTGTCCTGATTCATTGAGTCTCACCTATGAAATATGAATGCTCCATTTATTATTGAATTTGTAGAGAATGCTAAGGCATAGCCAGAAGACAAAACCAGTGATTAGGAGAAATGGTTCTGAATATGTCAGAGGAGCCAGGTACAGGAAAAAGCTCACCTAATATGCATCAATTTGATCATACCTTATTCTTTGTGTTCAGATAACTGTAAAAGACTTACAGCATTTGTCAATTTTGTTATTTGTTCACCTGCAATACATATCAGAAGCATTTCTTATAAAATAAAAATAAAGAAAACGTAACAGTAACTTGAAAGTTTTAAGAGAACCTGCACTTTTCAAAAAATGATCAATCGTAAAGATGACCTCAGATCTCTGCTGGTTCCACATTCTCCTGCTGAGCCTCCATTTTGCACTGTAGTTTGTTATGGTAACTGGGGGGGGAAGGTCCAAAATAAGCGAGTCCCTGTATGCATTTGAGGGTTTTTTAATGAGGTGCTGAATAAGATAACTTCTCCAAAGCAGGTGATCGTAGCTAACGTTTACTGAGTATTTACTAGGTACCAAGCCAAGTTAAGCAAATCTGTGTCACATTTAGCCCCCATGTTACCCTGTTGAGAGAGGTGTTTTTATGAATCCATTTGACTCTGTGATAATCTGCTTTAGCGATACAACTTCAATGTCAGTATACCTTTTTTTTTTTTTTTTCTCCCCTGGGAGAAGGAAGGGTTTATTACTTGTAGCCAGTAAGGAGAACACCAGGGATCTTTTCCAAAGCAGTGTCTCCCAATGTCCTGTTTGTTTTGGTAGAAAGAAACAGCGCATGTTCAGAATGAATTTTTTAAACTCCTGCTTATGTTCAATAAAAGGACATGCCTAAAACTCACACTCCATCTAGACTCAATGTTATTTAGCTAATACTGACATTGCCCCTTTGACTCCAGCAATAGAAAATCTAAGTTTATAACTTGTACTGGTAAATTCCCATAACCGGCAGCTATGAACACTTCAAACAACTGATGATGTTTAGGGAATGGCAAAACATCTCTCTTTTTTATTTTTAAAATATCATAATAGCCAGATTCAGAGGATGATATAAAGATTTGGGCTATAAGGAGTATCACATTAAATGTGTATGCATTTTTTTATAAATATTTTTTTTTTTTTTTTTACTAACGAAGACACATCTTAAACATACTTCTAGTGTCTTTTAAGAAAGAAATAAGAAACACATTATTTGGCTCTATCAATATGGAGTATAAAAAATAAGATAGGTTTTTTTTTTAATGAAAACATTATGACATATGAAATTACAAAGTTTATTTGAACTCAGGGTAGATTAAGACTCTATAAACCACTCATCTCACATGTGCTCCGAAAAAGCAAAACACTGGCCTGCATCTGTTTCATTGGAGATAAAACTTAGCTGGACTTTTTTTTTTCTCCGTATTTACAGTGACTGTATGCCTATCAGAGATTCTGTTCCTGCTTTCTGACAACTGATATTTCATGATAGCTTGACAGGTTTCTGTTTTTACAGTCTTAAAAAGTCCAAAGGTGGGGACGGGGGCAAGGGTAGGAGAGACATTAGACCCTGAGGAAGGAGTGAAGGTCCTCCCCCCCCCCGACTCAGGTCAGCGGAGTTGCCCCTCTGGAATGGACAGGAATGGAAACTTTGGAATGTGGAGTGGGAGGTAGAGGCTGAGTCCAAGTCTAATTGGCTGGGCGGGAATCCTGATTATTAAAGGCACTTGAGGAAGATTTATGAGGAGGGCGTAAAAGACTCTGGGCCATTCCTTTAACAAAAAAAAAGTCATTCATTTTTCAGCTAATACTTTTTATGGGCCTACTGTGGGGCTAGTCTGTTCTGGATGCTAAGGTTACAGCAATGAACAGTCAGAGCTATTCATTCTAGTGGGGAAACAGAAAATTTGAACACATAGAGAACTGACAATTTTTTCCTGGAAGCCTCACTACAACTATAAAAATACAAATTGCTATTAGGATATATATATATATATCTATCTATCTCTTCATGTTGCTCATGATCTTTGTTCAACCGATATAAATTATTGATCTTGTCTTTCCTCTGAAATGTGCATTTGCTCAATAATTTTCAGTGATAAATGCCCTCTCGCTGATGGCATGGAACCTTTCAAAACCTCCTGTCAGGAAATATGCTTCTGTTCACCTTTACATTAGAACCCAAACATGAGTTCAGGGGTCTGAGAGCCAGGATAAGTGGAGGGCCTGGCTTTCTGCCTCTCCTATCTGGGGTCCTCAGCCTCCACACCAGCGTGGGAAGTTGTGGCTGAGAGTACATTTCCCCCTTTGTTATTTAATAGGTACCGATAAAAAGATCTGGAATGTGTGGATTGCGACATCACCACCTTTGCTTCTTGCTGTTGTTCATTTTCATGGATTGTTTTAATCACTGCAACATCCCTTTCCAGAAATTTATAAAATAGAAAATTGGCAGCCAAGAAAAGAGTGTACAGGAAGTCGTATGGAAAAGAATCAATATAGGCTGAACCTACGAAGCCACCATTCTTAGCCAGGCCTGCATCCCCTTTCTCTTATTAGAATGAGGTTATGCCTTGGCCACAGCAGTCCAGTAACTTTCCACAGTGTTGGAAATGTTCTCTATCTTTGCTTTCCAATATGGAAGCCACTAGCCACATGTGGCTAATATTAAGCACTTATTATGTGGCCAAGTACGATAGGGATACTGCATTTTAAATTGTACTTAACTTCTCTAAATATAAACAGCCACCTGTGCCTGGTGGCTGCCATATTAGACAGGGCCACCTCAGGCAATTAGCAGTTAATACTCAACTAGCCAAGGGATCAGTAAACTTATAAAAATAAATTGGGGAGGAAAGCCCTATGTCAGCAGGTAATGGGTCCCTATGTAGGATGCCCTTGCATCTAACATGTACCATCCTCTTGTCATTCTTCTGTTTTGCACCATTGTTTGGGAACACTTTAGTGGGTGTTCCCTGACAGCTGGGCATTGAAAAAGTAGCACAGGGAGATCAGCTCGGTGCTTTGTGACCACCTAGAGGGGTGGGATAAGGAGGGTGTGAGGGAGATGCAAGAGGGAGGGGATATGGAGATATATGTAAACGTATAGCTGATTCACTGTGTTATACAGCAGATACTAACACAGCAATGTAAAGCAATTATACTCCAATAACGATGTTAAAAAAAAGAAAAATACAATGGTCAAACCTAAAAAAAAAAAAAAAGAGGCTTTTAGAACCAGCTGTCTTTAGAGTAGTAACTCCAGGGCCTCCACATAAAAGCAGCTGTTAAAACAAACTCTCCTCTTTTGCATCTCAGAGTTCAAGTTCCTCATGGCAGTAAGTTCAGTTAAGGAGAAAGAATGTTTATGTGTTCTCTGGGTTGAAAGGGCAAGGTGTAATGATGCTTTTTAGGAGAGGGCAAAAATGGACAACGCCAGGTAACCACCTTGTAGAAACTTGAATTCCAAGAGACCATTCCCTCTTTGAAGGAGAAGTTTCAAGAAGGCAACTTTCATATTCCCTGAGCCCTGTAGGTAAAGGTTGAGTAGATTAGGTTTATGGAGCTGTCTCAAAGACACTTCAGAAGAATCAGAGCTGAGGCTGTGTCTCCTCCATCACTCTAATTGCCGTCATTTAACTTTGCCTCCCCAGTGTTAAGAAAACCATTATGGTTTGTTTCATGTTCATACCCTGTACTGATGCACCCAGAAATTAAAATGTATGTAATGACACTGGCTCCAGATTGGCTGATGATGTCATCATTTCTCTTTTCTACCGACCAGATAGAGTTGTGGGGATTTTTAACCCCTTTAGGGTGACATCTGAATTAAACTGTAAACCGTTCAGGTGGTCTGTTTTTAGAAGCCCTTTTTCATTTATTATCCTCACTCTTAGGTTGTCTATGTACTAAAATGGGAAATAAGTCAAATAACTCTCTCTAAGCCACTTTCTTCTGAAGTATCTCAGAAAGTCGATGAATGTATTGCTTCAGTTATCTGCAGAAGAGCTGTTTCCCCTCAGTTTTATACAGTGCATTTCCTCCCATAATTATTGTGACAGCTTTGACTTTTTATTATACCAATCACTTACATTTTGGAGCATTTACTTTCTGCTAGAAATTATGCAAAGCAATTCACTCACATTATCAAATTTAATCTCTTCTACTTGATGAGCTTAGCACCATCAGATAAATTAGCTAGTTGGTTCTAGGTTCAAACTGTGGCTGAACCAGGTTCTGAGCTTGGTAACCAAGATATAATCCCCTCATCTTGCTGTTTAGTTGGTGAAGTGGTGAAAAGCTGTGGAAAGAGGATGTCTACAATTTAAGATTTTCTGTTTTTCCAGATTGTAACTGCTCGAAACATTCTGGAATTATTGAGCCCTTTACAGATTTTGCTCAGAGCTCTAAAGGGATGAATATGAGAAAATTGTTTTTCTTAAAATTAAACCAGGTAAAGAGCAAGATTGGGGCTTTCTAGAAGACTCGCAGGGAAAAAAAGCATGAAGTATTTATTAAGCACACATTAAGTGATATTTCTGACATTTTAATATACAAAGAGAAATAGAATAACTGGAGGTAATAAATTTAAGTGTTTTCTTTGTTCAGTAGATATATAGGTAATCAGGATGAGAAATTAGATTTTTGTCAAGCCAGTTAGGGGACTTGTAGGTGTTTGTGGTGATTAGGTTTATTGTAGAATGTGATATGCTGTCGCACTACAAGTGAATTATGAAAAATTATGAAATTAAAATGTATTAAAAAGTGATCTCACACTAATAACTGTCTGCTTGAAATAAAACACATTAAATGCATTGAGATATCTTCCATACTCTTTCTTGAGCTAAAACTAAGCTACAGGAGTTGAACTCTTCTGGCAATGCTAAGGCTTGTTCCTTCGCATTGGTAGGACAGTCAACTACTGTGAGTTCTGCCCTTGTATTCACCTCGTTCTTTGCCCCTGGTTTGCCCAAATACTGATGTATTCCTCCATCCATGTGGCAAGTGCATGTTAAGATGTGGTTATGGTTTGGGAGATGTGTAAGATGAAGGGAGGGAAGAGATGACATTAAAAAAAAACAAAACAAAACTTGGTTTTGCTCCCTTTTTCTAACTAGAACAAAGGAAGAAATGTAGACATAGCCACCACATTTCAAGTGAAAATCCTTTTAACCGAATCATTTACTGAATTGCCCCAAACTTTAATTTCCTTTGGGCTGTAGATGCCCGCTGTCCAAGCTTGGTGCCTTACACACAGTAGGCATACTATCAACAATATTGAAATGAATGAATGAATGAGTGAATGAATGAACTACTCAGAAGCTGATATCCTTGTTGCACTGGCCTAAACTATGGAAATAAAGAGCTAACTTGCAGGAGGGAATCATAAAAAGAAACACATAGGTTTGGATGCTGGTGGTGTATCAATAGTGATTTCCTGACTTGGAGAGTTGTATGGTAGTTATGTAGGAAAGTGTCCTTGATTTGGGGAAATTAGAGTTTGAGAGATGATGGCACATTATGTCTGCAAATTTTTCAGGAAGAGCCAAAATAATAATGGCATATATGTATATTATTTAGGGAGGACGAAGGAGGGAGCAAATGTGAAATGTTGACAGTTGGGGAATCTGAATAAGGGGGAGAGGGAGTTCTTTGTGACGTTCTTACAATTTTTCTTTAAGTTTGAAATTTTTCAAAGTAAGTTATTTCTTTTTTAATTCTTAAAGAAACGTAAATATGTTCAGAGTGTGTATTTTACTTCACAAGGAAGCAGGGAGTACGTCTGGATTTATTTCAGGTCTTTAAAAATTCTGACACATTTTAGGAAGCTCTTTTTAATCTCAGATTTGCACTGTAACATCATAATAAAAGTGGGTGCTCTAGTCCGGGCTCAGCGTTAACAGCATCTTTCCTAGTTTTTCATTGGCTTTTTTCTCATGAACTTCTTCTTCCTCCTCCTCCCCGCTACCTCCCTCCACCCTTCCCACCCAGGCAGCTAAAATGAAAGAGCCTCTGGGAATGGTGTGGTTTTTTGCTCCCCTTTTCTCAGGGAAATCCAGACTTTCATTGCCGGTCTTGCTAGTAAGTTCCAGTAAATACCTGGCCAAATGCAGACTCCCCTTGTTTAATCCACTGCTCCCCAGTCAAAGCCCAGAATCCTTTGAAAGCTAAAGAACTTTTCCACAAATATGTGCTGTTTGTTCTCTTTGTGCTTCCTAAAAAGCCCTCGCCCAACCAACTCACCTATTCCTGCGTTGCAGTTGGCCCTTTCTTAGTGAAATCATGATTTCCTTCTCCTTGGTTGTCTCTTAATCAGCTGTGAAGTATCTGGGAACCCCTTAGCAGTGGCAGGTCACAACTGTGATGTCAGAGAGGAAGTGCTGTCCAGAAGAGCCTGTTTGTTTCATTGTAGCTGCGATCTTCATTGCTGTGCCTGGGAATTGATTTTACACTGTACATGTCACGTTCTCTAAGACCAGGGATTCCCAACCCTTTTAGCCTAGGATCTTGACCTTGTTGATGTTCAGTGGGCCCTTTACCACCCCCCATCCAAAAAAAGGCTCTGTGTGCCCTGCCCCCCACCAAATGAATTAAAATCAATTCAGTTTTGAGAGCTTGTTGAACGACTTTCTGAAAACCTTGGGATTATTCAGGGGTGATTTTTATACCCCAGTGGACATTGGGTAATGTCTGGAGACATCGTTGGTTGTCATAAATGGGTTTGGGGGGAGGCGGGTATTACTGGCATCTAACGAAGAGAGGCCAGGGCTGTTGCCAAGCATCCTACAGTGCACAGCATGGTCCCCATAGGAGAGGGAGGACTCATGATCAGAAGTCAAGGCTGAAGTCACAGTTGCAAGCCCTGTGAAATGACTGTGGTTAGCTATCAGAAAACACTTCTCTCTGGAGAGTCAGATTTTCCATCAAGTAGTATGTGGAATCCTAGGAACCCAGCAAGGTCAAAGATTTTAAAGAATGAACTGAAAACAGGAGGTTTCAAAGTTGTCTCACCAGACTGTGAGTTTGCAAACCAACAAGCAGTGTCATTCAGTCTTTTCTGGAGCCAGGAGGGGAAGTTGTTGATGTGTACAGATGTGCCCAGTGTGGTCCATAGACATTCCAAATGGCAACTTTGGCAGGGGTCACTAACTTTGGATAGAAAGGCATAAATGAGGATGGGAATTTCTACGAAAACAAGCGTTATTCCAACACGTTCATACTTTTGGATTGCATGAACTGATAGCACTGATAGTATAGAGATGACAGATAGATAGGTAGATATCGATAGATAGATTCCTTTGCCTTTTATGTTTCAATCAAACAGCACTTCCCTCATTCATGGTAGAATTTGCACATGTGTAATGCTCTAGCTATATATAGGAATTGGTTTCAGAGTTGAATATTTAGGAGTTTTTTGGGGGGAGTACTTTTATAAAAAGCATAATTAATCCTAGTGAGCATTTTTATCTGGGAAGTAGGAGACCAGTTTCTTACTAGAGACCGACACAGTGGTACAGAAAGTGTTCCATGACTCGTGAATAGGTGTGAAACAGGGTTTCCCAGCCTCGGCACTATTGACATTTGGGACCAGATACTTCTTTGTTGTGGGGTGTTGTTCTGGGCATCCTAGGATGTTTGACAGCATCCTTAGCTTCTACCCTCTAGAATGCCAGTAGCATATCCTCTTGGTTGTGATAACCAAAAACGTCTTCCGACATTGGCAAATGTCCTCTGGGGGCAATATCATCTCTCCTTCGTGGTTCAATGAGTGTCTTACAGCAGAACTTTCCTTTCCATATTCTCATAGCCATTAAGTAGGTATAGTCTACAGCATTGCCCAAATTTGTTTGATACCAAATTCCTTTTTTTTTTTTTTAAGTCAGAGAAGTCTTCGAGGTTTTAAAATTGTTCTCTTCCTCCTCTCAGGGAAGATAAATCATTATGTTGTAGAGATCGCCAGGTTTTCACAGTTATTTTCCCACCAGTTGTTGTTTTTTTAATCTAGCAGAAGAAGCCTTGATCAGCTTTTTCAGATATGTGGCATTAACCTGGCTTTTCAATACATGAACTTCCCGGGGAAGAAAGTTTCTGAAATTCTACCCCTTCATACCTCTCCTTTCCCACTTTTCAAATCTTTCCTGCTTTAGCAGATGGCAATTGCTATGTATTTGCCAACCTCAGACCCCCATGCCACACAGACACACATATTTATGATCAGAATGGCAGGTGCAACTCCAAGATCCGTGGCACAGAGAACATTTTAGATGATCCATCTCCTGGCCCTAGAAGGATAATCAATCTCAATTCTTCTTCTTCAAAAAGGTCACTAAAACGGCTTCCCTGGTGGCGCAGTGGTTGCGCGTCCGCCTGCCGATGCAGGGGAACCGGGTTCGTGCCCCGGTCTGGGAGGATCCCACATGCCGCGGAGCGGCTGGGCCCGTGAGCGGTGGCCGCTGGGCCTGCGCGTCCGGAGCCTGTGCTCCGCAACGGGAGAGGCCACAGCAGAGGGAGGCCCGCATACCACAAAAAAAAAAAAAAAAAAAAGGTCACTAATGATGACCATAAACTCTCATAGTGACTCCAAATCTTTGAGACCGGAGAAGAAGTCTATTGGTAGAGGAAAGGCAAGCAAAATGAACCCAGACACTGTCATCAACCTCAGAAGTTTTTATGGTAGGACCTAAACTCTAATGAAATATTGGATTCTTCCCACAATGTTTAAACTTTATTGGATAAAAGACCGGAAATTCTTATAAAAAGAAAGACATACACATTGGAGCTCAATGTAGAAGAGACCTTGGTTCTCCATAAGTCAGATGAGTGCTACCTTCCAGTAGTAATTGGAACCTTAAATTACCAGTGGACTAACTATGTCAAAAGCTCTTTCAAATTAGAAATGGAGTTTTGCCTTTTACCTAATTATAACCTTACCAGTTATTCTGGGCTATGAGATGATACAGCCACTAATGAAATCTTACTTCTCTGAATGAATGGGTTTCTCCACATCCCAGTCACCTGATGACCAATGGTCTTACATGTCTTGATGTGGCACATAAAAGTGCCTGTCTGCAGTAGGCCAGATGGATTTGACCAGAAGTGGAGAAAGAATAACAAAAGGCCCACATTTACGGATCATCTTCTGTGAGCCAAGCTTTGGGCCTAGTGCCTTGTCAGCATTATCGCAAATCCTCATATAATCCTTACAAAATGGTCCCTATTGTGTCCATTATGCAGGTAGCAAAAGTGAGCTCCACGCAGGCTAAGCAAGTGTCCCAGCATCCTACAATCAGTAATTTTTGGATCCAGACCCGACTGACTCTCAAGCTTCATGCTTTCCCACTCCCTCTCTGGAAGGGCTTTCAAAACTTCTAGAAATACTGATTTTGATTTGTGACACATCCAAAAATAGGCTCTTGCCCTAGTGGAAACCAGTTTAGGTCTCCTCTGCTTTTTAAAAGCCATTAAAACTGAGTCTTTGGGGTCTGAATTTTTGAATAGGCCCTTTTAACACTTCACTTGATTTTGAATGGTTTTCAAAGGAACTCAGAAATTGGGCTTGGTCACCCAACACTCTCAGACCAGAGCTCGGAAAAGGGTTGGTTTTCCCCTGCACATTTATAGCACGCTAGAACAATGTGAATTAGTACATCTTTAAGGAAAGATCTGCTGAACTAAGAAAACTAGATATTTCTGAATGTGGCCTAATCCTATTATTTGGGTAATAACCACCTCACTTAGTAGGGAGGCTTGTGGTGGCCAGCTTGTAGAGAGTGTACAGGAGATCGAATTCAATCTACAGTTACAAAGTCTCAGGCTTGATGTTGGTTTTGTAATCCTGAATACCCTATACTCTGAGAGCATTTTTCTAAATGAAAGGGAACTTAAAAAAAATCAGGCTCAAACGTAGACACATTATTTTGGAACAGATGGTATAAGTCTTTAGTTTGTTTTGCTTTGCTTTGCTTTGCTTTGCTTTTAGATGTTTCCAGCCAGAATGGAGATAGATAATATCTGGCCTAGATAGAACCCATTCTGGTCCATTATATTTCTTTGTAGTCTATTTTCAGTCTGTATATCTACATTTTTTCCATCTGGCAAAAGTGTCAATCTAAGGTGACATCTTTGGGAAGGAGAAACAACATTTTGTGACCCTAAGAGTATATGGTGGTCTCAGTGGCTGTTAGCCAAGCTTTCAGTGTTAGTCTTGCCTGTGCAGGACACTGTGGTCTTCTGAGTTCCCAGCTTCTAACCCTTGCTGTCCATTATCTTACATCATATTCTCAGATAACCTTCCTCTTAGATGTCTCCTGTGCAGTATTCAGTTCTGTAACTTTGAATTAAATATTAAACCACAAGAGTGCTTAGCCAGTTTTAGATTGAATAGACACAGGCGATAGGAGAGAGCACGAGTTATTTATTTGGACCCTACCAATGAACTGAGCATTGTGTAGAATGTTTGCTTCATCCTTAAAAATTCTTGTGAGATAAGTGGCTCTAGGCTCTATTAGATACTATTCATTCACGCATGCATTTGTGTGATCCCTAAGTATTTTCTATAAACTAGGCACTGCTCTGAGCACTGGGGAGATAGCAGTGAACAAAACAGACAAAAGTCCTTGAACTCATCAAGCTTACATTCTAGTGGGGAGGGGGAGATAACCTATAAATCACAAATAAAACAAAAGTTGAAATATGTATTGTGAAAGAAAGTGAGTGGTGCCATGGACAAAAATAAATTAAAGAAGAGAGAAAAGAGCATGGAAGAGAAGGTGGGAACTGTAATTTTAAGGTCAGGCAAATCTCCAATAAAAGGTGACATGTGAGCAGAGATCCGGGAAAATACAAAAGTAAGCTAATGTGGATACCCAGGAGAAGACTATTTCAGGTGAAGACCTGGAGACGGGAGTATGCCAGGCATATCTTGGCAGCCGCGAGGCCAAGGTGAAGGTGGCTGGAATAGAGGGGGTGTGGATGGTAGGGTATGAAATTAGAGATGAAATTGATGGAAGGGAACATGGAAGTTGTTCGTGGGAGAGAGAGAGAAAAGGACCATTGGAGGGATTTTTGCTTACACTTAGTGAAGTAGGAAGCCATTGGTGGGGGAGGGAGAGTTGAGTAGGAACGTGGATTTGTTTTAAAAGAATGAGTCTGGCTTCTGAATTTAGGGGAAGCTATAGGAGGAACAAAGATAGAAACAGGGAGAACATTAGAAGCCGTTGGAGTAACTCAGATGAGACTGCTCAGTGGAAGTGGTGAGAAGTGGTAGGATTCTATTTTTTGTTGGGGGGGATTCTTTTGGTTTTTAAAAATATTTATTTATTTAGGCTGCGCCAAGTATTAGTGGCGGCTTTGTCGCGGCACACGGGCTCCTTAGTTGCGGCATGCGAACTCTTAGTTGCGGCATGCGAACTCTTAGTTGCGGCATGTGAACTCTTAGTTATGGCATGCATGTGAGATCTAGTTCCCTGACCAGGGATCGAGCCCAGGCCCCCTGCATTGGGAGTGTGGAGTCCAACCACTGGATCACCAGGGAAGTCCCAAGAAGTGGTAGGATTCTGACATATTTTTAAGATAACGCCAAAGGATTCACTCCAAATTTAGATATGGGATACAAGAGAAAGAAAGGAGTTGGAATGACTCCAAATTTTGTGCAGTGGACAAGTACATGGATAGTTTCCATTGGTTGAAATGAAGGTAATAGGAAGATCAGGACGTCCGTTTTAGACATGTTAGGTTTAAGATGCTTACTTACCATCATCTCATACCTGGTTAAGTATCTTGCATAAGATCACAAAAGAATAGATAGCAGTGGTCAAACCAGGTCTGATTGATTCCAAAACTGAATTCATAACTACCACGTGCTTCTGCCTCAACCCTTGGATTTTCATTAGAATAAATCTCAGAGTAGTGCAGGAATCATTTAAATTTCACAGAAAACCATGAACCATGATTTTAGCCACTTGTATGCCCAGTCTTCCATGTTGTGAGCCACTTACATTTTAGTTGGGTTTTATTTCTTCTCATCTCATCCTTTCATAGTGGTACTTTTGAGCCTTTTTTTTAGCAAAAGGTAAGCAGGAGGAGGAGACAAGGAAAGCCACAAAGGACTTGACTAGCACATATTGATAGTAACTTGGTCTTATCTGAAGTACCAGTAGAGCATTGCAAAGTTGGAGGAGGAACATCTCACTCAATAACGGTTAAGATGACCTTTTTCCCTCTCACTGAGGTATATTTCTGTGATTACAGACTCAGATAGGTGTGCATATTTCCATTCTGGGGTGGCATTAATATCCACTCAAAAGCAAATTCATTGCATGAACTACTTTCCCCCAAAAGTTGTAAATTTTTCGGTGTAAGATATTTGACATACTGGCAGATAAAGATGTTCCTTTCACACGAAACTGATGCAGGAATGGCCAGACAGGCAGAGAAAGCAAGACTGGAAGAGGCAATTAAATGAACCCTGCCCTAGTGTCTTTTAAATGACTGAAAGCTCTTTGGAAGGAGGAAGAAGCTCAAGGGCTGGACATTGGTGGTTGGGTGCATGAAAGTCCAAAGACAGCCTGCCTGCATTGCTTTTTTGCAGAAGCATTCCCAAAGGTGACTTTAGCTTCCCAGGTCTGTCCCTGGCTGTCTGGGACAGTAGCCCAAGTCATGAGCGGGTCCACCCAAGTGCTATCATCTTCTAGCAGAATGACATCTCCAGGTAGCCTTGAATCCTCCAGCCTGGGCCCTTAGTTACGGTCCGCCTTCAGAGCGCCAAGAAACGTGGGGTTCTTGTTCCCACCAGCCATAACTTTTCCATCAGACACTCACGCAGACTCTTCTGCACCCACCTTTGAAACAGCTGAGAATAAAGGATGCTGGAACAAAAACCTCACCCATTACCCTTCCCATCTTCCAGTCTGCCTTCATGAATACTTCTGTGGCTAGCCCAGAGTGTGGGTCCTGGTACCATCTTCACCTCTTTCCTGAAAAATGCCAATATCGTGATTTTGCTGAAGTTGGGTTACAAAGAATCATTACGTCTAACCTTGAAAGGGAAAAGAAGCCTTAAAAAATAGGCACTGTGCTTGGGAATGGGGAATCAGAGGGCATGTTAGTGGTAACAGAGCCTGATGACATAATATACCTCAAATCCCCGAGGGCACCATTGGATGCGTCCGCTCTAGAAATCACGCACGTATGGCTTTTGCGAATTTTCTTGGTTTTTGTTTCTATCTTGATGGGGAGAAAAACTGTGATATTTACACTCCTGCAGAATAAGAAGAACTCCAGTTTGGGTTTTGCAAGTTCCATAGCTAATTTCATAGGCTACTGTATTTCGTGTTAAAATGTATTTCCCACCTCTAATAAGAAGTTGTTATGTTATGAAGCCGCAGGCTGTATGGCTGGAGAGCCTGGCACCTCATAATTCTTGGGGGGTGATGGGAGGTGGCGGTCATGAGCATCTCTCCCTGCCTCCCCTTCTGTTCCTGGCCCTGCCGTCCCCCTTGCAAGGCGTGTGCAAGGCCACCTACTTGGATATAGGATTGACAGGAGCCTTCAAGTGTGCTCCAAGAGTTGACGTGTGAATCTTAGTTCCCTTTCTCCCACAGTCTTAGACCTTTGTAGCACTGCAAAGGCTGGGGGTGTTGGGGGTTAATGGGGCTGGAAGGATGGCCCGATGCCCCATCCAGCTGCGATGACTCTGATCCCTACATCCGCTTTCTTCCTTGGTGTTCCCTGCCAATCTCATGCTTTCTCAGCTCCTTTTCATGGTAATAAGTGCCATGGTGGTCCTGGACATGAACGGCCATCAGGCAGGCCTGTCAACACTGGCTTAACGCCCTGAAGTCACAGCCCTTGTTTCGTGGCCAAGCTTTCTCTCCTTCCTCCTCGGTCATTTTGGATCCCTGATGCCCCTGTTCAGAGCCATTCTTGTGTTGTGAGAAGCCCTATAAAAATTTCCCTAAACACGTTCACATCTGCAATGAGCAGATATGCTTTCTGACAAAGGACTCTTAGCACTCCCGCAGCTGAGCTGAACCGAGCAGGGAAGTGAGTGAATATGTGTTTGGTAATGGTTATCACTGATAAGGATTCTGTGCTTCAGGACATTGAAAGAAATAACATAATAAAAAAACAAATGAGAAACACAAGGAGTTTTTGAGATAATAAGCGTGAGCAGGAAACGACAGAGTGAAAAAGAGATGTGGCTTTCAGATATGGTTCCTTTCTTTTCCTTGTCTTTCTGTCTTCTCTGGTTAGAAGAGACCCTATTAATAAGTAATAGTCTATGAGAGTGAAAAGGGCACTGCAGAAGAAAAGGAATCATCAACATTTATGTCTGCTCTGGGGATTTCTCTGTGACCTTTAGAAAGAAAAGCTCTTCACCCATTCACAAGAGGGAGATTTTGCCAGATAAGTTCCTCATTCACCCAGCAGTGCCTGTATTAGAATGTTAATTTTAGACTCCATGAGTAAACATATATTTTTAAAAATACTCACCTTTTAAACTGCATGTTAGGAGATTTTTTTTTTTTTTTTTTTTTTTTTTTTTGCGGTACGCAGGCCTCTCACTGTTGTGGCCTCTCCCGTTGCGGAGCACAGGCTCCGGACGCGCAGGCTCAGCGGCCATGGCTCACGGGCCCAGCCGCTCCGCGGCACGTGGGATCTTCCCGGACCGGGCCACGAACCCGTGTCCCCTGCATCGGCAGGCGGACTCCCAACCACTGCGCTGCCAGGGAAGCCCAGGAGATATTTTTAAAGAGTCCACTGAGTAGAAGTAGTAGTAGCAGGAACAGTGAATGTGTATTGATTTTACACTGTCGGCCCAACACCAAGAGCTTGGTATGCATTGTCTCATCTAATTGTAAGGCAGCCCTGTTGCGTATACATAGTGCTGTTATCCCCATTTTACAGAGAACAAATCTGAGCTGAGAGTAACTTGCTCCAAATGGCACTATGGTAAAATGGCAGACTCCAACGTAGGTCTGACTCCAAACCCTGTGCCTTGAAGGGCTACATTTTAGAGCAAGGTGAAGACAAGCACCCGTGGTGAGCTGTGGAATCCCACACACAGCCACCCCATGGAATTTGTTTTTAACTGGTACCTTAGAAGAAGAGGTGGTTAAACCCATGCTTGTTCATATTGGTGTTGGTAATCCCTCAAAGCCAGAGGCACAGAATCTACACCTGCCTTGGCTAGCCCCAGCCCATCCTGCTAGCTCTCTGTGATCATGACTGATTTGGAGTGGAAGGAATCAGGACACCTGGTTAGCTGTGGTTCCCAAGCAACTCGCAGAACGCCAGAATCTGGTCACAAATCCCCAGTGCAATGGGCACCAAATAGTGTTCCTTGCCAGGTACAGGGGCTCCTAGTCATAAGCCTACGTCTATTCCTTCCTTATTGTGTGACAGTGAGCATGACGTGTCTCCTTTTCCATAGCATTGAATTTGTAAAATAAATACATGGACTGATTAAAAATATATATAAAATATGCTGAGATGACCTACAGCTCAGAGATTTGAGAGCTTAGCCCTTGGTGAATCGGCAGGCCAAAATTTACAACCTGTAACCTCCCATTCATGACCACGCAAAGGGCCGTTCACCAGTGAACAGAAATGATCGTTCACCATGTGGCATCAGGCTGAATGCAAAGGGTGTATCGACCTTGACAAATGGCCAAGAGAAGACCAGAGTGTGGCTTTGGGCAAAGAGAAATGTGGCTCTTTATTTATATTTATGTTATTGTACATGATGGTATATTTACTTTTCATAGCGTCTTTCTTCCCAGGGTGCTAAAGAGGTTGTGAAGAAAGTATTAAAGTCAGAAATAGATTGCGTAACCATCCTCTTCCTGGGAGACTAAGGAGTCACAGAGGTCTCTAAAATAGTCTTAAGGGACATTTCTTTAACGTCCTGGTTTTCTGTTATCACCATGGGTAAGCAGAGGTGAGCAGCCTGTTTTCTTAACCAAGGCCTCTCTTCAGTATAACTTAGGGGAGAAAATGGCGGTTCTTGAAAAACGCATGCTGTATGTGAAGGCTAACTCTGCTTGCTTCCTGGCTCTGTGACCCTGGGCAAGTGAGGTCACCTCTTTAATACTCAGTTTCCTTATTTGTAAAGAGGAATCCTAGTAGTACCTGAGCCACAAGGTTGCTGTAGGGATTAAACAGGAGAAGCCAGTAGCCTTCAGCTTATGGCCCCACTCACAGTAAGCGCTCATGGTGTGATTTCTAACAGTTCTGCTCCAACTGAAAGAGTGCTTTTGGGGTGGCCTCTTTGAATTTAAATAACAGCCAAATCAGTTCAGCATTAGCACTGGGGGGTCAGATTCCAGGTGGTTCTTTCTTGAAACCTTTAGGAAAACATGACATTTGGTTTATAGTACACTTCTATGATGGCTATAGCTTTCATGTATTCATTCCCATAAATATTTGCTCAGTGCCTGCAGTGTGGAAAGCAGTAATAAACATATGTGGATTGCAGCTACTATCTTTTTTCTATGTGACGGGCCCACATGGTTTTCCAGGTCTTGCACTGAGCAGATTTGAAACTTTGATCCCTAAGTCTATCTCTTTGCGCTCAACGTTCTTTCCCCCCGCCCCCCGGTGGAACAGTGGGTACAGGCTGGAATCCCTTTGCCTTTTCTGATTGTGTGATGTTCATGCAATACTCACTTCACTTGTCATCATAACTGGCAAAGGCAGTTCTGAACCTTGAGCATGAGCGTTGCCTCCTTTCTGATATCATCCTTTCCAGGTGAGGTCTGCCTTCATGTTTCTTTTTTTTTTGTTTTTTTGTTTTTGTTTTTTTTTGTTTTTTTTTTTCTGTGGTATGCGGGCCTCCCTCTGTTGTGGCCTCTCCCGTTGCGGAGCACAGGCTCCGGACGCGCAGGCTCAGCGGCCATGGCTCACGGGCCCAGCCGCTCCGCGGCATGTGGGATCCTCCCGGACCGGGGCGCGAACCCGGTTCCCCTGCATCGGCCTTTCTGATATCATCCTTTCCAGGTGAGGTCTGCCTTCATGTTTCTTAAACAAAGTCAAAATGAGAGTAGAATCAAGAAGAGCTTGTTGGGAAAAAAAAAAAAAAAAGAAGAAGAGCTTGTTGTTATGAAAAGACACACTTCATTTTTGAGATGAAGTGATTTAGTTGTTTTTTTCATATTTTATAGAATCACAAGGGAAAGGCCTTGAATAATAATTGGTACAGTCTCCTGTCTCACAACTGAACTCTGCCCACCAGTCTCAGAGTGATGGTTTAACCTGATTGTCAAAAATCCTTAGGTTATCAGAGTCTTGGCTCAGCTTGGTAATGGATTCTAGTATATGACCTTTCTCTTGGCTTCTCAGTTCTGTCTTAGTTCTCACCTGCTGTCAGCCAGTCCTCTGGTTGGAAATATGGACTAGTTGATCAACATCCTCCATAAGACATTTCATATAAACAGAATCTTACGTATACAGGTCACTTGGAAATAGGAGTCACGCAGACACACTCAACTGTGCCCACTCTGCTGGGACTGTCCTCCTAGACCACCTGTTAACCCTTTTGTATAAGCATCTGCTACAACTCAGGCAGTCCTGGTCCACACCCCACCCACTCCGGTGCTTCCTCTGAGCCCCAGCATCATCTAGCCCCATCGAGAAGCTTCCTTCTAGCCCGATTCTGTGTGCATCCCTGACCTAAACCCTCCCCTTCCTATTCCTTCTTGGTTCCTCGTGGCATGCTTACCAATTGCGTGTGGTCCTCCCATCTCCATTTGGATGTCCAGGTTCTCAGCAGCCTCGGCAGTGCTGGGAATCTCATTCTTTCTAGGTCTTCACCCCTTCTCATCCAGGCAGACAGACACACTGGGGTTGTTTGCTGGCTTCTCGGTGACTGAGAGACCCATCCCCTCTGTGTAAGTGAAAGAACCGATGCAGGACAACCCTAACGCCAGGGACAGCACACCAGGAACAGTGAGATACACATCCACACCACATCTAGCTACCACTAGAGAGGGAGCCAGTTCTGTTTCCACCAGATGTGTTGAAATGCAAGGATCTTAAACTCTTAGACCTTCCTCTAAAAAGCAAAGACAGCATCTGAACAAAGCTTCACATTACACATTCCCTTTGAATGACCTCGCAGAAACAAAAGCCCAGGCATTTGAGATACTGACCTTGGTGTTTCTATGTAACAAGCAGAGATTACTTTGTTTGAGAGTGTTGCTCAAAGTTGGGGGGAAATCGTTGTCTTAAACAAGTTGGATTGTTTCCCCAGAGGAAAAAGTCAGAGTCCTACTGGCAAACTAGGAGGTTATTTTGGCTGTAAATATAAGGAATTAAATATTCCCCAGAGCAAGAACCCTCAGATATGTAGCCAATAAATAATATGTACTGGGTGACACTCTAAATTTAACTATTATATCTGTGATGCACATTGATGCAAAAATCACTGCCTGGGAAAGGACTGGAAAAAATCAGATGGAAATTTCCCTCAGAATAGAAGAGCTGAAACCTGTGTTTGATTATCAAGATGATAACTTCTTTATGAGATCATAATAGACCCACTAATAAACGTGTTAGATAGGAAAATTTCCACAAGCAGCTGCTTTTCTTCATTGGTAAGTTAGAAAGCATGAAATGAAAAGTGTTTGCTCTCAGATTAGTTACCTTGTGAATTTCCCTATCGCTTTTAGATCTTAATTTGAGGCAAATAATATGTGTAGTATTACATCCTGTTTTCCAAGTCAGTTCCATTGAAGTTCCCAAATAAGAAAACCACACATAGGAATGGGTGGGATACAACTAATCCAGATATTTAAAAGATTTTTAAGGCTTCATATTTCGTATCAACTTCATCTATCTTCATTTCATGGGCAATAGATGTTGGTTGCACCAGTGGTGCCCCTCAGATGAATTATTATCAGTGATGTTGTTGATAACTTAATTATTTTCATTGTGCTGTTATGTTCCCAACAGACATCTAGCCACTTGGATTGGAGTCATGTGGGAAGAGATATATACGTATAAAGCATTTTGGTTATGCCATTTTGAAAACACCTTTTGTCTCCAGTAATAGTACCTATCTCTATGGTTATTGGAACGATTAAATGAGATAATGTATATAAAGTCTTAGAGCAGTGACTGGCACCCAATAAATGGGAGGAAGCTGTGCCTTTTCTAATTCTGCCTCTGTAGATGGCTCCCTACTTTTCGGTTATCTCTTCCAGTGACCGCTAAATGGGATTTGTTTCATTTGTGTATTCAACATTTACTGAGCACCTAGTAAGTTCCAAGCATTATGCAAAGTGCTGGAGTATAGCTCCGTAATCCTTGCCCTCATGGAACTTACAGACCAACGGGTAGATTACTAAATCAGCATTTCCACCAATTCTCTTTCTCCCCTCCATAATAAGGGACAGCTTGTCTGGACTGTTTGTATATTGAAATGATGATCCTTCAAGGTAGACTTGCTTTAAGTTGACCCATGTTCATCTGATTAATAAGACAACTATTTCTTCACCATAATCAAGCACATTACCACCCATGAATCCATATCCTTTAAGTTCAGCTCATTTCCTACAAAGTAATATATTCTTGACTCGCAATGCAGTTTTCCCCATCTCTATTCATGTCATCACTGTCTATCCAGTTGCCCATACCAGAAACCCAGGAGAGCTTCCTGACTCTGCCCTCTCCCCTCCACCCCACAGCTGATCCATCAGGAATGATCATTTCTACTTCAACAAATGCATCTTCAATTCATCAGCTTCCTTCACCCCTCCACTCTGCACCCTAAGATTATGCCACCATCACCTCTTGCTTGGACAAATGCATTAGCTTCCTGAGCGGTTTTCTTGTTCCCACTTATGCTGTATTTCCACTCATTGCCTAGCCGGTAGTCAAAGTAGAATTTTTGAAAGAAAAATCAGACCGTGTCTTACCCCGACTTAAAACTCCTCAGTGATTTTCCCTCTCGTGGAGGATGAAATATATTATGACCTATGAGCTCTGCATGGTCTGGCCCCAGGGAATGCCTCAGGGAGCCCTCTTGCAACCACTCCAGCTTGTTTTCTTCAGAGTACTCATCTCAGTTAGCACGTATATATTTACTTTTGTCATCTCTTGATTAATGCTGGCCTCCCTCACTGGTCTGTAAACTCCATGAGGGCTGGAATTATATCAGTTTTACTTATCACTGTATTCCCAGCACTTTGCATAACGTTTGAAACTTAGTAGGTGCTCAATAAATGTTTGCTGAATAAATAAATGAACTCACCTCAGATTCTAACTGTGCCTGTATTTTTTGGTGGAAGTAACATTTTTAAATATTAAAATAGTCACTGATAACAGGGATTATCTGTGTGTAAGTCATTAGACAATTGGTTTATAGGTATACTTCTTGGAGGTTCATTCTAAAAGCCTTCTAGAATTATAGCCCAAAGTCTTCGTAGACATCAAAACACTGTAGGTTGAAGGATGGATATTTTTGTTTGGATGTAGATATCTAAATTCGGCTCTTTCCTTCCACACTGTATACTCTATTAAGAGTGCCAGGGGGCTTCCCTGGTGGCGCAGTGGTTGCGCGTCCGCCTGCCGATGCAGGGGAACCGGGTTCGCGCCCCGGTCCGGGAGGATCCCACATGCCGCGGAGCGGCTGGGCCCGTGAGCCATGGCCGCTGAGCCTGCGCGTCCGGAGC
>NC_041231.1:29734998-29745864 GCF_002837175.3 Physeter macrocephalus
CGTCCGCAACGGGAGAGGCCACAACAGAGGGAGGTCCGCATACCACAAAAAAAAAAAAAAGAGTGCCAGAATGACTGCTCTTAATCATAACACTCACAAGATGAGAGCTCAAAACAGCGTTTCCATCTCCTAAAGTATAGCCAAACATATTAATATACATATTTTAAATTTCTCTAGCAGCTGCTATTGGAATTTTTATAATGGTTTATGTTTACTAGAAAAACGTGTCTGACACATTTATGAATGGGATCACTTTGAGCTTGCTTGGTAATAGTGTTTGAATTTATGTTAGGCTACATGTTTTACATGGTGCTATTTACCTATTAGGCATAAAGGGGTACTTTGGCCATTTAAGTTAACAAAATCACAGAGTTAGCAGGGGAAATTAGAAACATTGAGTAGAAGGACATGACACTTGAAATCTATTTTTGTTGTGTTTTCACATTTTGCTCTTCATTCTTAAGCTCATTTCCCTCTGACATGTTAAGGACATTATATTGGGAAATAATGTGTCTTGAAAACCGGAGCCAGTAAGCTTATGATCCAAGTGGTAATGAATTCTGTAATCGCTAATGAGGCAATAGACGTTGAATATCTCAGCATACTCATGGGGGCCAGCCTCTTGCCTATTCCACAAGAAGCTGTCGTATCAAATTTTTGTCCTGACGCCATGAGCCCTTTGATTCCTAAACCTTTCTGAGAAACCTACTCTGAAATCAAAGTCAGGTTTCTTAGATGTGGTCAGACAAGGTCACATTAAAACAGTTCAGTGAACCTGCAGATCAAAGTTGAAAGGTAATGCCTCCCTCCCAAACTTGGCACTGACCCACCTGCTAGCTTACCTTTCAGTTCCTAACATGCCTTTTTTACCTCCTTTCCAATGGACTGGGTAAATGAGAGCTTCTCCTCTGAAAAATGGTAGAAGAGTTTCCTTAAATCAGTTCACTAGGAAATGGGACACAGCTGAATTTGGAAACACACCTTTATCCAAAAGAGTGAATTGTGAGGTAGTTTGTTGAAGAAATGTCTTGATCAGCGATTGCATGAAGTGAGATGTCTGAAAGGAATCCTAACTAATTCATAGTAGGACTTCGGTAAATCAGAATTTCATGGTAATTTCATGGGCTTCATTTTTGGCCTAAATTACCAGGATTTACCCTCGTTCTTGAGTGACCCAAGATACTAGACAGGATTCCTGCTGTCATGCTGTCCACATTGTTTTCTCCGTTGCTACCTTCCTTCCGTGTCGAGCCTTGAGGTGTTATCCAACATGGCACTGCAAAAGCGGGGAATGGTGACTCTAGTTAGGCATGATCGTAACATCTCACGACACAGGTTTTTATCAAATTCCTTGTGATTAAAAAAAAAACAAAACAACAACCTTGCCATTGCTTTATATTTCAGTGTTCTGTCTCTTGTGGTCGAGGGCATAAACAACGAAATGTTTACTGCATGGCAAAAGATGGAAGTCATTTAGAAAGTGATTACTGTAAACACCTTGCTAAGCCAAATGGGCACAGAAAGTGCCGAGGAGGAAGATGCCCCAAGTGGAAGGCTGGCGCCTGGAGTCAGGTGAGCAATGCTTCTCCTCTCATGACTGCTTCCTTACCTTCGGCCACATGGCTGACACCAGTGTGTTGGCTTGTTTCCCTGCGCGGTTTTCGTTTTTCAGAGGGGAGCTTGGGGACAGGGAGGGAAACAGCTTTATGTCAGGATACTTGTTAGCTGTGGGACCTTGGGCAAGTGGCTTCAGCCCTTGGCACTTTTGGATACCATCTACAATAGGACAGTTGTGAGGATTAATTCCAAGCGGTGGTAGATGTAGATGTTAGCTGTCTAGGACGGAGTAGCCCCTCAATCCTTCGCTGATGGCATTTTTATTACTATTTACCACTTAAAAAAACACTAATTCAGATTCTAGTAAGGTTGACTATGTTTACCTGGCAGGAATTGAGTCTGAATTTACCTTTGAGGTTCTTAAAGAAAAGGCTGTCAATAGAAAGTATTAGAGAATACTTCTCTGCCTGTTAGCTTGTATACAATAGAGGTGGGGGACAGATGGGGAAGTTCTCTGTCATTTCCTAGCTCTGCAACCTTGGGTGATTTGTTTGACCTTGCCGAGCTGACTTCATATAGCTCTTATGAGGATTTAAAGCAGTAATGAATGCCATGTACTTAGCTCTGGGGTCTTAAATCTAGTAAGATCTCAAAAGTAATATTTTTTTTTACTTGAATGAGTACGATGTTGTGTATATCCAATGGGGAAGGAGAGTAAGTACCCAAGAAACTGACTACAGTTAGACTCTACTAATTCTAAACCTTTGGTAACCTAGTCAGGAACTGGGTGGGGGAGTTTCCCTGTTGAATTCAGGAGGGAACTTTAGAAGCTTCTGTTTACCTATAAACAATTGAGGGGTGAACAAAAGTCACTCATTTCTGGCCCTTAAAGTAGATCTTGTCACTCCACACTTGTCCATTTCCTCAGCCTGGTTGAGGTGCTTAAAAGCAAGAAGGCCCAATTTCTTTTCACATATTCTGTATTTAATGTGTTCTTTCTCTCCATTAATTTGATTCAGTAAGGTTTTACTGAATTCGTAGCTCTCCTGTGCAGTGGAGATGTATGAAGATACTCCGGAGAATCAATAGAAACCTAGGTTCAAGGTTAGCAGCCTCTAGAATTGATGCTTTTAGAGCCTGGTTCTTGATTCCTGATACCCCAGAGAAGCTTTACACAGGTGTGTTAGCACGAGGAGGAATTGAGAATCCTCCATTTCAACATGACTAATAGAAAATTCCTCTAGAAACGTGAATTTTTCTCAAATGCCCTGAGCTGCCATCATTGCCCCCCATACCTCACAGTCTTATTTCCTTCACAGAGAAATAAAACATGGCCTGCATCATTCCCCAGCAGGGGGGCCTCATCCCTCTCAATGCTTTTATCATAATGATCGTGTTTTGTTTTTATTTTTGTTTTAACAATCAAAGCATCTGTGCCCAGCCAGAGCTAGCTCCTCCTCTGGCTTCCTTAAGGGACCAGATTTCTAGGCAGTATTTCATACCGGTCATCCTTAATGGTTTGTCTTAAGTGACTAGTGTCATCTGTAACTTCCAGCCCTTTTTATTTTTGGAGCTATTCAATGCATGTAAAAGCCTACAGCTAACATTATTTAAGATACCACACTAATTAGCTTGTCCTCTTGCACACTTTCATGCTCTGTTACTTTTCTTTATGTCCCTTGGACATACCTACTATTTGCATCTTGTCCTGAATATTAAGTTGAGAGCCTGTAAATGGTACTCATTATAAAGGCCAATTCATTCAATAAAAGGATGATTAAAAGAATCTTTCACTCTTTATTGGTAAACACAGAGTGAGTTTTACTCTAGTATCCTGTGATCTTGATGGGAAGTCTAAAATTGTTCACAAAGCTGGGATGATTAGGTTTGAGCCCTTGGGGTTTTTTCAAACATAAGGTAATAGGGTTATCGGAATCCCTCCCCAGAAAAGACTGCACCTGTTGAAAAGAATTGCTTAGAAGAGTCTAGTTACCTTTGTGGAAAATGCAAGTAAACACAGTTATGTAATGATCTGTGGCCAACTTGCTAATGCTCTGATTTGATTTATAGAAATTAATTATAAAAGCAGGCAAGACAAGATGCTACATGGGTAAAATCCAATTTGTGCAATTTAGAAGCATACCTGAAAATAATCAGACCCAGAGTTTGATGGAGAAAGACAGTCTGCATGATTAAAGGTTATTGGTTTACTAATGATCCCATGGTAAACAGAAATATCCCTAAGGCAGTAATATAAAGCAAGAATAACGATTATTCATTTGCAACAATATTTAGAAAGTTTTATAACTGGTCCTTCTGTTTTCTGCTGGTAGCTATATTCTAGTCATCTCATCTTCAAGTTAGGGAGAATAATTATTGCAATTTCTCATCATGTCAAAATGTGTGACGATAGTAAGGCATAGAGAATATTGGGATAGGAAACTAGTATAGCCTTGCTAATCGTCGTCTCTCCCTCAGAATTGGTGTTTTGAGGTTTAAAGCAGAATGTTTCACTTTTACATCTTTTGAAAATCTGGAATGTGTCAAGGAAATTTTTCCAATAAAAGAATAGCTTTTATTGGAAAACATCCTCAATAAAGTTTGAAAGCATTTTTTTTCAAAAGGTCATGTTCAATTTGTTTAGATGATTTTGATCAAGAGCTGAGGGATGAAATTTTCAGACACAATCAGCATCCATTTCTCGATTCAGCTTGATAAATGTGAAGGCTCTGTAGTCACATGATTCGAAAGCATTCCAGAATAAAACATTTTTAATGTGTCCTGTTCCTATAGAAAGGCTTTTTAAACAAATGAAGATTAGGACTAAACAATAAATCATCAGAGTAGAATGAAAGTAACACTTTATCATCATTTATCAATCATGAATTCATTCAATCCTGAGATGCCTGTTTTTTTCATTTTTTAACATTTCTGTGGTCAGGATGGGCCTAACAACCAATGGAAGGCCATGATTTAATTAATTGCTCTTGTTTTCTTTCTGAGAGATACAAAATATAATACTGGGTCTTGGAATCAGTGGTGTCTTAAATTCAGAGAAATACTTAATTTTTAAAAGCTCTTCAGTGGTCATGCCAAAATGGGAACTGGCAGATGGCATTATGAACCTACCAGCCATTTTTGGTTGGGATTTTTCTTGTAATTACAATGAGAGCGGCTTGGTTGTGGTGTGTGATTCTGAAGTATTCTGCAAGTGTCTAATGGAGAAACATGGCAGATGTGTAGCATGTGTCCTTTGAGAAGTCAGGGAAACCATATGCACATGGTCAGTGATGAGAATGAGAGTTGCCTTAGTGATTTGTGCTTTCTTGTTACTTTGTATTTGAACTGCAAGCATTGATGTTGAATTGTTTGAATACAGGCTTTTCACCCACACTCTTGCTGATGTACAAAAGGCTGCATAATATTAGCACCATATTTTAAAACTGGAAGCCAAATTTTAATCCACGGTAGATTTGGTTTATTGCCTAGGATAGAATTTACTTGGACTATTTTCTGTTTTTGCTTGAGTTAGGGTGATTATCTCTGTTCTTTGCTTTATTTGTTTGTGGAGTATCTACTTAAAAGGTTTACTAGGAAGTATGAGAGATATTTTATGCAAGATGCTTAGCATAGAACTAAGGTCTCAACTGGCAGTGATTTTGTATCTCGTGGGATGGTTTGGCAGTGTCTAGAGACAGTTTTGGTTATCTCACTTTGGCAGAGGAGGGGAAATGCAACTGACATGTAGTAGGGTAGAGTCCAGGGATGCTCTTAAACTTTCTACAATGCACAGGACACCCCCAACAAAAGTGAATTATTAGGTTAAGAAACCCTAGAATAGAGCATCGGCTAGTAAATGCTTACTAAGTTTGCTATTGTTGTTACCAGTTATTATTTATTAAAGTTGGTTCATACAGTTATTTTTCAGACTAATCGCTCCTTTAAATAATGTCACTGCCATGGTTGCAGTAGTTGTACTGGAAAAAAGTATGTAAAATTCTTTCCAGTTTTTCAAGTGTATACTACAATTCCCTAAACATCAGAAGTTACATAGAGATTCTTTTTATCTGTGGAAATGAGCATTGTTTCCCCTTTAAATCGGTGAGTTCTGCATACTAGCATTGCACAGTAGGGAGTACAGCGAGGTGAAACACAGCTCCCAGCTCAGTAGTTTGGAACTAAAAACATCTACTTTCAAACTGGCACAAATAGACTGCCATGCAGAAATGATAGATGGGACAGAGGAGGAGGGCATGTTAATAGACACTGCTCAACCTCTTTCTTCTGCAGAATAACTAAAAGTTGGACTAAATAAAACAAGAAGAATTAAGCACGCACACGTGCAGACACCACCACCATCAGCACCTCCAGGGTCATGCAGGGAGGTCTTTTTGATGCTGTTTTATTCATGGGGCTTCCGCACAAATCTCTCAGAATTCACCAAGCAAGGCTGGCTGTCTCTGTATGCAAAATGTTGCCTCCCCTGAGACAGCACAAGAAGAAAAGTTAAACATCGAGAACTAACTCTGATGCAGTATACTTCATTTTGAAAAAAGATTACCACGGATGCAGTATTCACAGAGGCAGGGCTTACACCTTACTGTGCATGTAAGTCCTGTCGAAACCTTACTGTGCATATAAGTCCTGTCGAAACTTTTGAATGTGTTAATTCAAGGCTAGCTTTGACACTATGACAATCGGAAGCCACAGTGACATATTGTATCACTGAAACTTCCTTTATCTTTTGAAAAAATATCGAACATTGTAGAAATAATTTTTAAAATATTGGTTGCTTATGGCTCTGAATACCTTGCCTTTGCTGAACCGTAGGTAATAATTTACTCAGTAACTAACAATAGCATCAAAAAGAAGTTTCATTTACTTAGAGCCTGAATAGTATACACCCTGAAAGCCTTTAAGGTTTTTTCCTTTTTCTTTCCCTTATTAAAGCGTTATGAGATTTTGAATATGTAGTATTAGCTCTATGCCAAACTCAAATTTGTTTACTTAATTGTTCTTATTTTTTCCTTGTGTTACCATGTGGATACATTGTTCCGGAAGTGTACTGTTTTATTTTTTTTTGAGACCCCAAATTCAAATAGCCAAAGGGTATTTCGCTTGTTGTTTGTTGTCTGTGGTTGCTGATGATTTCTGTCTTTCATGTGCTAACTCTGCGATGTTGCAGTTCATCCATTTCCTGTGTAATCAATGGGAAATATACATGTAGCTCCCAGAAGTATTAAATGGCCACCCTCTGTACACAAGGCAATCAGGCACCCTCTCCTTCCACCAAGAACGTAATGACCTTAAAAGTCTGGCTCCTTGTGGGTCACCAACTCATTCAATCCAATTAATACAATTAAACCCAAACAATAGTAGCTATGTTGCTCCAAAATATTTCCTTCTCTTCAGCTAGCTTTGATGTGAACATTTAAGCTCCTGCCTGGCATAGACTCATCTGAAATGATATTATTTCCCAAGATGCCTTCTAAACACTACCACCTATTTTCTTAGAATCTGAAACGGAAATAATATTATGATGCAGCAGAATTCATTAGGGTGTGCTTCTTGTTAGTAAATTCCCATTAGCCTCAGAGAACGATGACTCCTGCTGCAGGTTTTAATTGGAGAAGAATTTTTGTCTAATTTAAAAGCATGATTCTATTCTTTACCAAGACGTCCTCTTAGGAATATGGCTTTAGTGTATGTTAAGTTTGTTTTCTCAATTAGACAAATGAATGGCAGCTGAGCTATCACAAAAACTTGGAAATAATTTTTAATAGCTGAGTGAAATAATAGGCTCTGCTTTCCAGTCAGATGTTGCCTTTAGTTTCTGAATGTCAAACGCTTAATAAAGACAGTAATGCTTGGCCTGCCCATAAGTGAGATTATGAAACCCAGCAATGAGGAAACCATTAAAAAAATTAATTTAGAGGAAAGTTAATTACAGATTAATAGGGTGTTGTGCAGCTTGGTCAACAAAATGTTTCAGCCTGATCAACAGTATTTTTCACGGACTGGAAACACAACACCGGAGGAAATTTTTTTTTTTTTGTCAGCTTTTATTTTTTGTGTATTCATCCCAGGTTGTAAATAGATACAAATACTTTAACGAATTCCATAGTTTAAAAAAAAAATGTTCCTATTTCCAGGAATAGGAGCAAGAAGAAGAAGAGACTGAAGAAAATAATTCTATTTATAAGGCCCTAAAAGCTTCAGTGATTTACTCTCCTTGAGTTATATTTTCCATCTGCCAAGAAATTCTCTTGGACAGAACTGTCTCTCCAATTTTCAAGACCCTTCAACCTTCCAGGATAGAAATCATTTGGGATTTTCATTTCACATGGCAGCACTACTTCTAGGTTGTAATGAATGTCTCAGAATGATCTGTCCCAGCCTATTCCACGGTCCAAGAGTTTTGTTAACCTGAAAGATTTCCCCTAACTTGAGTCTCTTCCTCACTCAACCGCCTTTGATAGGCAGTGAGTTTGCAGATTTAAGACATTCTCTTGGGTCCCTTTCACTGGAAATTAGAAAGCCTTGTGATAGCTGTGAGGGTCATTGGATTAGGAATGCGGTCCCCAGATCTGTGACCCTCTCCACCCCGATGATCACTCCCTCCCCCAAATGACCCGAAGCTCCCACTTACACACTCTTGTCCTTTTAGTGCTCTGTGTCCTGTGGCCAAGGCGTGCGGCGGAGAAATGTGGGCTGTCAGCTGGGAACACACAAAATAGCCGGAGAGACCGAGTGCAACCCATACACTAGACCGGAGTCAGAGCGCGCCTGCCAAGCCCCGCTGTGTCCACTCTACGCTTGGAGGGCAGACGAATGGCAAGAAGTAAGTAGAGCCAGGAAGTGGGCACCTGCCAGTGTTTCGCTCAACCCCTTTGCTATCATCACATCCGTTCCCCCGTGAAGCCCTCCAGCATGGTGACAAGGCTGGCTCTTTCCCAAAAGGTTTGCTGTCAGACGGCCAACAGTTCACTCCAACAATGATGGGAGAGCTCTTCTTCCTTTTTCTGCTGTTCCGACGTCTGTGTTCTTGAGTGTTCCAAATCTGGCTGCCTCCAGAAAAAGTTGAACAGGCCTTGGGCCAAATGCATAAAGATAACTTTCCCAGAAGGAGGGGGAGATGGAAGAAATATTTTAAATATGTATATTCAGACGTGGTCATTCTGGATGAGTTCAGACAGCCACTAGGGGCAGACTCTAGGTAGGACCTCCTCTGGGTTTTTTCCTCCTTCCACTGCTTTGGCCATCAGCTAGAAGACAGGCACTCATTTGAAACCCTGATTAATTAGCGAAGGATTTCCAGCATTTGAAAAACTGAGGGCATCTGAAGAGCTGCTCCATTGATGCAGAAATAGACTTGTTTTTCTCCTGCCCCAAGTTAATGTCTAGTTAAAGAAAACACTAAGTGTTCCTGGGGAATGGCCTGGCCAGCAAGGATAGCACATTAATTAGTAAGAGGGAACCTCTGTTTCCAGTACAGAAGATTGATTTGTAGAAAAGGAGGGAAAGGATATTAAAAAGCAAAACCGCATCTACTGACATTAGAATGAAGCAGAAAGTACAAGCTGTAAAAGGTTCAGAGATAGGCATAGTAAGACAGGAATTTCCCACCGGGAGTGGTTTTCAGGACAGGCGAGACAGTGCCCGGCACTGTGCTAAGTGCTTTACCTTCATCACCTCACTTAATCTTTTTAACCACTAAGTGGTTTAAAAAGACAAAGTGAGTATTATTATTATCATCGCATTTTGCAGTGAAGGAAACTGAGGTTTGGAGGGCCAATGTCATTTGTCCAAATGTTATACACCTAGCAAGTGGAAGAAGCAAGGCTTGATCCTAAGTTAATTCTCTTAAACCATTATGAGATACTGCAGCTGCTTTCTTTGTCCTTTTTTTTTATGCAAATGCTAACGGCATTGCCACTTTTCCCCTTGTTTTTATTGAGATATGATTGACATATAATGTTGTATTAACTTTAAGTGAAATCCTGGTGATCTGACATATGTATATATTACAAAATGATTACTACAGTAAGTGTACGTAGTATTAACAACTATGTCACAGTTACCTTTGATCACCTCACAGAGTTACCATTTTTTTTTCTTGTGATGAGAACTTTTAAGATCTACTCTCTTCGCAGCTTCCAAGTTTAATGAACAGTATTGTTAACTGTAGTCACCATGCTGTACATTATATCCCTAGGATTTATTTCTCTTACTACTGGAAGTTTGTACCTTTTGACCACCTTTACCTGTTCACCTACTGTGTGCCCTTCCCCCACCTCTGGCAGCCAGCAATCTGTTCTGAGTTTGTTTTGTTTTTTGTTTTGATTTCAGATGATTCCACATATAAATGAGACCGTTCAGTATTTGTCTGCTTATGTCACTTAGCATAATGCCCTCAGGGTTCATCCGTGTTGTCACAGATGGCAGGATTTCCTTCTTTTTATGGCTGAATTATATTCATATATATTTTTTCTTTCTATCACATTTTCTTTATCCATTCATCCATCACTGGACACTTAGGATGTTTCTGTATCGTGGCTATTGTAAATAACGCTGCGTGAACATGGGGGTGAGTATATCTTTTCGAGTTAGTGATTTTATTTCCTTCAGGTAAATACCCAGAAGTGGAATTGCTAGATCGTATGGTAGTTCTATTTTTAAGTTTTTGGAGGAGCCTCCAGACTGTTTTCCAGAGTGGCTGCACCAACTTGTATCCCCACCAACAGTACATAAGAGTTCCCTTTTCTTCACATCCTTGCTAACATTTGTTGTTTCCTGTCTTTTTGGTAGTAGTCATTCCAGCAGGTGTGAAGTGATATCTCACTGTGGTTTTGATTTACATTCCCCTGATGATTAGTGATGTTGAGTACCTTTTCATATATCTGTTGGCCATTTGTATGGGTTTTTTTTTTTGAGAAATGGCTATTCAGGTCCTTTGCCCATTTTTAGTTTGATGTACTCTGACTTGTTTATTTTTGATTTTGCTGCCTTTGGTTTTGGTGTCAGATCCAAAAAATCATTGCCAAGACTGATGTCAAGGAGCTTGCCCCTATGTATAGGACTTTTAAGGTCAGGTCTTACGTTCAAGTCTTTAATCCATTTTGAGTTAATTTGGGGTATGGTGTAGGATTGGGGTCCAGTTTCATTCTTTTGCATGTGGTGCTTTGGGTAGTATGGACCTTTTGTGTGTGTGTGTGTGTGTGTGTGTGTGTGTGTGTTTTCCCCCCCTTAAAAAAAGTAAATTAGGATTCTAATTAAACAGATTAAAGCTACATATGGAGGAGAGTGCAA
>NC_041231.1:29745953-29746242 GCF_002837175.3 Physeter macrocephalus
GGCTGCTTCCCACTAGCTACCTATTTTACATTTGGTAGTGTATATATGTCCATGCCACTCTCTCACTTCGTCCCAGCTTACTCTTCCCCCTCTCCGTGTCCTCAAGTCCATTCTCTACGTCTGCGTCCTTATTCCTGTCCTGCCCCTAGGTTCTTCATAACTTTTTTTTTTTTTTTTAGATTCCATATGTATGTGTTAGCATATGATATTTGTTTTTCTCTTCCTGACTTACTTCACTCTGTATGACAGACTCCAGGTCTATCCACCTCATTACAAATAACTCAGTTTC
>NC_041231.1:29746555-29750901 GCF_002837175.3 Physeter macrocephalus
ATTCTGACTGGTGTGAGGTGATACCTCATTGTGGTTTTGATTTGTATTTCTCTAATGATTAGTGATGTTGAGCATTCTTTCATGTGTTTGTTGGCGATCCACATATCTTCTTCGGAGACATGTCTCTTTAGGTCTTCTGCCCATTTTTGGATTGGTTGTTTGTTTTTATGATATTGAACTGCATGAGCTGCTTGTAAATTTTGGAGATTAATCCTTTGTCAGTTGCTTCATTTGCAAATATTTTATCCCATTCTGAGGGGTGTCTTTTCATCTTGTTTATGGTTTCCTTTGCTGTGCAAAATCATTTAAGTTTCATTAGGTCCCATTTGTTTATTTTTGTTTTCATTTCCATTTCTGTAGAAGGTGGGTCAAAAAGGATCTTGCTGTGATTTATGTCATAGAGTATTCTGCCTATGTTTTCCTCTAAGAGTTTTATAGTGTCTGGCCTTACATTTAGGTCTTTAATCCATTTTGAGTTTATTTTTGTGTATGGCGTTAGTGAGTGTTCTAATTTCATTCTTTCACATGTAGCTGTCCACTTCTCCCAGCACCACATTGAAGAGGCTGTCTTTTCTGCATTGTATATCCTTGCCTCCTTTATCAAAAATAAGGTGACCATATGTGCATGGGTTTATCTCTGGGCTTTCTATCCTGTTCCATTGATCTATATTTCTGTTTTTGTGCCAGCACCCTACTGTCTTGATTACTGTAGCTTTGTAGTATAGTCTGAAGTCAGGGAGCCTGACTCCTCCAGCTCCGTTTTTCTTTCTCAAGATTGCTTTGGCTATTCGGGGTCTTTTGTGTTTTGATACAAATTTTGATACTTTTGGTTCTAGTTCTGTGAAAAATGCCATTGGTAGTTTGATAGGGATTACATTGAATTTGTAGATTGCTTTGGGAGGTATAGTCATTTTCACAGTGTTGATTCTTCCAATCCCAGAACATCGTATATCTCTCCATCTGTTTGTATCATCTTTAATTTCTTTCATCAGTGTCTTATAATTTTCTGCATACAGGTGTTTTGTCTCCTTAGGTAGGTTTATTCCTTGGTATTTTATTCTTTTTGGTGCAGTGGTAAATGGGAGAGTTTCCTTAATTTCTCTTTCAGATCTCTCATCATTAGTATATAGGAATGCAAGAGATATCTGTGCATTAATTTTATATCCTGCTACTTTACCAAATTCATTGATTAGCTGTAGTAGTTTTCTGGTAGCATCTTTAGGATTCTCTATGTATAGTATCATGTCATCTGCAAATATTGACAGCTTTACTTCTTCCCCTCCAATTTGGATACCTTTTATTTCTTTTTCTTGTCTGATTGCTGTGGCTAGGACTTGTGGGTTTGTCATATATGGCCTTTATTATGTTGAGGTGAGTTCCCTCTTTGCCTACTTCCTGGAGGGTTTTTATCATAAATGGGTGGCCTCGTAGAATGAGTTTAGGAGTGTTCCTTCCTCTGCTATATTTTGGAAGAGTTTGAGAAGGATAGATATTAGCTCTTCTCTAAATGTTTGATAGAATTCGCCTGTGAAGCCATCTCATCCTGGGCTTTTGTTTGTTGGAAGATTTTTAATCACAGTCTCAATTTCAGTGCTTCTGTTTGGTCTGCTTACATTTTCTATTTCTTCCTTGTTCAGTCTTGGAAGGTTGTGCTTTTCTACTAATTTGTCCATTTCTTCGTGGTTGTCCATTTCATTGGCATATAGTTACTTGCAGTAACCTCTCATGATCCTTTGTATTTCTGCAGTGTCAGTTGTTACTTCTCCTTTTTCATTTCTATTTCTATTGATCTGAGTCTTCTCCCATTTTTTGAAAAAATGGGAGAAGACTCAGATCAATTTTCCTGTTTTAGGATTGTGTTGCTATAAACTTCCCTCTTAGAACTGCTTTTGCTGCATCCCATAGGTTTTAGGTCATCGTGTTTTCATTGTTATTTGTTTCTAGGTATTTTTTTATTTCCTCTTTGATTTTTTCAGTGATCTCTTGGTTATTAAGTAGTGTATTGTTTAGCCTCCATGTGTTTATATATTTTACAGATTTTTTTCTTGTAATCGATATCTAGTCTCATAGCATTGTGGTCGGAAAAGATACTTGAAACAATTTCAGTTTTCTTAAGATATGATCTATCCTGAAGAATTTTCCATTAGCACTTGAGAAGAAAGTATATTCTGTTGTATTTGGATGGAATGTCCTATAAGTATCAATTAAGTGCATCTTGTTTAATGTATCATTTAAAGCTTGTGTTTCCTTATTTATTTTCATTTTGGATGATCTGTCCATTGGTGAAAGTGGTGTGTTAACGTCTGTCCTGTGATTGTGTTACTGTCGTATTCCCCTTATGGCTATTAGCCTTTGCCTTATGTATTGAGGTGCTCCTATGTTGGGTCCATAAACATTTACAATTGTTATATCTTCTTCTTGGATAAATCCCTTGATCATTATACAGTGTCCTTCTTTGTCTCTTCTAATAGTCTTTATTTTAAAGTATATTTCATCTGATATGAGAATTGCTACTCCAGCTTTCCTGTGATTTCCACTTGCATGGAATGTCTTTTTCCATCCCCTCACTTTCAGTCTATATGTGTCCCTAGGTCTGAAGTGGGTCTCTTGTAGACAGCATATATATGGGTCTTGTTTTTGTATCCATTTAGCCAGTCTCTGTCTTTTAGTGGGAGCGTTTAATCCATTTTCATCTAAGGTAGTTATCGATATGTATGTTCCTATTACCATTTTCTTAATTGTTTTGAGTTTGTTATTGTAGGTCTCTTCCTTCTCTTGTGCTTCCTATCTAGAAAAGTTCCTTTAGCATTTGCTGTAAAGCTGGTTTGGTGGTGCTGAATTCTCTTAGCTTTTGCTTGTCTGTAAAGGTTTTAATTTCTGCGTCAAATCTGAATGAGATCCTTGCTGGGTAGAGTAATCTTGGTTGTAGGTTTTTCCCTTTCAACCCTTTAAATATGTCCTGCCACTCCCTTCTGGCTTGCAGAGTTTCTACTGATAGATCAACTCTTAACCTTATGGGGATTCCTTTGTATGTTATTTGTTGTTTTTCCCTAGCTGCTTTTAATATTTTTTATTTGTATTTAATTTTTGATAGTTTGATTAATATGTGTCTCAGCGTGTTTCTCCTTGGATTTATCCTGTATGGGACTCTCTGCACTTCCTGGACTTGATTGACTATTTCCTTTCCCATATTAGGGAAGTTTTCACCTATAATCTCTTCAAATATTTTCTCAGTCCCTTTCTTTTTCTCTTCTTCTTCTGGGACCCCTATAATTCGAATGTTGGTGTGTTGAATGTTTTCCCAGAGGTCTCTGAGACTGTCCTCAATTCTTTTCGTTCTTTTTTCTTTATTCTGCTCTGCGATAGTTATTTCTACTTTTTTTTCTTCCAGGTCACTTATCTGTCTCACTTATTCTGCTATTGATTCCTTCTAGAGAATTTTTAATTTCATTTATTTTGTTGTTCATCACTGTTTGTTTGCTCTTTAGTTCCTCTAGGTCATTGTTAAACGTTTCTTGTATTTTCTCCATTCTATTTCCAAGATTTTGGATCGTCTTTACTATCATTACTCTGAATTCTTTTTCAGGTAGACTGCCTATTTCCTCTTCATTTGTTTGGTCTGGTGGGTTTTTACCTTGCTCCTTCATCTGCTGTGTGTTTCTCTGTCTTCTCATTTTGCTTAACTTACTGTGTTTGGGGTCTCCTTTTTGCAGGCTGCAGGTTCGTAGTTCCCGTTGTTTTTGGTGTCTGTGCCCAGTGGCTAAGGTTGGTTCAGTGGGTTGTGTAGGCTTCCTGGTGGAGGGGACTAGTACCTGTGTTCTGTTGGATGAGGCTGGATCTTGTCTTTCTGGTGGACAGGACTGTGTCCGGTGGTGTGTTTTGGGGTGTCTGTGACCTTATTATGATTTTAGGCAGCCTCTCTGCTAATGGGTGGAGTTGTGTTCCTGTCTTGCTAGTTGTTTGGCATAGGGTGCCCAGCACTGTAGCTTGCTGGTCGCTGAGTGGAGCTGGGTCTTAGAGTTGAGATGGAGATCTCTGGGAGAGCTTTCGCCATTTGATGTTACGTGGAGCCAGGAGGTCTCTGGTGGACCAGTGTCCTGAACTCAGCTCTCCCACCTCAGAGGCACAGGCCTGACACCCGGCCGGAGCACAAAGACCCTGTCAGCCACATGGCTCTGAAGAAAAGGGAGAAATTAATTAATTAATTAATTAATTAATTAAAGTTATTAAAATAAAAAATATTTTAAAAAATTTTAAAGTAATAAAGAGGAAAAAGAAAGCGAGAAAGAGAGAGAGAGAAAGGAAGGAAGGAAGGGAGAGAGGGAGGGAGGAAGGAAGGGAGGAAG
>NC_041231.1:29751196-29752086 GCF_002837175.3 Physeter macrocephalus
CCTAGAGGGGCGGGATAGGGAGGGTGGGAGGGAGGCAGACACAAGAGGGAAGAGATATGGGAACATATGTATATGTATAACTGATTCACTTTGTTGTAAAGCAGAAACTAGCACACCATTGTAAAGCAATTATACTCCAATAAAGATGTTAAAATAAATAAATAAATAATTTTAAAACTGTCCTGCAAAAAAGAAAAAACAAAACAACAACAACCAGACAGACAGAAACCTAGGACAAATGGTAAAAGCAAAACTATACAGGCAAAATCACACAAAGAAGCATACACACTCACAGAAAGAGAAAAAGGAAAAAACATACATATGTATATATATATGTGTATATATATACGTATATATATATATATATATATATAAAAAGAAGAGAGCAACCAAACAATAAACAAATCTACCAATGATAACAAGCTCTAAATACTCAACTAAGATAAACATAAAACCAGAAAGAAATTAGATGCAGAAAGCAAACCCCAAGTCTACAGTTGCTCCCAAAATCCACTGCCTCAATTTCGGATGATTCGTTGTATATTCAGGTTTTCCACAGATGCAGGGTACATGAAGTTGATCGTGGAGATTTAATCCACTGCTCCTGAGGCTGCTGGGAGAGATTTCCCTTTCTCTTCTTTGTTCGCACAGCTCCTGGGGTTCAGCTTTGGATTTGGCCCCGCCTCTGCGTGTAGGTCACCTGAGGGCGTCTGTTCCCCACTCAGACAGGACGGGGTTAAAGGAGCAGCTGAATCGGGGGCTCTGGCTCACTCAGGCCGGGGGGAGGGAGGGACACGGATGCAGGGCGAGCCTGTGGCAGCAGAGGCCAACATGACATTGCACCAGCCTGAGGCGTGCCGTGCGTTCTCCCGGGGAAGTTGTCCCTGGAT
>NC_041231.1:29753317-29757923 GCF_002837175.3 Physeter macrocephalus
GAGAGAGAGAGAAAGGAAGGAAGGAAGGGAGAGAGGGAGGGAGGAAGGAAGGGAGGAAGGAAGGAAAGAAGGAAGGAAGGAAGGAAGGAAAGGGCAACCAAACCAAAAAACAAATCCACCAATGATAACAAGCGCTAAAAAGTATACAAAAAAAAAAAAAAAAAAGACGAAGTGAGAGAGTGGCATGGACATATATACACTACCAAACGTAGGGTGGATAGCTAGTGGAAAGCAGCCGCATAGCACAGGAAGATCAGCTCAGTGCCTTGTGACCACCTAGAGGGGCGGGATAGGGAGGGTGGGAGGGAGGCAGACACAAGAGGGAAGAGATATGGGAACATATGTATATGTATAACTGATTCACTTTGTTGTAAAGCAGAAACTAGCACACCATTGTAAAGCAATTATACTCCAATAAAGATGTTATATATATATGTGTATATATATATGTATATATATATATATATATATATATAAAAAGAAGAGAGCAACCAAACAATAAATCTACCAATGATAACAAGCTCTAAATACTCAACTAAGATAAACATAAAACCAGAAAGAAATTAGATGCAGAAAGCAAACCCCAAGTCTACAGTTGCTCCCAAAATCCACTGCCTCAATTTCGGATGATTCGTTGTATATTCAGGTTTTCCACAGATGCAGGGTACATGAAGTTGATTGTGGAGATTTAATCCACTGCTCCTGAGGCTGCTGGGAGAGATTTCCCTTTCTCTTCTTTGTTCGCACAGCTCCTGGGGTTCAGCTTTGGATTTGGCCCCGCCTCTGCGTGTAGGTCACCTGAGGGCGTCTGTTCCCCACTCAGACAGGACGGGGTTAAAGGAGCAGCTGAATCGGGGGCTCTGGCTCACTCAGGCCGGGGGGAGGGAGGGACACGGATGCAGGGCGAGCCTGTGGCAGCAGAGGCCAACATGACATTGCACCAGCCTGAGGCGTGCCGTGCGTTCTCCCGGGGAAGTTGTCCCTGGATCACGGGACCCTGGCAGGGGCCGGCTGCACAGGCTCCCGGGAGGGGAGGTGTGGAGAGTGACCTGTGATTTTGCACACAGGCTTCTTGGTGGCTGCAGCAGCAGCCTTAGCGTCTCATGCCCGTCTCTGGTGTCCGTGCTGTTAGCCGCGGCTCGCGCCTGTCTCTGGAGCTCGATTAGGCGGTGCTCTGAGTCCCCTCTCCTCACGCACCCCAAACAATGGTCTCTTGCCTCTTCAGCAGCTCCAGACTTTTTCCTGGACTCCGTCCCATCTAGCTGTAGTGCACTAGCCCCCTTCAGGCTGTGTTCACGCAGCCAACCCCAGTCCTCTCCTTGGGATCTGACCTCTGAAGCCGGAGCCTCAGTATGGACCTTTTAACAATATTAATTCTCCCAGGCTATGAGCACAGAAGATCTTTCCATTTATTTCGGTCTTCTTCAGTTTCTTTGATCAGTGTCTTGTAGTTTTCGATGTACAGATCTTTCACCTCGTTGGTTGAATTTATTCCTAGGTATTTTATTCTTTTTGATGCAATTTTAAGTGGGGTTTGTTTTCTTACAACTGCATTCTTAACCCTTGTAGGTATTCAGCCTGCCAGCTCTGTTCTTCCCTCTCCTTCACCCTCCTGATGGATTAGTTCCATTGTTTTCAGTCATCTCTGTTCTTTAGGACTCTCACCCTCTCTGTCTACTCAATTTTTTTTTTTTGCTCATTTTCCTTCCAAAGTTTGGTGGGGTTTTTTTGTTTTTACTTCCACCAGGCTGTGGCAAAGAGGAATAGCTAAAGCAGTTACATTTCAAATTAATTGTACTTGAGCCACACAAGTTATTGGGAACCCCCAGAGGCTGTAGAATTTTACAGATGTGGTTCATATACCAGCACTACCACATTTCAGCTGTGTGACTTAGAACAAGGATGCTTTATTTTCTGAACTGTGAGTCTGCCATTTGTAAAGTGGGAATAATGATAAGTGTGCAAAGTTGTTCTGAGAAAATTAGAAATAATCGAGTGGTTTGGGGATTGACAGAGTCAGATAGAGAAGGAAGAAGAGGTGTCTTCATCCCTCTCTGCCTGTGTGTTACCGCTTGATTCTCTTTGTAATTCTTGCTTCAGACCTACCGCTGCCTGCTCCCTCCCTCTCCCTCTCCATCTTTCGTGCCAAACGCAATGCTGTGTGACTGCTCCAGGGAACACAAAGTAAGAGAGTGTTCAGAAGTGAATCTCAGCTGACAGCTCATGCTTTAGCCAACTTTTAAAAATGCTAGTGCCAGTTGGGAAAATGCAAGCTCCATTGACAATTCCTTCTGAATCCCGAAGACTAGAAACCTTGCCAGATATGCACTGAGGAAATCTGCTTCTCTGATCTTCTGAAATGTGCCTAGAAATTTACATCTTTGTCTGTGCCATGCAGATCGATCTTTCTAAATCCTTCCTTAAATATTGCTCTCAAGCTCTGTATAAGAACAGAAGATCTACTAAGATAGCCTGACCTATGGCTAAATTTAGAAGTTGACCAGAGGGGAGCAGCAAGAAAAGTGGATCAGATAGTTGCCCTCCTGCCAACATGCTTTCTCATCTGCCTGAACCCGAAGTGGAGAGTTTGAGGCCAGTGGACCTGGGTGGCGAGGGAGGTTGGAGGACTGTGGGAGGCCCTCACATGACACTGAATTGGCCAAAGGGAGGTGCAGGGCAGCTGGATGGCGGAGGGAGAAGCCCCATTAGAACCCGTTGTTCCTCATTTGCAAAGCATGCTGGTAGTCCTCTCTTCAAACATCCCCACATCCACAAGGCTTCGAGGGAAAGTTGCTAGCAGCTGGGCAACCATCTTCATATTTGCCCCTGGTCCTATTTGCCTACAGCGGTCCTGGTTTATGCATGGGGTAGGCCTGGTGTAATTATTAATTGCCCCTACTTCCATGATCAAAAGCGTCCTTGTTAAACAGTACATTGGGTGGTCACTTGATAGTACAGCACCCTTCAGCCTCCCCTGAATCAGCCTTCACCTCCATTCTGGTTCTCACCTCCTCTGTACCCACTCCCTCTGCTACCATTTCACCTGATACGCACTTTGTGCATGCACATGTCTTGACTTTCTTCCCCTCATCTAGTGACACCTTGAGCTGACGTCAGTGAGATGCCAGGGCAGTCTCAGAGCCCAGTGAATTGGATGCTGGAGACTCCCACCCCACTCCATTATGGGAGGTTTTGTTCTTCTTAGCCATTCTTTACAACTAACTCAGAGCTGTTGCTTGCTTTTTGAGTGTGCATTTTTCCCTTCTGCTTCCCCCTTGGACACTCTTAAAAACCCACCTGTTTGTTGGCAAGAAGTATTTCACACCAGGCACATAGCACACGGCACCCTCCTCTTCATGAGAAATAATCCAAGTGTCCACCTTGAGAAGCACGAGTTCCACATACCCACAGTAGCATGATCATCAGGGACGTTATAGACAGTCACACAGGTTGTACACTGCACAACCCAGGGGTACCATTCCCGTAGGCTACAGTGTGAGGGGCATCCTCTAGAGTCATACAGTGCAGTGGCCCTGATACCATGATAATAAAAATAATACATCTCATTGTTTATTAAGCTATGGACCAAGCACTATGTTGAATATTTTTGTATGGAGGACCTCTTTTAACCTTTCCATAACTCTCTGATGTCGTAATTAAATTTTTATCCTCACTTAAAGATGAGGTTTAGCTAGGTTAATTCACCCAGGTTCATGGAATCACTAGGTAATAAGGCTGGGATTGGAAGCCCAGCAGCCTGACCTCTGGAACACATGCTCGTAATCTTTATATCCCGCTGATTCCCATGTCGACATGCACCTAAGGTGCATTCTTCAGTTTTTATTGGCTTGGCCAGACTGTTTCAGCAGACTGGGCATCAAAGTATAATTCTCTGTACTGGTGACTACCCCCACCCCCTCCTGAAGATGAAATTCCTGGTCTAGTTGGTTGACGATCAGACCTTAAGCCATGAGGTTGGTGGGGAGTCTTGATGGAGTACTTCAGTGGACCTTTTTTGTTCATTGAGGGGCCTGTTGACTGTGCAGGGGAAGGAGCATCAGTGTTCATTCATGATACCTTAAGGTGGAGCCTGGACTTTCAGACGTAGAGAAAAATTATTAGAGAAGAGGAAAATGCTCTTTCCAGACATTCATGTCCCATTTGTTTATGCCCTAAAAGCAGTGTGTTGTAAACAAAAGAGCATTCAGTGTGTGGCTCTGGGAAATTGACCTCAAATCTCTGGGCTCCAGTTAGCTCATCTGCAAAAAGGGAATTGTATGGCAGACTTTGCTGAATGTCGTAATGAGGATTAAGTGAGAGTAAGTGAGGGATTCGGTGCAGTGCCTAGTATATTTTAGGCCTTCCACAAATGGTAGTTCTCTTTGGTACAGTGGACTCCTGATGGAGGAGTCAGATGATGACCAGCACTTCAGCTTATCCACGTATCACAATGTTGGGCTTTTAAGATCACCTGCCAACTTTGGGCTAGTTATTTAGCTTTTCACTGCTCAGTTTTACTCACCTTAGAATTATTATTATTATTTTTTAACATCTTTATTGGAGTATAACTGTTTTACGATGGTGTGTTAGTTTCTGCTTTACAACA
>NC_041231.1:29758245-29758564 GCF_002837175.3 Physeter macrocephalus
CTCATTGTAGTTTTGATTTGCATTTCTCTAATGATTAGTGATGTTGAGCATTCTTTCATGTGTTTGTTGGCAATCTGTATATCTTCTTTGGAGAAATGTCTATTTAGTTCTTCTGCCCATTTTTGGATTGGGTTGTTTGTTTTTTTGTTATTGAGCTGCATGAGTTAATGATAATAAATCTCCAAAATTTATAAGCATATAAATTTTGGAGATTAATCCTTTGTCAGTTGCTTCATTTGCAACTATTTTCTCCCATTCTGAGGGTTGTCTTTTGGTCTCGTTTATGGTATCCTTTGCTGTGCAAAAGCTTTTAAGTTTC
>NC_041231.1:29759059-29828478 GCF_002837175.3 Physeter macrocephalus
TATTTCTGTTTTTGTGCCAGTACCATACTGTCTTGATGACTGTAGCTTTGTAGTATAGTATGAAGTCAGGGAGCCTGATTCCTCCAGCTCCATTTTTTGTTCTCAAGATTGGCTTTGGCTATTCGGGGTCTTTAGAATTATTATGCTCATGAGACTGAGTTTAAAAAAATACATGACCTTTTAATTCTTTTGAAAGCTACTGTCATAAAAAACTTATTGATAGTATTGTAATCTGACTATGAATTTACTTATAGCTGCAGAGGTCTTTTGATCCAACTTGAATTGTGAGTATGTAGGTTATGCATCTCTTTGTTTTAAGGAGTAAGTCTCCCAGTTCTTGCAAATATTCTTTTTTTACCTTTACCCAGAATACCCTTTTTCCTCCCTGGTACCTCTGTGTCACAAAGTGGCTGCCCTGCACCTTCCCTCACATCAGTGACTCTTGCTCATCCTTCAGGCCTGAATCAAGATGTCACATCCTTTCAGAAGCCCTTGAAAATCACACCTCCCCTCAAATGACTGAGTCAGATGTCCCTCCTCTCAGCTCTGTCACCCTGAAAATATTCTGCTTCAGCAGCTAGCACTCTGAATTGTTGTTGCCTGTTTTTCTTGTCTAGGTTATCAGCTGTTGGAGGTCGGAAAGCTTGTTCACCAGAGTTTTCCCCAGCATTTAGCACAGTACCTACAGCATTGAAGACACTTGGTGAATGAATTAATTTATGAATGAATGGAGGGACAAAATAATGGGTGGAGAGAGGGAAGGAAGGAAGGAAGGAGAGAGGGAGGGAGGGAGGGAAGGAAAAAGCAAGGCATTACAGAACAAAGCCTTCTAATTGATGGCCTTTCTTCTTTAACTATTTAGAATCACAGCACTCTACAATGTCTTTTAGAACAAACAAACTGTTTTCCCTGTAAGAACAGCTGTTTTACTTTATTGTCACATTGCCATGGACAAGCTGTGCTTGGATCGTTCTGCCCTTTGTAGAACTGACCACCCCATGGCTCTTTGACCCAGTGCAGGGACTTGGCCCACTCTAGTACATATTTGGATTCTAAAAACTTTTGTTGAGATCAGCTGTAGAATGATTCCCAAGTTCATCTTCTTAGCACAGAAAAATTAGTAATGAGCTTCAGGTCAGTTGGTTACAAAGATTTTATGAAGTTTACGGTAGGGGGTGATTGAGTTTTGATGTGTGAACAAGGGCCAGATATTAACTCTTTATCACTCATTCCCTCATTCATTTATTCAACAAATCTTTGTCGAGCACCTGCAAAGTGCCAGGCACTAGGCCTTAGGGATGCAATAGAAAATGTGAAATTGCTATGGTGGGATTGATTATCAAGTGAGAGAGACAGAAGACAAGCAAACAGATGTGTTCTATGAAATTGCCAATTGTGAAAAGTGCTGTGATGGAAAACAACAACAACAAGGTGCTGAGATAGAGACAGAGAATGATAGGCTAGTCCCACCTTCTCGAGGGTGGTTGGTGATAAAGGACAAAAGGAGGTGATTCTAGGTTGAAGGGAGAGGGAGGACAGAGCCCAGCATGTTTGTGGACAAAAGCACAGCATGTTGGGAGCCGAGTCAGCAAAGGGACCAGAAGGCTGAAATGAGGTTGGACCTGCAGGAGCACCCAGGTTATGACGTGTTCTGTAAGCCAGGGCAAGAGTTTGGATTTTCTGCTAAGCAGTGTAAGACATTTACAAGGCCTTCTGTGATCTGGCCTTTGCCTACCTTCTGAAATCCCCATCTCAAACCGAAGGCTCTAAGGACCTCCAACTGCTGTTATCATTTTCCTGCCCCACCTCCCCGTGACATCCACCTCCGATCATGCATGCTGAGCCCTTCCTGAGAGTGCCCCCCATCTCACGTGTGCCAAGTCACCTCAGCTCCTCCTCTTCCACCCCTACCCGCGCACCGCTTTCAGTGTTGTGGGAATTCCCACCCCTGGTCCTTCCTCTTTTCTCGCTGTCACAGCTGCAGGTACCCTGATGGCTTCCACCTCCATTACACTCTCTGTTATGAAACTCATACCTGCTCACAACAGCCATACAAGGCGGCCCTGAGTGCTAAACCCCAGGGGTCACCAGTTAGCTGACTGTCTTGACACATGATCCCCCAGCTGGGAGGAACAGCCACCCCAGGTGTCATAAGAGAGAGAGAGAAGGTGAGTAAGAAGGTGTCAGGGCTGTAACCCCATGCCCAGCACAGAACTTGGCCCGTTGCAAATAGGCAGACCTCGTTTTATTGTACTTCACTTTATTGCACTTTGCAGGTACTGTGGGTTGGTTGGTTTTTTTTTTTTTTAGAAACTGAAGGTTTGTGGCAACTCTGCGTTGAGCAAGTCTGTTGCTGCCGTTTTTTCCAACAACATTTCCTCACTTTGTGTCACATTTTGGTAATTCTCGCAATATTTCAGTTTTTCTCTATTTTATTTGTTATGGTGACCTATGATCAGTGATCTTTGATGTCACCACTAGGACTTGCTGAAGGCTAAGGTGATGGTTAGCTTTTTTTAGCAAGAAAGTATTTTTAAATTATGTACATTTTTTTAGACATGCTATTGCATAGTTAGTAGATTATAGTGTAAATATAACTTTTATATGCCTTGGAAAACCAAGCGATTCATGTGACTCGCTTTATTGCGATATTCCCTTTATTGCGGTGGTCTGGAACCAAACCCGCAGTATATCTGAGGTGTGCTTGTATTGGTTGAATGAGTGAATGACTTTAAAGTTACAAAATGTCTCCATAGTATTATTTCTGCCTTTGTCCCTTGCAAGTATACTATTTTGGGGCAAAGAGGTACAAACTCCACATACCTGACTTTTAAAATGAACCCATTGGTAATTTGAAGGTTGCTTTTTCTTTTGTAATTTAAAGCAATGTTAGATAAATTGATTTGCACTTACTGTTCCTTTTAGCCAAAGACTCTGTAGCACTTCCAGAACGCTATGCTGTCAGGCTCCCCATTTTTTCTTTGACTTGGTTATCCACACACTGTCCGACAGTGGTAGCCTGGCCTTAGTAAGGACGCAACACATTCTTTCATCCATGGAGAAAATCAAGAACCTTAAAGGTTGAGCAGGTGAATATGAAGAATGATTTTCTTCCCTGCATGGTTAGTGCATCTCACCAAAAAAATGTAAAGCAACTTGGTTGCAGTCTTTAAGGAAAGACAGTTTCTACCCATTGCATTAAGTGACCCTTTTTAGACCACTACCCTGTGGCCAACCAACCTAGCTAAATAAAATATTTTATTTTAGATCTTCCTCATCCTCAAATTTAAAAAGTTATTTTCCCCTGTTAGTTTTAGTACATTTACAGGCACGCGTAGCCTATGGGACAATGGGCAAGTTACCCAGGTTAACCGAGGGCTGTGGTATTTGCTTTCTGAATTACAGGTGTGCTGAATTTCAGAGATGCTGGTGGTGTGACTTCCATACTTGGTATAGTTTTTTCTAAAATCTGTAATGAAATTAGAGAAAAATCTTTTGGAAATTAAAATAAGCTTAGTTGAGCGTCTCCAGCTGTTTTTCAGAACATTCCAGATCATATTCCAGGACGGAGGAAGGAGTCATAAATCCTAGGTGGGTGGGAGAAGTGACATTACTGAAAGCTGATAAAATCCTATAGTATGGGCTGGATTTGCTTTCTGATTCCCCAGCCCCTGTGCTCTAGTTAGGATTTAAAACTCCAGGAGAAAAGCCAGGCTAAGTGATTTTCAAAGCTGCTATTGACTCATTCCAAACCACTGGGCAAGTCACTTATTTACTTAGTTTAATTTTTCTAAAAGTTATATTCAAAGTAAGGCTTCCCAGTGCCCTTTGCCACCACTGGCAAAATAGTTTTTATGGTGGTTAACCATTATTTAAGAGCAAGGGAAAAACACCTAACAAGCAGAAAGTATTTAGTAATCCTTGCTTTCTGCTCTAAACTGTTACTTATTGCTACAGATTAAAGCCCTAAGGATTAGTGAAAATGAAAGAGGACGCTGGAAGGTTTAGTCCAGGTCGGCTGCTCAATAATCTTGATCTTCTCTGAGTCACCTAAGTCCTGATTTTCTAAGGAATTACTTTTTCTATGGGGAGTTAAGTATGTCTTCTGCATAGATCTACACATCACAGATTAACCATTGTTTTGTTTTGTAACATTCAGGGCCTCATTTGGCTTTTTTTTAATGAAGAAACAAAAACATTATTCCTTCACGATGGTTCCCAGCATCCTCCAGGGGAAGAGAAACCGCCAGAACTGCTGAGTCAGAGCTGAGCTAGGCACTGAGCTCAGCCAGCCTCCTGCACTGGTGGGAAGGGATCTGCTTCTCTGTGCTCATGTCACACTGTTTTCTGTTCATATTTGTGCCCCAGAAAAATTATAAATGATTCCACACTCTAGATGTAGAGATTTGCTTCCAAGCAGCAGTTTTGAATTAAGTTTGCAAATGATAAGGAGCTACCAGGACACAAACACATACATATCCCTGCTACTTTCTGAAAGAACAAAGCATCTCACAAAAGACATGGTTATACCAGGTGACCCAGCATTTCCACTCCTAAGGATATACCCGAAAGAATTGAAATCAGGTGTTCAGATTTGCATATGAATGTGCATAGCAGCACTCTTCATAATAGCCAAAAGATGGCAACAACCCAAATGTCCATTAACATTTGAGTAAACAAAATGTGGTATATTCATACAATGGACTATTCAGCCATGAAAAGGACTAAAGTATTGATCCAACTGGCAAGACCTTGACAGCATTATGCTAAATGAAAGAACCCAGACACCAAAGGCCACATACTGGATGATTCCATTTCTATGAAATACCCAGAACAGGTAAATCCATAGAGACAGAAAGCAGATTGGTGGTTGCCAAAGACTGGGAGGAAGGGGAAATGGAGAGTGACTGCTTAATGGGTACAGGGTTCCCTTTTGGGGTGATGAAAATATTCTGGAACTAGATAGTGACGACGATTGCACAACATGACCAGTGACTACAAGCCCCTGAATTGTACACTTTAAAATGGTTAAAATGGTGAATTTTATGTTACGTGTCTTTTGCTACCAAAAAAAAAAAAAGGAAGGAAAAGAAAAGAAAGAAAGAAAAAGAAAGGCAAGAAGTATATCAGGAAAGACATTTCTGAGTCAAGCTGGATTCCAAACTCAAATGCCTTTGGGATGCTTTGGCTAATAAAAGAGAAGGAGGCTCGTGAGAGACAAAAGAGAGGTGGGGTCTAAGGCCCTCCCTGAAAAGACTAGAAGGAAAACATTTAAGAGACATTATGTGAACAACGACAGCTCACAGTAGTTGGATAAGGCCCAGGGGCAACAGAGTTTGTAATCCCTGGTTAAAGGAAACCTAAACTGTCCTTGACACAGGTTGGTTACAGTGACTTTCCTATGTAATCTGGAGTCTTGAAATGTTGGGTGACACAGGTGCTTCAGATAGGACAGGCTTTGGGAGAACTTTAACAACACAGGTAACTAAGGTAAAACTTCTCCAGTAGGGTTTTCTGTTGGTGAAAGCAAAAAAGATAAATTTGTGGTCAACAACAGAGATCATCCTAGAATGAACCATACCACTTGCTCTATTTTCTCCACTTGGTTTATGGGAATAAAAAATATCCCATTCACCTGACAAAGAGATGGATAAACAGGAATTAGTTCTTTAGGCTAAGTCCCAGTTTATTCATCTGAAAACTGGAAATTAGAGTAATGGCTAAATCTTGCTGTCTACATCTTTAACATCCATCTTTGCTACTAAAATACAGCTCCTCTCTGAGGGCAGGGTTTGTGCTATTTGTGTCTGCTCCTGTTCATCCAGACGCATCACAGGGCCTGACACTCCTTAGGAACTTGGTGAATATTGGCCAAATGATCAAGGGGTGAGAACAGTTCACCCTGGAGGAGAAAAGGCTATGGGGGCCACAGGAAATCTCTCCTCAAGTCCCTAAAGGGGGTTATTTGTGAGAAACAAAATTTGTTCTGTATGCTCCCTTGGAATCGACAAGTAGGACAACAGGCTGGATTTGGCAAAGAGACAGGCTTAGTTCCATGTTATAGGATGAAATGGGCCACCTGGACAGGGAATAACTTCCCTGACTCTAGAGGTATTTTGACACCATTTGGCCATAAGTTTTAAAGAGATTCAGTGTTTGTTTGAATGGGTGAAGTAGTCAGGCCTTAAGGTCCTTTCCAAACCTGAAATTCATTCATTCACACTTTCACTGCTTCATTCAGACAGCCACTTATCGAATGCTGATCACTATGACAGGAACAGTGTTGTTGTTACCAAGTTCAAGTACATGCTGCTCGCTGCATGACAGGCCAATTAATCGAGAGACAAGGTGTTGGGGCAAGGAATAGCAATATTATTCAGAAAGCCAGCAGCAGACAGAGAAGTTGGTGGACTAGTGTCCCAAAGAACCATCTTACCAGAGTTAGAATTCAGGCGCTCATACTGCTTGCTGCATGACAGACCAAATCGAGAGAGACAGGGTATTGGGGCAAGGAATAGAGACTTTATTTGGAAAGCCAGCAGACTGAGAAGATGGCAGACTAGTGTCCCAAAGAACCATCTTACCAGAGTTAGAATTCAGGCTTCTTTTATACTTATACTTTAAAGGCCAGAGCCTTGAGAATAGGCTGTCCTGTATATTTCAGGCTGTAGGCAACATTCTTGCACAAAAGGTGCAGAGCCAGCACGACTAAGCACAGGCAACAGAAAACAAGGGTTAGAGCTAAAGGAATAAATCCAATATGTAGTCAGCTTTGTTCTTCTATGTTACACTGTTAAGGAATGGGGGTAAAATAATGAGTTCTCTAGTAATGCGTACCCTCAGAGATCTCGCAGTCTTATAGAGTATATAGAAAGGAAAATAAATTATTATGGTAACAGGATATAAGAAATCATCTATTATCTTTCCATGTCACCACCTGTTTTGTCTGTCTTTAACAGTGCACCAAGACTTGTGGCAAAGGCTCCAGGTACCGCAAGGTGGTGTGTGTGGGTGAGGACAAAGGTGACGAGGTTCACGGCACGCACTGTGACATGAGCACACGGCCTGTGGATCGCGAGAGCTGTGGCTCGCAGCCCTGCGAGTATGTCTGGATCACAGGAGAATGGTCAGAGGTACAGTCCTGGGGATTCTGGATCTGCCTTCAGGTCAACGATGGCCTGAGGGCAACAGAGAGATGAGGGCAGGAATGTGGGAGACTCACACCCACCTGCCAGTTCCATCCCTGAGAACTGGGAGCCCTCAAACAAGTCCCTCAGGCTTCCTGGGCCAGAGTCCTACAGGTGCAGAGTGGGGGAGGTGCATAAGATGGTATCCACGCTCCTCTCATCTCTACATTCTGTGATTCCCTTTAATGTCCTAATAGTATGATTAGAAAGGAATTCTTACGGACACTGCAAATTCATATGTTTCCTGTAGGTGCCTGAAGAAGGTTAAGTATGACAGGAAAATGTCTTAGCATCAGGGAAGCAATAGGGAATGGTGGGGACTGTGACTAACTAGCACATGATGTGTAAGGGGAACAGGCTCTTTTCCACTCCAACAGAGGCCATGCAGAAATGTGGGTCCAGTGTAACCAAACCTGATGTTTCAAGAGAGGACAAAAGTTTGGACTTTTATGTGCTATCTCCTGATCTTAAAATGTGGACTCAAATTATTTATTTAAAACATTGTGTGGGTCGAACCAAACACTTTTGTGGGCCAGACGTTGGTTGCCCATTTAACAACCTCTGATCCAGAGGAATGAAATAGTTTTCCATAATATCCAAGGAATCTCAAGTGTCTATTTTTCCTTATCTCCTCCTGTACACATTGCCTACCTAGACACTTTTTATTATTCATAAACGAATAGTAACAGTCACATGATTATATTTTCAAACCTCATGATATTTTCAAATACTGAATGACCTGTAACATCAACACTAGTTGTCATTTGCCCCAAAGAATTTAGTGATGTGAAACTGAAGTATCTGGACTCATAGCAAAGGTGCTTGCTATTACTGGCGTCTCGTTAGAGTTCAACAGGGCAGCAATTTCATGTTTTAATGGGATGAATATTTGCACTTAGATGATGTGTTTGTTGGGTGTTGAATTGTTTCTGCACGAAAACTGTTCCTAAAGCCTTCTCTAACTATGTCTCCCCATCCTTCACTCTACCCCAGTGAATTTGCCTTCCCCTCCTTACCTCCTGCGGGACATTTGGCACCGTCTGGAGACATTTTTGGTTGTCACAGCCGGGGGAGGTAGGCTGCTACTGGCATCTGGTGGGTAGAGACCAGAGACGCTGCTAAACCTCCTACCATGTACAGGACAGCACCACAACAGAGAGCTATTGAGCCCAAATGTCAGGGGTGCTGAGGGTGAGAAACTCTGCTCTGTACCAACCCTACCTGTTCTTGGTATGTTCTCAAACAAAGGAGGGGAGATGTGGTCTGAATCATTAGAAATAGATTTACTCTTGCCCATCCAGGATCATGGGAAGTCCAGATGAGTGTTCAAAATCGTCCTTGACTTTGGGTTTGACGCATAGGTTCCAACCCATTCAGATACCAAGGCGGGTGGAGGGAGGTGGGTCCAGGGGGCTCCTCTCTTCTGTTCAGTTCACCCCTCCTAGTGCCTTAAAAGGCATGGGCCCTAACTTCTGGTTCTCTGGGCTGCTGCACAAGGCCACACCCTGACTCTCAGGAAGGGAGAGCCTTCCTTTCTGGCCTGTCTCCCTCCTCAGGCCTCTGTCCCTTGGACCATTCACCTGTCTGCCTCCTGGGGGCCTCTTCTTCCTGGTTTCTGGCTTGGTTCTCGGTCGCTCATCTTGCTGGAGTTTGTATTGTATGCCTGTCACACTGCCAAGGTTGACATGCTCATCTTAGCTGGATTTGGTGTGTTGTTATTATACTGAAAGAGTTTTGGTCTCTTTCTAAGACTTGCATAATGTTCCTCCTGTGGCTTTACTATAACCTTAATATTAACCCCCAAAAGATGAGATAGGGAGAAAATATTTTTAAAAGCCTTCCATACATCTGCAAATTTTCATGTGTACCATGAGTTGAAAAATCCGCAAGCTATAGGCAAAGATTAGAGGGATGGAGACAGGACTTTGTACAGATACCAATATCATGGGAAGGGACTCTGCAAGGGGAGTGATGCCCAAGGAACTGGACCAGAATTCCCTCTAGAAAAGCTTGTAGTAAAATGCCAGAGCCACAGCAAGATTTGCCTTCTGTCTGGGGCCTCCATCGCCTGCAGAGTTCTGTGTGCTCGATATTGGAGAAGAAGACCCCATCACCCCTGGCCCACGTGTGCATTTCCCTGGTTGGGCCCGACGTGTATCACTAGCACAAGAGGCCCACGTTCTTATTGTTTCATTTTGCTTTATGGTTATTTTCAAGTTAGAAAAGTAATCTGCACTCATGATGAAACATGCACAGGGCACCGAGGCATGGAGAGTCAACCATAAGACCTTCCCCTCCTCTCTCCCCTCCCCAGAGATGAGAGCCTCTTACACTTCACAACTCTGGCCTGAAATGGATTAAGGAAGCCAGAGGCACTCAACGTTTTCAGGATGCTCTTAGCAGCTACTGAAGGGTTCTTTTCAGAGCTGTGGAGGCCTCTAAATAAAACCTGACCATATTTGGGGCTCATTTCCATCTGTCAACACCTGTCTCCCACTGTGTCCCCCACGTAAATGGGCACTGGGCTGCTTTTGCTTGTGGTTGGTAAGGGGAAAGGGTCTTAGCACTTGCCTTCCCAGATGTACAGCCTTGTTTAAATTAGTCCACACTGAGGTCAGGGCGTGCAAGCACTGAGTTAGATACTCTAAAATACCCACAGCTTGGACAGACAGCATTTATTAGCCATCTATCCATGCGTGAGACACCTCAGACTAGCCCTGCTCTCCCCTGGCCTGGCATCAACTGCATCTTTGGGCATTTGAACAGCGGCAGCCAAAGAAGGAAGAAACGTACGCAGAGTATTGCCAGGTCTTAAGCCAGCTGGAAGGGAAGGCCCAAGGATGCTCTGCATGCCTGTGGCTGGGCCAGTTCCCTGCTCACTCTAGGACCGCGTCAACGGGAGCCTTCCCCCTGGAAAAGTTACAGGAGCGGCAAGCCACGTGGCTTAAAGCAAACAGCTTAGGAGACACCAGGAAAAAAGAGACACTGGTTTTAATAGCAAGTGAGAACGGATGGAAGCTATGGGCCCTCACCCCAGAAAAAGCAAAACACTCCACGTGCCGCACACTGTTTCCACGGTTCATCTGCCCCCGCCCAAAGAACCTTTGATCTTGAGAATCCTGAAACTCGACCTTAATTTTATGTTGCATTTTCACAGGGAGTGGCCAATTATTTGGTGACTTGGCCCAGAAATATCATCAAAATAATTTGTTGGTTAATTCAGTTGTCTTTTAAAAAAGTATTATGTGAAATACTTAGCTGAGGAGGCTGAACATAATCTAAAATCTTATTAATAAACAGTTAGATATCCCATCACAGAAGGAGCCGGGACACCAGTAAAATACCTTTTCTTTCTCCTTTTCTGTATCATCTGGGTATTTTTAAATGCCGTATAATTATGGCAGAAGGTCTAAATGACTGCCTGATTTAGAGCGAGCCGGGCTGGGGGGAGGGAAGCAGAAAGGTAACATTTAAGTCACGATATATGGCCAGGGAGCGAGGAGAAAGAAGGAAATTAAGTGGAGGGCAGATGGGAAAGCAGACCATCAAGTAGGGAAGGAAGGTTGTCCCAGAGTCCTGGGAGAGCCTGGATTGCACACACAGGTGGTCTCTGGCGCTCTCTGCAGCCCACTTGGTCGCTTCTCTGATGCGGTCATTGTAGGTTTGGAAAGGCGTGATTTGGCCGCCAGGACGTACGTAGGGCTCTGGACGCTGTAAGTGGAACCGGTGACAGCTGGAGCACCTCCCCCAGCCCCGTCTCCCCGTGAAATCCAGAGCGGGGGCTTGAGGCACCCCCCCGCCCGCAGCGGGGGCCAGAAGGTGTAGTGGCAGCCCTCGATCCCAGAAGGCTCCTGTAGGGCTGCACGTCCCCCGCGTGCTGGGGGCTGTTCCTTGCGGCCAGTAAGAGGCTAATAAAGTGAGAGCTCTGTGCCCCATTGTCCCGAGGTCAGTGTTCGCCGTGGAGGTCAGGGGCCTACTGTGGCTGCCCCCAGGCCCCGCTCCAACCTCTGCTCTCCACCCCCTCTCTTCCCCAGTGCTCAGTGACCTGCGGAAAGGGCTACAAACAAAGGCTTGTCTCCTGTAGTGAGATTTACACCGGGAAGGAGAATTATGAGTACAGCTATCAAACCACCATCAACTGCCCGGGCGCACAGCCACCCAGCGTCCAGCCCTGCTACCTGCGGGAGTGCCCTGTCTCGGCCACCTGGAGAGTTGGCAACTGGGGGAGCGTAAGTAGACGATTGAGTGATGAAATCGGAAAGCTGTGGGATCTCAAACCCCGACTTAAATGTGTCCTGCCTGAGCTGTCCTTCCAGGAGAGCCCCGGGTGAGAAACAGGAGTTAGCATCTTGAAATGGGCTGAAGGGGAAATGGGGCTTCTCTGCTTGTTGGGCCGTTTGGCCTGGTGCTTAGAGGGGGGACAGGGGCGGGGAGGCCAGACAGCCTCCGTCTGATTCCGTTCTGGGTTCGATCTGATTCCGTCAATTGGGTTCTGCCGTTCCCAATTGAAACGACCTGGGATAAGGTGCCAAGCGTTCATGTCTGTTTCCTCCCCCGCAGAATGGGGTGTTTGTGAAGTTGAAATGCGTTCATGCATAAAAAAGCACGTGGGCTATAATGGCAACTTTTTAAGTTCCATATGTTTTACCACAGTTTAAAGTTAAACAGCACCCAGAACTCGTTTGTCACTGAAAACGGGTTACAGAGGTGTTCGTTGTCGTGGGTTCTGTGGCTAAGAATTCTGTAAGCGCTAGTCCTTCTACATCGGGAATTCTTGGTTGCGTTGGGGTTACAACGAGTAAGAATATCTGATATTGGGAATGCCCTTGAAAATTGCCCCAGCCCCCTGGCTCCTGACTATGAGGCTTTCACTGATGCAAAGTGATGATCGGGCAAAAGTGTGGGACCAGTTGAAAGTGGTTAAGGTTTAAATTCTGGCTCCACCATGACCTTGAACACATTTCCTAACATTTGAGCCTCAATCTCCCCTCTGTAAAAATAGAATAATGCTAGTACTATCTCATAGGGTTATTGTGAGGCTTATATGAGGAAATATATTATATATATATATATTTCATATGTATGACTACATATGTAGGTATGGATGTACGTACGTATAGACACGTATATATAAGACTCAGCACAGGGCTTCCCTGGTGGCTCAGTGGTTAGGAATACGCCTGCCAGTGCAGGGGACACGGGTTCGAGCCCTGGTCCAGGGGGATCCCACATGCTGCGGGGCAACTAAGCCCCTGAGCCACAGCTACTGAGCCTGCGCTCTAGAGCCTGTGAGGCACAACTACTGAGCCCGTGAGCCGCAACTACTGAGCCCACGAGCCACACCTACTGAAGTCCGTGCGCCTAGAGCCCGTGCTCCACAACAAGAGAAGCCACCGCAATGAGAAGTCCGCGCACCGCACCGAAGAGTAGCCCCCGCTCGCCACAACTAGGGAAAGCCCCTGCACAGCAACAGAGACCCAACACGGCCAAAAATAAATAAGTAAAATAAATAAATCTATTTTAAAAAATTATCTTACCACAGAGACTGGCCCGTAGGAAGTGCCCTACATGTGTCAGATATTTGTTTTCGGTAACACGGGGTTCCTGTGCAAGCCTCCAGGCTCTGAGTTCCACACCACGAGAAGCCCATATCTCCAGGTTCCGCAGCCACAACTCTGACCCTGCTCTGCCTCACAGTGCTCCGTGTCCTGTGGCGTCGGAGTGATGCACAGATCTGTGCAGTGTCTCACCAACGAGGACCAGCCCAGCCACTTATGCCCGGATGAGTTGAAGCCAGAAGAAAGAAAAACCTGCCACAATATCTATAACTGTAAGTTGGCCAACTGAAGCCATCCTTCTGGAACTTGAGGAACAGGTTTCATTGTTGATGTGCTTGCCTGCCTTTTTCAGAAATATAGAATTTATTTTTAAGAAATTGGCCCCCTTGCAGACAAACATGAGCATGCATAATGTAACTCATTCCGTTGGTGGCCACTGCACATCCTGGAGAATCACAGCACATTTTCGCGGTCTGTGTTTTCCAGGCGAGTTGCCCCAGAACTGCAAGGAAGTAAAAAGGCTGAAAGGTGCCGGTGAAGATGGGGAATATTTCCTGATCGTCACGGGAAAACTCCTGAAGGTACGCGTCAGAGCTCAGTTGTGTTCTCTAGCCTGGTTTCGAGCCAGAGGCCCTGGCCCTCATGGTCCCATTTCTGAGCCACCCCTTGCAGGTTATTTCCGGTCTGTCTTTCAGGTCTTCTGTGCAGGGATGCACTCTGACCACCCCAAGGAGTACATGACACTGGTCCACGGTGACTCTGAGAATTTTTCTGAGGTTTACGGGCACAGGTAGGAGAGCTCAGGCTCAGAAGAGCCCGGATGCCTGGAGATCCCTGGAAACGCCTCCCCATCCTTACAGGGATGTTCTCTCTGTAATGCAGGTTGCACAACCCAACCGAATGTCCCTACAACGGGAGCCGACGTGATGATTGTCAGTGTCGGAAAGACTACACAGCGGCTGGGTTTTCCAGCTTCCAGAAGATCAGAATAGACCTGACCACCATGCAGATCATCAGTAAGTTCCATGGGACGTCCTGGGGGATGTGTCCATGGGTCTCTCCACTCAGACAGCAAAAACATCCTGCACAGGGGCTGGGCCGAGGCACGGAGGATGTGAAGAGGAACTTAGGGTCCAGTGATGACAATCGCAGTCTAAGCTGCCAGAGGGTGGGGTTGTGCACCTTTTGATCACTGCTGTCCCCGCAGTGCCTGGGAAGTGCTGAGCACAGGGGCAGTGCTCCATCAGATTTGTGACGAATGAGTGAATGGAGGAGATGGAGGCACGTGAAAGGGCGCCATCGCAGTGGGGGAGTCAGGGCAGCATCCCCCCAAATAGGACATTGAAATTGAGACCTTAAGGCCAAATGGGAGTGAGCCAGGTGGGCAAAGCTAGCATGATAGCAAAATTTTTTTTAAGATGTATTTATTATTTTTTTATTTTATATTTTTGGCTGCGTCTGGTCTTAGTAGCGGCACTCATGCTCTTCGTTGTGGCGCACGGGCTTCTTTCTAGTTGTGGCGTGCAGTTTTTCTCTTCTCTAGTTGTGGCGTACAGGCTCCAGGGCATGTGGGCTCTGTAGTTTGCAGCACATGGGCTCTAGTTGAGGCGTGTGAGCTCAGTAGTTGGGGTGTGCGGGCTTAACTGCCCCGCGGCATGTGGGATCTTAGTTCCCTGACCAGGGGTCGAACCTGTGTCCCCTGCATTGTAAGGCAGATTCTTTACCACTGGACCACCAGGGAAGTCCCGGTAGCAGAGCTTTCGAAGGGAGAAGAAGTTTTAAGGTAGCAGATGCAAACTCCAAAGCTATGATAGTCATGTCGCAACATTCACCCCACCCTGGGCTTCCAGCAGCAGTGTACATACGCACACACACACAAACATGCACACGGGCGTAAAACTAATTTTCTCTGATTGTCGATTTACAGAAGAAAAACGGAGGACAGAATCACCTTTTTTTAAACTAGCCTGAGCGTGGACTGATTTCATACTCCAGCCAACACTGCATTTTTGTTAAGGACATTAATCATAGGAGTGGTTAAAGACAGCTCACATATCCAAACACGTTCCCTTGAATAGAGGAAAAACAGAAATAATGAATAATTAATTTTTCTTCATTAACATGTTCCCATAACCTTGCCTTGCTTTCCTCTGCAGGTAGATTAAATCTGATTTGTACCAAGATATTTTTAATTGCCTTCAGCCAGACTGATGAGGGCTAAGGGCAGAATCTGCAGTTTCCCACTTAGATAGCACCCCGGCTAAGACCCAGGGCTTCTGCGTGCTGAAGCGGGCAGGGCTCCTGCCCTTGGAGGTTGGGGGACTCAGATTTCCCTCCCGCGAACCTGCAGAAAGATTAAGCCCTTCTCTTGCTATTCCTGAAAGACAAAGCAGAAAGGTTTAAAAAGCTGCCTCTGGGGCTTCCCTGGTGGCGCAGTGGTTGGGAGTCCGCCTGCCGATGCAGGGGACGCGGGTTCGTGCCCCGGTCCGGGAGGATCCCACGTGCCGCGGAGCGGCTGGGCCCGTGAGCCATGGCCGCTGGGCCTGCGCGTCCGGAGCCTGTGCTCCGCAACGGGAGAGGCCGCGACAGTGAGAGGCCCGCGTACCGCAAAAAAAAAAAAAAAGCTGCCTCTGGTCTCCAGTTCCCACCAGATTTTGTAGGATTCTCAATTTGCCACCTTCTGATCCGCCTTCCCCATTCTCAGAGCTGTTCTCAGGAGCTACAAGAGGGTTAAAAACGCGAGCACTGTTTTTATTGGCTTTTTCAAAAAACTTTTTTAAAAAGTTAGCCCCAAACTTAAGAAACTGCCATTAATACTTTCAAGATGTGAGTTCTAATTGCTCCCCATTTTGGTGATAATAGTGCCTGGGCCGCGGGAGGACAGATGAGCCTCGTGGAATAACTGCTAAGTAGCTGGAAATGCTTTGCTGGCTTATTCCCCGCCCCGTCCTGCAGTTCTGCAGCCTCAGAGGCTGCTTCTACAGGAGATTCACAGTCATCCAATTACACTACATATAAGCGAGGTGATTCACATATTTATTTATATAGGAATCAATTCCAAAGTCATCTTAAGCCCCCCTTTTGGCTTCCATACTGTGAGGAGACAGAAAGTGCTGGTAAAACCCAGAGAAGGAAGCTCTCGGACCCACACATATAGTGAGGGGAAAGCAAGTGTACATCTGGATCCGTTTGCTTACTAATCATACTTTGGATTGTTGTCTTTTTTCCTCTCCCATTTCCTCTTATGATTTCTCTAACTCTTCTTTCCTTCTGTCTCCTTGTTAATATCCTGTCCCTTCCCTTTCTCTTTCTCATACTCTCACCTCTCCGCTCCCTATAACCCTTCCTCCAAAACCCCACAGCCACTGACTTACAGTTTGCCAGGACACGCGAAGGACATCCCGTCCCTTTTGCCACCGCCGGGGACTGCTACAGCGCCGCCAAGTGCCCTCAGGTACGAGTCGGGAGCTCTCCACCCCCCACCCAGGGATTCACATCCCCCCACCCCCGTGACTGCATCTGGTGCTGCAGATGTAATTAGAACAGCACCTCTGGAAGGCACTTTGGCCACCTGTATCAAGGGCCTCACAGATGCTCACAGCCCCCAACCCAGTCACTCCGCTACTCAGAGTGTTTCCTAAGGAAATGATCACAGCCAGGGGCCAAACTTCCGCATTCAGCAAAATGCATCTGTGATCATGGTAAACATTTAGAAACCAATTAGATATCTCATGGCAAGGGTTTGGTTAAACACAGGACGATGTTAAAACAATGAATATTATGCAGTGACATGTGGGTAAATGTTTAATAACTGGCTCTCCAAAGGAAGGGGGGGGGGAAGCAATGCTTTGCAGCATTTGCCCATTTCTGTGGTGTAAATTTTCTCCCTGACTGGTTACAAGTCATCAATATGGTGTCACGAAGTGGAGGGTTTGGGGAGAGATGCACACAGTTGTCTCTCAAAAGCCAGTGCAAGTGGGTTCCAACACCCCGACTGTCAGCCATTAAAGATTCTGAATATTGCATGAGACAGAAAAACTGTCACTCCTGTTTCAGATGTGTAAATGCGCCACGTTCAGACCAAGAAGTGCAGAGTCATCTCCTGAATTCGCTTTCCCCCAGAGCAGCTGCACGGCAGTCTTACCCGTTCCACAGTTGCACACGTTTTTGCCTCTTTAGAGGTGTGGCAGGTTTGGACTTGCCTTTCGGAACAGGCTGTGATAATCCTCCTGGGCTCATTTTGCAAAGCAGGCATCAGTCTTTGCCAGAAGCTTCTGCAAGGAGAAGGTAGGACAGGCATAATGAATTAGGTGATCCTGGACAGGAGAAGGTGGCCCCAGTCTTTCCGCTGATTTACGTGAGGTCTTTACGAAGCTGTTGTCAGACTCTGTGACGAGAGTTTTCCGCGTCTCTGTGGGCCTTCACGGATTCTAGGAATTGGGACTGGGTGATGCTCAGGATCCCAGGCACTGTCTCCCCAGGGTGCATTTACACACAGCCACAGAGACCATCCAAAGACAAACACATCTGAATTTTCTTTTAACGATGTGTTTTCTCAGCCCCAAGCTTTAGAAAGTATTGCTAAACATTTTAGAGAAGTGAAAAGGAAGCACTCAGGGGAGAAGGAAAATAAACAAAGGACAGAATGTTAAAAGGGGCCTTTTCTCCATTACCCAGGAATTGAAAACTTTTGAAGTGCGGTTTCTTTAGAGCACTGGAGACTTCAAACACCCCATTCGTATGGGTTGCATTTAACAGCTTATAGATTGGCCAGTCCTGCCTTTTTCAAATGCCTCGGGATTTTTTGTTTCGATATGTGCATCTTTGGGGAAACTTAAGTAAATGAGAGGTAATTTGCATTCAGTTATTTTAATAACTCAGAGATAAATGAACCGATTGATTTGCTAAATCCTGACACTAAAGCAGTTGCTAAGTGAGAAAACCAAAGCCAGTGAGAGGTTAAGTTGTATTTTTTCCAGCCCATTCTTCAAACCATGTCGGATACTTCTAGAATTCACTTCCTCAGAAGTGTATTGAGCACCAACTATCTTGATGAAAGATGGGAGTTTTTCATATCACTTTTCCAGGGAAAAGTCTGTAGAAAGCATGACTATGCAAGCTATTTTGGAGCCCTGCTTGTCCTTTGGTCTATGACTGCAGAGAAATGAAAGCAGTAGTTGGGGTGTGCGGGCTTTTGACAATGTGCTGCTTCTTCTTCTTCCGCATCCATTGCTGTTGCTTTGGGGAGGTCCCCAAGAGCTGTCAACTCAAGATGCAGCCAGAATGTATTTTGTTATCCTGATCACAGTGGATGCAGCATTGTCATTACTGATGCTGGTGTTAACAGCACTTATGGAGTGTTTACTACACTTGAGACACTGTGCTCAGCATTGGTAAATCAGTGTAGCATTTAGTCATCCACAGCATCCTATGAGATTGCCCCCTTTTGACAGATGAGGAAACTGAGGTGTAGAGAGATCGAGTAACTTACCCAAACCCACACGTAGTGCTCAGTAGAGGCCGGATTTGATCCCAAGCGTGTCTGAGTTCAAATCCATGATGATAGACACGCCTGGCTGATCCTGTTTCCAGACAAGACTTTTGCAGCATTCACCCTTGTCCAACAGAGAACAAAACCTCCGTTTGTCAGAGGTATTATACATCTTTCGCTAACTTCTCTGGATCATCTAGTGTATGCATGTCTTAATTACCTTTACTCTTTTAAATCAGCAACAGGGATAGTAGCTAAAACTCTCATGCCCTTTAGACCCTGAAGATAAGGCCTTCAGGGGTAGACATATCCCAGACTGGAGCTAGAAAGGACAGTAGGTCTGACTCCTCTGGTGACACTCAACTTTTAGAGTGCTAATTATCAACTAGGACGCTGGCTGAAAATGCAAATCCCTGAACCTGAAAAGGCCAGGAAGAGAATAAGGACAAAAACTCTTGCTTATCACTCGCTCTGAAAGGGCAGATCTAGCTAGCGAGTAGTCTGCTCGGCTACGTGCTCAGACACTGGACACCCAGATCAGCCAGGGGCATCCTCAGGCTAGAAGCCTGGACCTTCTGAGGACTTTGACGTCAAAGCAGATCAAGTCTGCCTTGTGCGATGCATGCAGAACAGGCAGTCTTTGTGGGAAACAGGATAGGGAAGGAGAGACGAGGGCATCCTTGGCGACAACGAGGTCTGGGCAGTTGTGATTGGTGTGGACACCCTCCTCAGGGGAGGAATGAGAGTAAGATAAGAACATGTTAGCCCAGGTGGGCTAACGCAGCATGTAGAAGCCCGTGTCTGAGGAGGCTGGGCAAGGAGGCTGAGCCTTCGGTGTAGCCACGGTCATAGATACCTGCATACTGAAGCCACTCAACATAACAACCACTAACATCTGTGTAGTACTGTCATAAAACAAGTTCCAAAAATATTTTTAAAATTTCACCTACTCTCTGCCAGGTAATAAGCGAGGTATGTTATACCTTCTACTCTTATTCACCGATTATGTCTTATTAACCCAATTTACAGATGGGCTCAGGAGAGGTAAGCCACTTGCCTGAGGTCACACTAAAGGTAGAAGAGTCAGGATTCTAGGAAAATTTCATCCCCCAGACCACAGCACAATTGATGTTTTGGGCTGGATAATTCTCTGTTGTGGGAGATCATGCTGTGCATTGTAGGATATTTAGCAATATCTCTGGGCCTGTCTGCACCAGCTGCTAGTGGCGCGCGTGCGCGTGCACACACACACACACACACACAATAGCTGTGACGTGACAACCAGAAATGTCTCCAGAGACTGCCAGATTTCTCCTGGGAGCAAAGTTGTCCTCTGATAAGATCCACTGATTTAGACCAAACTAAATCCTCCCATCACCTCTGTGAATAGGAATCCTGTTTGTCCCCAGGGTACAGATGTGGAATTTAAGGCTCCTAAAGAGTTCATAAACTCTGTTTAGCAAGTATTTATGGAACCGACATGGAGAGGAAACCTCCAAGTTGCACCTGATCCCAGAAGTCTTCGTGGAAGAGCTAGGATGTAACGTTTAGTTAAGACTCTAAATATCAAGTGCCTGGTCACATGTTACAAACCATAACTGATATAAATAAAGCAATACCAAGTCCCTCCCCTCAATAAGCTTACTGTTATATTAGAGGGAGGAAACTAACACTTAAAAAACAATTAGAAAATGCGGGACTGGTATCAATATTTTTGAGTATCTGCTAGGTACCAGGCATTCACTCCACGGCTAATTTCATTTAGTCCCTCACTACACTACTCTGAAGGAGGCGCTCGTATTACCTTCCATTTTACAGATGGACAAACTGAGGTTCTTACAGGGTAATAATCTGTTCAGGTGAAAAAGCTGAATTTACGCTTAGGTCTGATGGGATGCGAGTCTCCACCCTGCTGCTCTCCTTGATTTATTAAAGACCGTTTTGACAAAAGAACCAGATGGTAAGGCTCAGAGAGGAAGCCTTCACCCACGTCTGCGGAGAAAGAACATTTTTAACTCCGAAACTGTTCATGGTGGAGTAGGAAACCTCAAGAATCTATTTTAGATGCCTTTGTGGAGTCATTTTTGCAAGAGAGAAAGACACAGAGACAAATGGAGAAGGCAAGAGAGATTCTCTGCTGCAGCGTCTCCTTGGAAATAAAAATGGAAACACCCGAGGCCACGTTTGGAAAGGAATCCCAGAGCGGGGCTGGGAGGTCTAGGTTCCCTGGGCCTGGTAGCGGTGGCGGGTCCCCTGCGGTCCAGAGCAGGCCGCGCGCGCCCTCTGCTGGCAGCTCCAGAGAACGCGCCTCTGCTTTGAAGTCCCGCCCTGCTGTGCTTAGGACGCGGCGTGCTCAGCGCCGCGGGGAGCTGAAGCCCAAGGAAGCTTTGGCAGCGAAATCTTGTTAGAAAAATTACACTGTGGCATTTTGTTCCTGAAGGAATCTGATAATTGTGAGCAACATCAGGATTGCTTAGTTAGGGACGCAGAATAGCGGTAGTTGAGAGCGAGGACTTTGAAGTCAGGAAAATGTGAGTTGGGTTCTCAGTGTCTCCTGGAGAAGTTAATCACCTGCGCCGGGCCTCGCTGTCCCCCTCTGTAAAGAAAATCCCCTTCTGAGAGCTCTTGCGAGGATGGATGAGATGATGCATGTAAAGTGCCTGGTTCACAACTCCCCTCTCCTCTCGCCCAAAAGAACTCTCAATCATTAGTAGCTATCATAATTAATTAATATCTTTCTCCAAGTTCCCTTTTATTGTGTGGCCTTTGCTCGGGACGTCACGTGGACTAAAAATCTTTTTCGTTGGCCATTTATTCCAGGGTCGTTTTAGCATCAACCTTTACGGAACCGGCCTGTCTCTAACTGAATCTGCCAGATGGATCTCCCAAGGGAATTATGCTGTCTCTGACATTAAGAAGTCGCCGGTAAGGTTACCAATGGGTTGGGGGCTGGGTTTCGTTTTCTCTTCCTTCCTACCTCCCTCTGAGGCGGTGGTGCTAAAAGTAAAGGGTGTGCTTTCCCACTTCCTCAAACCATTTTACGAAGTGTCAGCAAGAAAATTTAGGACATAAATCGAAGGTTGAAGCGTGTACGGGTGCGTGGAGCAGAGAGTCTTGCTTCCCTTCTGGTGAATTCTTCCTGGAGATGTGAACCTGTGAACGATTGGAGCAATTAGGAGGATGCCTAACCGGGAAGCTGAATGTAGCCAGCAGCCTCTAAGGGAGTGCGTGGCTCAAGACACCTTGCGATTAATTAGCCAACATGCAATTCACCTATGTGAGCTTAGGGAAAGTAATGTCAGTCTATTTCAGAAGAATTGAAATACAAACAGGGCTGGAAGAAGGGGTGATTCACGAGGAGGGTTTCTGGAGAATTAAGAGAATCACAGGCTCTCCAAGTCAGCTTTTTCAGGCTCTGAAATTTTGCTGCTCAAGGTGGGATCGATCTGCCCCAGATCCACCCGCATTGCCTGGGAGCTTGTTGACAATGCAGAGTTTCTGGGGCCCCAGAGCTTCTGAGCAGGGCCTGCAGCTGAACAAGGCCCCAGATGGTTCCTGAGCACAGCACGGCTTGCGGCGCTCTGATCTGCGTACTGTTTCTCAGCGTGGGTGTATCTTAGAATCACTTGGGAAGGTTTAAAATGTGTGTGCCCAGGCCCTACCCAGATTCACTGAAGGGGAATCTCTGGGGAATTTGAAATTCCCCAGGTGACTCTAATGCATAAGCGGGGGCAGAAAGCACTGCCCTTTCCAGCCTAGAAGTTGCCATGATGTGGGCAGGAGCCTGACCCGCGGGCAAATGTGAAACTTATGGGGTGTGGCCTGTGGCCCCAGTCCTGACCTCTGCCTCCTGGTCTCAGGAAAGTGAGTAAGGGAGGAAAAAGAAAAGGACTGGAAAGTGTGGTGTTATTCCAAGGTGAGGTTGCCAGACAAAATATAGGATGCCCCATTAAATCTGAATTTCACATAAACAAGCAAGATTTTTTTTTTTTTTTTTTACTGTAATCATGTCTGAAACATTGCATGGGACATACTTATTCTAAAAAAACAGTACGTGTTGTTTATCTGAAATTCACATGTGACTGGGTGTCTGGTATTTTTATTTGCTAAACCCTGTAAAAATCGGAACATAAGGAAACAGCTCAATCAAGCTGCTTCCACCAAGGAAGGGAAGGAACATCAATTATGACGTCCGTCCAGGGAAAATCTCAGAGGTTCCTGATCCCTTTTTTTAGCTTCCAGTGTTAAATTTGTGTCTTTGGGGGGAAAAAAACAAACAAAAAAATCTCTCTCACTCCCTCTTTTCTCTATGTAAGCCAAGCAGCTCCTTCAAATCTGATTAACTAAATGACCATATCGATTGCTTATAAATTAATCATTAAATTTTTTTTCTTATACTGAAAGGGATAAAGAGAGCTGAGAAACAACACACCTGCTTTAGAATGTGTGCTTTACACTGTGTCCTGAAATTATGTTCTTCCCTGCTCCTACTATTTATTATGTTTCCGTGACTGAGAGAAACAAACAGAAAAATTAATTGACCAAAACGTGGTCAGACTTAAAGCATGATTATATAGAAAGCCATCTGTGTAAACTGTCATCTAAGTTTCAATTCTGTTTGTTGGTGTCATTACTGCAGTTTTCGTCCAGAACCTAACAATGTAATTATAGCCGGGAGCGCCACCTTGTGGAGACAAAGATTACTGCCTTGCCAAGATGGGCTGGCTGTTTCCCCAGCTTTTGGGGGATTACGCCTGTGCTGAAGGGAATTGGTTTCACAATTGCCGGTCGGCACTTTTTCTTTTTTTTTTTTTTTTTTTTCTAAATCTTGGTGTTCCATGACAGCTCAGAGAGCCCGAGCTCAAAATTAATCTCAAGGGTGTGTCGAGCACTCCTTATGAATCCCCAGGAGCCAGAACTGAGCAGTCTCTAGCTCCTAGCAGCCCCGAGAAATGATGCTTTGTGTGCCTGACCTGCTGCGCAGTCCAGAGAGCAGCATCCCCTAGGGATACTCCATGAAAATAGGCTCCCGCAGGCAAAGACACTTGGAAAAATTGTATATTTTATTTCCTTCTTGAAGAGTCGCAGTAAGCATGTGTGTGTTGTAGGTTGGAATAAAGTGTACAGGAGGGAAACCTGTGTGGTTTTATTCAAGCCAGCATTTCCCTAAATCATTCGTTCTCAAACTTAGGCCAGGACTTGCTAAAACACAGCCAGCCTGGGGAGGGGCCTGAAGTGTACACTTCTGACAATTTCCCAGGTGATGCTGATACCCTGGTCTGGGATCACATTTTAGGAATCACTGACGTAAGTTAAACCAACCCCAGAGCCTTCTTTTCAAAGTTATACCTTTTAATTTCCCTGGATTACCAGTGGTCCATGGGACACACTTTGGAAAACTGCGTAATGTCCTGCTCCCACCATGACTTAGCACCACCTTGCTTCTGAGGGACCGAGGCTGGTCTCCTCTACGGCCCGCAGATCCTGGCCAGTCCTAATCTCTTCTCCAAATAGCCCTGCTTTGGGCTTCCCTGGTGGCACAGTGGTTGAGAGTCCGCCTGCCGATGCAGGGGAGACGGGTTCGTGCCCCGGTCCGGGAAGATCCCACATGCCGCGGAGGGGCTGGGCCCGTGAGCCACGGCCGCTGAGCCTGCGCGTCCGGAGCCTGTGCTCCGCAACGGGAGAGGCCACAGCAGTGAGAGGCCCGCGTACTGCAAAAAACAAAAACAAACAAATAACCCTGCTTCGATTCACCCCTCACATCATCACTCTCACTTTCCTTCACTTTTCTGCTGGGAGCTACAGAGAGAAAAACACAGTGAAACCCTCCCTTTTCCAAACCCGCTTGGCGATAAAATGTTTTCCCCAAGCGAAACTAAAGGAAAACTCCAGTCATTAAGGGTAAAACGGAATTACCAGAATCATGTGAAGGGCAGGAACATGGTCTCACCAGCAGGAACAAACCTGGTAAAAACAAGTCTCAGTGTCAAGGTTCATTCTTGGCTGCCTGTGTGTAGTGGGAAGAATTGTTTGTTTGTTTTTTTTAACTCATAAGAATAATGATTTTTGTTATTGAAATAGCCCGTATGTATTGGGCAATTTATATGCATTCAATCCCATTCCTCCAGCTTTCTCATCAGATTCTTGGGAGGGTACTGAAATCAAAGCCTACAGAGGCTGCAGAGTATAGAGGTTAAGCCCCCAGACCCTTAAGTCAGATTGCTGGACGTGCTGTTACTAGCCTTGCCATCTTGGGCACGTTATTTAACTTCTCAGGGGTCTCAGTTTCTTCACGCATAAAATGGGGATCCTGGTGGTCCTTACCCAGTTGGGTTCTTGCAGGGCATAAATGAAATAGGGAGATCAAGCTGTTTGCGTGTCACTGGGCAGACAGCAGGGGCACAGTAAATATTAGCTGTTAATGTTACAACATTTTCATAGGCCTGAGGCTTGCCGTAAGGCTGCAGAATTGGTCACGGTGATGAAGGAAGCAGGCTTGCTAGCAATGGAAGGACAGGGGACTGCAGCCTGAGCGGAGGCTAAGCCTGGACCTGGCTGGCGCCCACTGCACCGCATGGATTTTGTCCATGTGGGCCCTACCCCAGCCTGGGAGTAAGGCATGTGGGACGCCCCCTGGACCCAGGGATGGACCTCTAGACAGACGCTTCAGCTGTACCGGCTTGGCTTAGGGATGCCAAGTTTCTACTCTGCTTGTGTGTGAGGGGCAGCCAGACAGAAAGGGGGGCTTGGCCCGCTTGTGAGACTGGAGAGAAAAGCTTGGCGTTCTGAGCTCCTTTGCCAGCGGTAGTCTGTGCATCCTGAACTCTTGAATGTGCTCAGGATGTGAAAGGGTCCTCAGCCCCCATCCGGACGATTCCCCCACCCCACCCCCAGAAAGATGCCCCTTCTCCGAGCTGTTGTCTGGCCTTCTGTCCGGGAGGAGGTTCTGGAATGACCTTCAGAGCCAGGCACAGTGAAGGGGGGAGGTTCATTTAGGCAGGATGGGAGAGGTGCCCTCAGGTCTCTGTGCTGCTTCATGTACCTGGGGGATGGGGAGGGTCCACAGGGAACTGGGGGCCTGTGTTTCTGAGCTACCTGGCCTTGGGGCCCAACGGTCATTCCTTATTCTAGGGGAAGAGCTGTAAATGGAAGAATTGCTTTGAAATTAAAAATTAATGAAAGTTGCATTACCATGGGGGAGATGGACTCGGTTCCTGTCTTTTAATCTTTTAGTTCATTTGCAACCGGTGGAGTTAAGGTCACGTGATAAATACCCGTGTGTGTGCACGCACATAGCAAGCATAGTATCAGTCCTCGTATATCTACCATAAGCTGCCTCCTAACCCACAATTCATTTGTGAAAATCCAATTATCCACCAAGTATGAAAATCATAGTACAGACAAGTAGAGTGAAACTACCTTTTATATACGTATACATTTTATTCTGTACGAACCCGTAGAAGTTAGGTGTTTATACATATATTCATACGTATAAGTGTGATTAGGACTATAGTCGGGGAAAAAAAAATACTGTGTTTTATGGGCAGTTTCATCCCTAGCATACTCCAAAGAAATGCAGATAAGCACATTTCAATCAAAGATCTGTTGGCTTTGCTAAATTACATGAGTCAACCTGCCTTGGTCATGTTGACTGCAAAAAGCAGAGAAATGAGTGAAAAGTATGAACTATAAACTATTCTTTTTTTTTTAAATAAATTTATTTATTTTATTTATTTATTTTTGGCCATGTTGGGTCTTTGTTGCTGCGCCTGGGCTTTTCTCTAGTTGCTGTGAGCGGGGGTTACTCTTTGTTGCAGTGCGCGGGCTTCTCACTGAGGTGGCTTCTCTTGTTGTGGAGCACGGACTCTAGGCATGCAGGCTTCAGTAGCTGTGGCACGTGGGCTCAGTAGCTGTGGTATGCGGGCTCAGTAGTTGTGGTGCACGGGCTTAGTTGCTTCACGGCTTGTGGGATCTTCCCCGGGCCAAGGCTCGAACCCATGTCCCCTGCATTGACAGGCAGATTCTTAACCACTGTGCCACCGGGGAAACCCTATAAACTGTTCTTAATGGAACAGAGGTCATTCATTTTAATTATATGTAATAGCTCAAACTCTACTAACAAAATATTTATTGAAAAGAGATTTTTAGAGGGCTTGCTTTAATGAAGAAGTAAAAATGATTTCCAATTAGTGTTTTATTGTATGGGAGCGGGTGCTTCAAAAGTGCTGGAAAACATACTGTTTTTTTCTGAAATAGGCACTGTTTCCATGACAGTCATGTTTATGCTATTCATTTTCTCAGTATATTTTTTTATTCTGTAATAGAAATATGGTTTAGCTCAGCCTTTACCTAAGTCAAATTGAGTCCTAGTTAATGCAATGACATGAACATTGCAGAGCTAGTATCAGCAATTTTGTAATTACTCAGACTGTCCCTCATCTCCATGAGAACAGGCTTTGATGGAAATCCACACATAAAAAACACCTTTATGACAATGATCGCTAATACTTATAGAGCACTACGTTAGGCCAGCTGCTATGCTGAGCACTTTGTATGCTTTCTTTCATTTGCAGCAAACCTATAAGGGGAGACTCATATTACCCCCATATTACAGATGCACCAGGAAACTGAGGTTTAAAGAGGTTATTAAAGACATGATACAAGCCTGAGGCAATCTGATCTCTGCTAACAGGGCAGGGAGAGTTTGGGTAAAAAATAAGCTGTGATGGGACAAAAGACATTCCTACTATGTCTGCATCCTTAGGGCCACCAGACCTATACTTCAGCTTAGGGAATAAGTTCCTGGCTAGAAAACCAGTTGGTCTGGCATCAAATCTAGTTGGTCATGTCACACTAGCTCCAAAACTAACATGGGTCCCTAAAACCAAGACCAAGTAGGGTGATAGAAATCGATCTCCCAACTTAACCTCACTCATAATCAAAAACATGCAAATTTTTAAAAGAGTAGAACTATTTTTTCTGTTTGTTTTTTTTTTTTGCAAAATTGGAAAGTTTCTTCTTTTTCCTTTTCTTTTTCTTTTTTTTTGCAGTACGCGGGCCTCTCACCGCTGTGGCCTCTCCCGTTGCGGAGCACAGGCTCCGGACGCGCAGGCTCAGCGGCCACGGCTCACGGGCCCAGCCGCTCCGCGGCATGTGGGATCTTCCCGGACCGGGGCACGAACCCGGGTCCCCTGCATCGGCAGGCGGACTCTCAACCACTGCGCCACCAGGGAAGCCCCTTTGTCTTTTTTTTAAGTGAGAGTATCCATTGTTTTCAAGAGACTTTCATAGTTTGACCATATGAATCAAATACAGCCCAAAGATATCTTGAAATGCATGCACAAGTATGGTTCACACCAGCGTTAGTCCCAGTAGAGGAAAATGTAGAACACCTTAGATGCCAAACCTTGTTCAGCAGTGAGAGGTAGGGAGTGGCTCATATGACATGGTAATTTACAAACTGGGATATGGTGCCACAATGAAACAAGGAGCTTTTCACAGCATGGGGAAGCATGGAGGGGACTGATTAGCAGGGCCATCTGAATTGCAGTTCACCAAGAAGAGTGTACTTTGTTTAGCCTTCTTCTTTCACTCATTCACCAGATGTGTATTAAGACCGTCATTAGCCACACCCAGCTAGCTTCTGGAAACACTCGGATTTTAACAAGGCACTGGCCTTGCCATCATGGGGCTTACATTCTAGGGGGAAGACAGACATAAAGAGAGAACTACCCCATGTTATAGGGTGCTGTGCAGCAGGTAACTGCATCAGAAAGGTTTCTCAGGGGAAGTGGCCTCTGGGCTGGGTTCTGAAGAATTTACCGGGCAAAAGTTGGGTGGTCCAGTGCACACAGGGAGAGGGAAGAGAGTTCCAGTGAGAGGAGTGGCATGTGCAAAGGCCCTGTGCTATGAGAGGCATGTTAGAAGAACAACCCAAAGAAATGCGGAAGAGGGGGAGTAGAGAGAAAAGATGGGACAAGACAAATCCAGACAGGCAGGCGGGGTCAGCCCATACAAGGCTGGAGACCAGGGTTCAGCAAACTTTTTCTGTAAAGGACCAGCTAGTAAATATTTTAGACTTTGCCAGCCAAGAGGTAAAAATCATTGAGATTATATACGTATTTATATGACAAGAGCAAAAACAAATTCACATAAAAATTTTAGTGATTAAATTCAAAGTGTAATAATAATTGAGTATAAATTTTTGTTATCCAGATCTACCAAGGAAAAGAATGAAATATTGAGAGAGGACAACATTTTGCTTATTAATTAGTGTTCTCTGCTATCAAAATTGATTCTACCTGTTTATTTGTTAATGCTGATCTGAAATGAGATTTTCTGTACTTCATCTTTATAAGTGTCATTTTGCAGGCATAGGTATTGCCAAATACTAATATTGTCCACAACCATATCATTTTAGTTGACCATATTCATGCCTTGGCAGGCGTTGGTAGGATTCTATTAGATTTTTCACTGGATATCTGCCTTTCAGCGTGTCATTACATTACAGATGAATCACTTGTAATTGAAGGTGAGATGGAAACTCCTCAGTTACCTCATTAGATGGATTTGGAAATATGAAAGTTTCCTTTGCGCTTACGTCCAAGTCCAAAAAATACTGCTGGAACTGTATTTCACGCTCAGAAAATATATCCACTCTAAATGTACGTGGAATAGCGATAAAGCTTCTTGTTTTAACATTTGACAGAGTGGGAAGTGTGCAACCTGCCTTAACATGATTTATGATTCAGAAAATGTTAGTTATTGAAATGACTTTACTACAGTATAACTTTTGCCTGTAAGTGCAGTTTTGGCCTTGTAATTTTAGCTCCCATTCATTAAGAAACATTATCAAGTCAGTAGCAAAAGATAACGTCCAAAGCCATTAAGTGTTCAATGACAGTGATTGAGAACAGTTCTTCTTGTTCAGAAAATTTTTAATCCCAGCCCTGAGCTCAAAATTCACAATAAAACTTTACCACTGCTGAGTCATCAATCTGCTGTGTGTTAGGGTATTCAGCTTCTGGTCCTGACCCCAAATTTCCAAAACTGATGCAGGTTAAGTCTGTGATAGAAAAAGAAGTTCATTATTAACACCACTGGTTCTGTAACACCAGGTAGGTCCAAGTATTTTCCACAGTGAATAATCACAGGCTTTAAACATCTTACATTTTCACAAGCTTTGTAAATCGATCCAACTAAAGCTTTTCCCGCTCCGCACATATTTCTTACCATGATTAGTTGTGAACGCATCTTAGCAGATTGCACTTCAGTTTTTCTGAGCTAGTGTTTTCTCAGCCTCTTTGAAATACTTCCACACAGACCATTCATGGAGACTAATTCTTTGATCACTTCAAACTCAGCATGGTCTCCTCAAATAAACAACTGAAGAGTATCAGTAAAATCTATCTACTCACCAAAAGCCAAAGGAAACCACTCCAATTTATTTGCTTTGTTTTTTAATTGATTATTGATGCAGCTCCCAAATGTCATTAAATTGTTGAGCAACTGGTCTTACCAAAAGGATAACAGTCTTAAACAAGTTGATTTTCTCTGGACACATTTCTTCAGCAATTACAATTAAACAAGATACCATTAACTCAAAGAAAACATTTGTTTTGCTAACAAATGAGCCATTTGGAAACTTACACATTTCCATCTTTTATTCTTACTCATTTGGATTTTTTATTTTTGTGAAGAATTACACTATGGTGAGCTACTCTGTTCTAAGTTTTCTAAATTCTTGACCGTTGCTCTCCTGTGAGTTGGGAATATTGTGACACATGCGGAATGTGGTGATGTTGGTATATTGTATTCTTTTAGCACAGCTGCAGTGTCGTTGCATGATGAACACAATGCTTTGCCATCTAAATGTGACAACAGAATAATCCACATACTACTGTACCTTAAAAGTGCAATAGTCAGGACTTCCCTGGCCGTCCGGTGGTTAAGACTTCACCTTCCAATGCAGGCAGTGCGGGTTTGATCCCTGGTCGGGGAGGTAAGAACCCACATGCCTCATGACCAAAAAAACCAAAACATAAAGCAGAAGCAATGTTGTAACAAATTCAATAAAGACTTTAAAAAATGGTCCACATCAAAAAAAAAAAAGCGAATCTTAAAAAAATAAAGTGCAGTAGTAAAGTCTACTTTTGTCTTCTTTTCTTGTTTTGACATATACTGGTAATAAAAGAAACGAAAGAAAATGTTATGATATAGCAACACTCATGGCACTCAAAACACTATCACGTTACACTGTGTCACTGTGACGTGTGCAGAGTAGCAGCGTGAGGCTGCAAGGGCCATCTTGACCACTCACCCCTGCTGTAGGAACGTGAAAGCAGCCACAGACATGAGGGAAATGAATGGACGTGGCTGTGTTCCAATAAAACTTTATTTATGGACCCTGAAATTTGAATGTTCTATCATTTCCACATATCAAGAAATAGTCTCCTCGGTTTGCTTCTTAACTATAAAATATAAATGCTGTTCTTAACATTGGGAGCTACATCCATAATCAGTTAAAAAGCAAAGAACTTCCCTGGTGGCACAGTGGTTAAGAATCTGCCTGCCCAGGGGACGTGGGTTCAAGCCCTGGTCTGGGAAGATCCCACATGCCACTGAGCAACTAAGCCCGTGCGCCACAACTACTGAGCCTGTGCTCTAGAGCCCATGAGCCACAACTACTAAAGCCCATGGGCCTAGAGCCCGTGCTCTGCAACACGAGAAGCCACCGCGGTGAGAAGCCCGCGCACCGCAATGAAGAGTAGCCCCAGCTCGCCGCAACTAGAGAAAGCCCACGCGCAGCAACAAAGACCCAACGCAGCCAAAAATAAATAAATAAAAATAAATTTATTTTTAAAAAAAAACAAAGCAGGTCTTTTGAGTGGTTTCCTTTGGTTCTTGATCAGCAGGTCGATTTTACTGAGACTTCAGTTGTTGTTTATTTGAGAAGACCATGCTGAGTGTGAAGGGACTAAAGAATTAGCCTCCATGAATGGTCTGTGTAGAAGTACAGGTAAATTACACTTCAGTTTTTCTGCCCTAGTGTTTTCTCATCCTCTTTGAGAATGAGAAAACACTAGGGCAGAAAAACTGAAGTCTAATCTGCTAAGATGTGGGCCATACAAAAACAGGGGCCCACAGGCCATCATTCATCAGCCCCTACTTTAGACCATGGTGAGGATGTTGGGCCCCACTTCTATTCAGAAGTGCTGCCTACTGTGTGTACAGGAATGGTTTCCCTAAAAGCCAGTGCAAGCCCTGGAAACATGAGCCAAGCAGGTGGACTAAGATGATGCATCTTTTTTGCAGGATGGTACCAGAGTCATAGGGAAATGTGGTGGTTACTGTGGAAAATGTGCTCCATCCTCTGGCACCGGCCTGGAGGTTCGAGTTTTATAGTTAAGGTAAGTGTCTGTCTGTCTCTGACTCTGCCTCATTCTTTCTGTAGACGAAAGATTAGCAGATGTGGGCGGGTCATTTGCCCCCAGGCAGGTGAAGCTGACTCAGTGCTGTTTAACCTTTGTCTCTCTTGCTCATCTATCCTCATGTGCCTGAGGCCATCTGTTCTCCACTCTTGGACATGCAGTCCCTAGACGTCCAGTACCAGATTCCTCTGTAGTGCTTATTAAAAGTGCTGCTCACTGGGCTCCATCTCTAGAAGTCCTGCTTCATTAAGTCTCTGGTGGATCCAAGAACCTGTATTTTTAATGCAGGGAATTCTGATGCAGGTAACTCACAGGTCACCCTTTGAGAAATACTGCCAAGGAGTGTTACAAGTGTAATATAAATGACGTTCATTAAGCCCTGACTGTGTGTCAGGCACCATGCTGAGCGCCGGGCAGGCATTATTTCAGTGAATCCTCACAACAAAGCCACAGTCTGGGGCTGTTATCCTCATTTTACACATGGAAGCAGAGATCCACAGCAGTTAAGTAGCTGGCTTAAGGTCAGATGGATTCCCTTGGCAATAACCCAGGAGTGTCCTACCCCAGAGCCTCTCGGTTAATGTACTCTTCCGCACACTTGTAACTCACAGTGTGATCCAAGGACCAGCATGATCCGCATCGCGTGGGAACTTACTAGGAATGCAAAATCTCAGGCCTCATTCTAGACCTACAGAGTCAGAATCTGCGCTGTAACAAATCCGCAGGAGAGTCGTGCCTGTCAAAGTTTGACAATTCCTGGTGTAACTACAGTATGCCAGCAGGTGGTCCCTCTGCTGGGCAGAGGACTGAACTGATCACTCTTTCTCTCGTCCGAGTGCCTTTTCACGTACAAGGGCTCAGCCAGCTCAGGCGACCCTCCTACAGCTTCCCTCAAGCTTCCAGCAGCCCATTACCCTGTTAGGCTCTTCAAGATCCTGGCAAAGGAATACCTAGTTGACACTTACGTATCAGTGTCAATGTTTACTTAAAAATCTATATTCAACCTTATGATCTCAAATTAGGATTATTTCCACTTCAGGAGGCCACGGGGGGGTAAAAAAAAAAAAAGAGAGAGAAAGAAAAAGAAAAAGAAACTTACTGTCTTAAGTAACTGAGATGTCCAAGCAGTGGTCTAACTTCAGGCATGGCTGGATCTAGAGGCTCAGAGTCATCAGGACTCTTTCTTTCTCCATCCATCAACAATGCTTGCTTCTTAAGTGGCTTCCTTCTCAGGCAGATCATCTCCTCCACACCATGGTCCCTGGCAGTTCTAGGCTTACATCATCTTTTCAGCTCATGGCTCCAAGTAAATGCTCATCTCCGGCATCTATTCTGCACCAGAACTCTGGCTCTGATTTGTCACGTGGCCATTTCCAAACCAATCACAATGTCCAGGAGACTGGGATCGTATACCCACCTAGAGTCGGGTGACTGACTGACGGCTTCATTTGGAAGAGGGATGGTTGCCAAAGAACCAGAAGGAGTTTATCAGAAAAGAGGGGAGAGAGGCAGGCAGAGTCAGCAGGTATCCATTAGAGATTCCCATTTGATATGTATTTTATATATTTTATATCCAATAAAGTAAATTTTATATGTATTTTATGTACAGTAACCTTTGAGTGAGCACAGATACATAACATTTACGTGCATGTATAAAAAAGGCTAGAAGGAAATACAGCAGTATTTGAAGAACATTATCTCAGGTTGGGGGGATCACAGGCTAATGGTTTTTATTTTATTCTTTATACACCCCTGGAATTTCCAAGTTTCTTGTAGCAAGTGTTATTTTTAAAATCCAGAGAAAATAGTAAGTGTTATTTTCAAGTTCTATCTGTAAAAATTTATGGTTTACCTTCTCTTGACTTATGTCATTTGAGACAGAAGATTTACATTTCCTGGTTGGTTCATTTGTTTTCAGGTGCTCTGAAGAGGAAGCCGTTATGGGATGGATGAAGGATAGTGATGAAATACCTCCACCTTAAGATTTGGGTGTGTGTGTGTGAGCGTGTATGTGTGTGAGGACTTGTATGCCTGTATGTGCGTGTACATATGCATATATATATACATGTATACACACACATATATACACGTGTATATATGTGTGTGTATATAAATGTGGAATATCCTTATGATGTAAAGTTTAATATTTATGTTTGAAATTATTTATTGTGATGTAATATTTTTGTACGTAAAATGATTCTTTTATGACTGCCTTTCACGTTATTTTGTCCCCTGCAGTCAGACCACTGCATTTTACGTACTCTACATTATATGTAGTACTTTGACAAAAGTGATCCTTCATTATCACGGTACACTATTGTTTACTTTCTATCTGTAAATGTTTTATTGTTACTTTTTAAAAACCGTAATTTTTTAAAAAAACAACCTAGCCGCCATCAAGGTGCTACAAGAATCGTATGAGGATATTTTTGGCATTTCTAGGAACGTATCATTAGCCAATCAGTAATTCAGTGATGTCACAATTTGTACCAGCTATTAATTATGTTAAATATCTATTCAGTTTCATGTGATCTCTGGGAAAAAAGTCGCTGCCTTGGTGCTAATGTTGTATGTATTTAAGTGATCATCAGACTCAGAAATGTAAACGCTTTTAATAAAAGGGAGAAGCTAAAGGACAACTTCCGGTGGACAGAATCACTTGGAAAAAATAAGACCAACTGTTTACCCTTGTTTTTGGACATGTCTTTTTGGGAAGAGAGTTGGACTTTTGTTCTTGTTGTTGTTACTCTTATCAATACTTCAGTTCATGGTGCCTTGGTCTCTCTGTGGTTAAATGGAGGGTTCCCCAAGCAGCTTCATTACAGAGTGACATTGAGCAAATGAGAGCCGCTCAGCGTTTTGCCAAGATATTCTGAAATGGTGTCTATGTTAACCATTGTGACAGAGGATGCACGGGGTGGGGGTGACCTTCGACACCCCAGCACACCTGGAGAACCTCAGAACCAGATTCTTAGTCATCAGGATTGACTTTTGTATGAAAACATTAGCTGGTGACTTGACGCCTTTGAGCCATGAGCCTGAAACCCTGCCAGTGTCCATGGCTGCTGCAGTAATTGGTGGCATTTATGAGAAGAAATGAACTGTGGAGTACAAGATGCCTGAGTCTTCCTCATCTCCCATTAATCTTTGGATTCCATTCGTCTTTGGAAGTCCTGCTTTTTTCTCCTTTCCAAAATGGAAGTGCCAAAGCCGTGGCCTTTCTGACCTTCCAACCTGATTGAAGAAGGGTCATGGCCCATGTCAGACGCTCGATTTGAGAAGCCCTCCCATTTCCAAAAACCAAAGAGATTAGGAGAAACCTGGCAGTATTCCCCAAAGCCAAACAAACTCCAGAGTGCTCCAGGAAGTTATATCAATATATGAATAAGTGTTATCCTCCATTATTAATACATTGTGAAAATATACTATGAATAAATACCATGACCACATCCAAACATTTGTGTTTCACATGGTTTCTGGACTCTTGATTCACATTGGAATGAACATATCTCTAGTTTTTAAGATTGCCAGATTGAGAAGAAATGCAGACTTCCTTAATCCTATTGATTGTGTTTGCCATTCTGGAGACAGATAAAGGATGGGGATTGTCCCCAAGGTTTGTCTTTTCATCACTCAAATCAGTTGAAGTGGTTATTCTGAAGCTCAGAGACAGAAGCCTCTTGTTTGTGTGATGGGGAACAAGTGAGCAAACAGAAGAGGAGATTTAAGTGGGGTTTGGGGGCTTAATTGTTAATATTATGTAACAGTAGTTTCTATTCTAGAGACTGATGGTGTCCTGGGAATTGAGAGCTTTCCAAAGAAATCTAATGAACAGCTAATAGTAAGTGAATATCCACCATATGCTGGGGCCCTTTACTAAATTGTTTTAGCTCATTCTTAGAACCACCAAGTGGAGCAGGTAATAAATAGACTTACCATCATTTTTTGTATAAGGAGACGGAGCCTTCAAGATACACATGGGCCCAAGTTCACATACAGTGAATAAGTGACAGTCTCAGAAAGAACTTTGGCTCTGATTGGGTTACATGACTACTTCTGGACCAATCACATTGTCAAGACGGCTGGGATTATGTGCCCACCTAGAGGCACGTGATCAACAACTTCGGTTGAAAGACCAGCTGTCCCAGAAGAGAAGGGTTACCAGAAAAGGGTAGATGGTACGGAGACAGGAAAAAGCAACACATATCCACAGGAGATTCCGTGTGTGTGTATGTGGTTGCATGCACATGCATGTGTGCAAGTGTAAAATCTCCAAATCCCATAGCTCACACCGTAGTTCCATAGTTCCTTGTCACCCCTCAGCTTCATCTGAGACTTGGGTTCTAGTCCTTTCTCTGACATCTAGTAACTGTAGCATCCTGAACCCTAGTAGGATAAAGATCTGTAAAATGAGGTTATTGACATGCCTCCTATCTACCTTGCGGGATTGTGTTTTCTATAGCTGCACTCAAAATATGCATCAGCACATTTAAGCTGACAGCATGAAAGCCGTGGGTTCTGTATCAGTTAGGAATTGTGTTCAGCTGATAATTACACAGACCTGACTGCAATGGCTCAGCACATTAAAAAGTGTATTTCATTGTTATATTCAAGAAGCCTGGAGATGGGCGATCCAGGGCTGGTATGGCAGCTCCACAAACTCCTCAGGGACATAGTTTCTTTATCTCCTCTCCTCAGTCTTCCGTATTTCCATCTGGCTGCTAGAGCTCCAGCAATCACTCCCAAATTCTAGGCAACAAAAATAAAGGAGTGGGGGAAAGGGTAAAAAGTAGCCTGGTCCCAGCTTTCTACTCTTTGAAAGAGGTTTTCCAGAAATCTCACCCAACAAATTCCACTTATATCTCCTCAGCCAGAATTGAGTCCTGTCTTACACCTAGGCTGCAGAAGCAGTGGAGAATTAGGGTTATTTCACAGAGTATATTGCCAAACTACATAAAATGAGGGATCTGTTCCCGGAAGACAAAATAGACTTAAGAGAAGCAACTAGAAGTCTCCGCAACAGGTTCAACTACACTGACAAGAGGGAATGATTTGGAAGCAATTATCATAAAGTAAGCAAGAGATAATAGGATGTGGGCTGGAGATGTGAGCATTGTAATGGTAGAAAATTATAGAGTGATAGAGGTGGTAAAATTAACAGGAGCTGACAGTGGGTAGATTCAGGGTGTTCTGTTGGAGAGAAGGCACTGATCAGAATTCAAGGATGAGGTTGCATTTGCCTGAAAATACAACCAGGGTGATAGAAAGATGAATGTTTGGATGGGTGAATGCACAGATATAATCTATTAGATTCTGTTCATTCTTTACATCTTTATAGCACCGTACAGATTAAATATTGTCTTTGTGTTCTATTCACTATTTATCCAAATAATATTTCTTGCACATCTACTAATTTCCAGTCATTGTTCTAGGCACTAGGGAGGCAGCAGTGTACAGTTGATCCTTGAACTGCACAGGTTCACTTAGGCGTGGATATTTTTCAGTAGTAAATGCTACAGCACTACATGGCCTGTCGTTAGTTGTATCTACAGATATGGAAGAACTGTGGATACAGAGAACACAATAAGTGATAGGTGGATTAACCGCCGTGTTGTTCAGGGGTCAGCTGTATTAGAGCTGACACAGGCTAAGAGTCTGTGTCAGTCCACTGGGGCTGCCATAACAAAACACCACGGAGTGGGTATTGTAAACAACAGAAATGTATTCTCTCACAGTTCTGGAGGCCAAAAGTCCAAGATCAAGGTGCCACCAGGGTTGATATCTGGTGAGGCCTCTCTTCCTGGCTTGTAGACAGCTATCTTCTCACTGTGTCCTTTCCTTGGTGTGAGCATTGAGAGAGAGAGAGAGAGAGAGAGAGAGAGAGAGAGAGAGAGAGAGAGAGAGAGTGGTGTGTCTTCCTCTTCTTATAAGGATACCAGTCCTGTTGGATAGGGCCCCTCCTTTATGACCTCATTTAACCCTTATAATCCATATCTCCAAGTTCAGTCATATTGGGGGTCAGGGCTTCAACATATGAATTTTGGGAAAACACAATTCAGTTCATCACAGAGCTGTAAGAAAGAGACCCCAAAATAAGACTGACATTTATTTTTCTCTCGTTCGCCGTGTAGAAGTCAGCAGGCAGCTGGGCCTGGTACGTGACTCTGTTCTGTATGTCGTCAGAGGACCTGGGCTCCTTCTGTTTTGTGGCTTGGCCTTTCTCGAGGTGTTGTCCTTACGTGGCTCATCCTTACTCTGTCTGTGTCCAGTCTGCAGGAAAGGGCCCATCATTTTCAGGCAGTACCTGAAAATTTAAAAATGACTTTAAAAAAAAAAATTTTAATACTGGAGTATAGTTGATTTACAATATTGTGTTTCAGGTTTACAGCAAAAGTGATTTAGTTATACATATACATTTATCTCTTCTTTTCCAGATTCTTTTCCCATGTAGGTTATTACAGAGTATTGAGTAGAGTTCCCTGTGCTGTACAGTAGGTCCCTGTTGATTATCTATTTTATATACAGTAGTGTGTATATGTTATTCCCAAATTCCTAATTTATCCTTCCCTCCCCACCTTTATCCTTTGGTTACCATAGGTTTGTTTTCTAAGTCTGTGAGTCTGTTTCTGTTTTGTAAATAAGTTCATTTGTGTCTTTTTTAGATTCCACATATAAGTGTTATCATATGATATTTGTCTTTCTCTGTCTGACTTCACTTAGTATGATAATCTCTGTATTCACAATTTATTAGCAATTGCTTAGATGCAGAGCCTGATTTAGAAGCAAGAGGAAATGTGCTCTAGTTGGCAACCATGTGCCCTGCTAATGCTGAGTGGAGGTGGGGCTTCCATGACTAAAAAGAAGAGGGAAGGATGGCCCGTGGACGGATTAGCTGCTCTGCCACAAGCAGTGAACAAGACCCACAAGAATCTCTGCCCTTCAGAGCTTACATTTTAGTGGTGACAGATGAGAGGGAAAATGAACAAATAAACAAGTAAGGCACTCTGCAGTTCTTTTCCAGTAATAGGTCTGAGCGTATTTTCCATGATGGCCACCCGTGTACCATTGGGGCATGTCATGCTGCTCTCTGAATCCCAAGAACTTCCATACCCCAAAGCTTTCACACGTGTCTGTTTTTGCCTTTGCATGTCAGTGTTTCTTTCTCTTCTGATTCATACAAAAGTAATAAAGAGTAAGCAAAACCTAGTACGGTAAAGAAGTACCAGAGGGAGAAATAAAGAAGGGGAGGAAGGAGGGATGCCTGGCGCCCCAGGGTGAGCATGTTGCTGTTTCAAACAGGGTGGTCAGGAATTTCTTCTTTGTGAACTTACATAACTCCTAACGAAGCCCTGGATCACCATAAAAGCCTGGCACCAACCGCAGTGGGTGTGGAAACTCTCTCTGCCACCGACAGATGGCCTGAGAGGTCCTGCTCTGTTATTTTAGTATCAAGTCTAGGCATTGCACTGTTAAACCTGCAGTTTATTTCTGCTGATATTTTAGAGGTGATTTTTCAGGGTGTGTATAAAACCTTTAGAGACCCTAGGCCCTAAAAAGTTTATGCTACTCCCCTTAAATATGTGCCTCAGACCGTGAATTTAGGGGTTTTTTTCCTCATGAAGACTATTTTTTAAAATAATACCAAATATCAATTTTTTCCCCTGAAACCTGAAGACCATCTTTGGTGTGGCCCTAGGCACATGTTTTTTCTGTTCAGTAGGTGATACAGCCAGTTTTATAGCATTATTAATTGCAGTGATTTCTGATAAGGACAGAAGAAGCAAATATTTAAAGTGCTAATAAAAAGGGCATTCAGTTACAAAGGAAAGAAGATAAAATTCCTATATAACTTATACTATGTCACTTTATTAGGATTTAGAATCAAATGCCTTTCAGGCTGTTGTTAGGAGAGTTACAGTTAGGTCAAATGGTGTCTGTATGTAGAAAAGACAATTAATATTCAGTTTATTAACGTTTACAAGTTCAAAAAGCTAGCTCTTCCTTAAGCTTTGGAGTTCAGCTTACAAATCCTATTATTCTACTTATTTATCAGCCTACTTTTTAACAATTACTTTTTAAAAACTTTTGAACAATATTTTCTCCATTCGTCACTTACTCAGCAAAAAGCCTTTAAATATTTTATACGTTATTTATAAATTTTATGAAGTTTTCCTGCCTTAAGCCCTCTAATTTTCTGACAGAAGCAAATATTTCTGAGTTCTTAGATAATTTTTATAAATATAAAAATATAAATATTACATAAATCAGTGACCTTAAAGTTCTTTTAAATACTCCTAAGTGGCAAGTTGATTTAGAATGGTTTTAACTTAAAATTACAAATGAAAATCAAGTACTCAATGACATGTTTTAAATTGGCCTTATAAGCTACTACTCTAATATTTCAAAGGTTTAAACTTATGACAATTACATAAGGTATCAAATTTTCACATGCACCTAAAACCAAACATCTTAATAGTGGTTCTGATTCCCTTAGACATTTTTATATCCTAAATCTTGCTCTTAGCGTGAGTAAAAGTTGTGAGCTCATCCAACTGTTGTAAAAACCGGAGGTTCCCCTCGAGCATAAGCGTTAGAACAGCAGAGACTGAGATGGTTCTTCTCCCTCCATCTAGGGAAGACTTGTGTATTTTTTATTTATTTATTTTTTTAGGCCGTAGATGCTCTTTAATGAGGATTAAACAGGAACAGGTGGGGATTCGATAGAAAAGCATGTCAGCAAGGCCCTGGGATGCTCCCCAGGGCCGTGGGGCAGGTCCTGTACCAGCCCAGCATCTGTCTTCTGGGGCTCCTGGGGCGCTCGCTGCTTCGGGCTCAGGCCTGGGTCCCCAGAAAGCCAGAGTCCTCTTCTGGGCAGAGAGCTGCCCTGCGGCTCTTTATTTCCTGTTGCTGCCATAACAAATTACCTCAAACCAGGTTTAAAACAGCATAGGTTTATTATCTTATAGTTCTGAAGGTCAGACATCTAAAGTGGGTTAGTAGACCTGCATTTCTTCTCTGTTCTCTAGGGGAGAATCTGTGTCCTTGGCTTTTCCAGCTTCTAGAGGCTGCCTGCATTCCTTAGCTGGTGGCCCCTCCCCTCATCTCGGAAGCCAGTAGCGTAGCATCTTCCAGTCTCTCTGTCCCCTTCTACTTCTGCTTCCTGCATCACATCACCTTTTCCTAACTCTGACTCACTTGCCTCCTCCTTTTAAGGATCCTTGTGATTGCACTGAGTCCATCAGGTAACCCGGGATGATTTCCCTATTTTAAGATCCTTACCTTGATATCATATCTGCAAAGTCCCCTGTCAAAAGAAAGGTCACATATTCCCAGATTTGGAGATTGGGATGTGGACATCTTTGGGATGGGAGTGGGGGTCATTATTCTGTCTACTACATTTTCCACACATTTAAGGACTAGAGAGATTGGCCAGATGCTGACGTGATTGTCCAAACTCCCAATGAGCCACACTGACCTTTATGTCAATGAACCTCAACTTCAAGAGAGGGATGTTCCCATAGCCCATGCTCGTGGATTCAGATTCTACATATTACCTGATTTTTCCACCGGCATTCCAAACTCTATAACAGTGAGATTGCTTGATTGGCTTTTGCATATGGCCCTTACATATATAGACATCTTCCTGTCTTGGTCCAAAGACTTTTGAACTTGGCAAGAATTTTGTGCTTTTGCATATGCTTCCCAGGACATAGAATTCTTGCGGTACTAAAGTGATGGTGCACTGAATTCTGAATCTCTCTCATGCTTGGATAGATCTGACCTGCCATCAAGGCTTATAGGGCCATCTTTATGTTGTAACAGCCTTTTAGGACGTGAGCCATTATTAAGTATAGAAACTTTCATAGGTACCCTTGGTAACAGTGCCTTCTTCATCTTCTTCATCTTTCTTGATAAGCCAGGATATCTCTTCAGTGCTTGGTGCTAAGTTTCACAATACCGTAGAATGGGTACACATCTGGGAGCCTTCTCGGCCCCAGCATACTCTGGGCCAAGGCAGGAGACTTCACGGGGTCCCTTTGTGGTTCGTGGGTATACCACCAAGCTTAATCAGTATCTTTAGCTGTGGAACCTGAGAATCTGCCTTTTAATAGGCTCCCCAAGTGAGATCCTGTGCAGACTAGGGAGAGCTACCTTTCAGAGCATCTTCTTTCATGCAGCAGTGAGGCTGTCCAGAAGTGTCAGTTTCCTTCACCCTGTCACCCAAGCACTTCGTATTTGTCCTCTGTGGGCATGCAGTCGGCACCCATAAGCTCTAGAACAAGATGGAATGGCTTGTCTTGGTTCCCCCACTCCCTAGCCGTGTGACCTGGGGCAAGACTCTTACACTCCCTGGCCTCCCCTTCCTCTTCAGTGGGATGAGGGATAATAATGGTACCCCTGTCACGTGGTTGCTGTGAGGCCTCAATGTGCTCCTACATTAAAAGCACTTGGAACACTGCCTGTGTTAAGTACTCAGTATCTCTTAGCTACTAGAAACTGACTAAATGCTATAGAAACCATGGTTTAATTTGGGAAGGGGTACTGTGGGAAAGGTATGAAGGTGTTGGCCCACACTCTTACCTCCACTCCATGTCCTAGAGTTGAGAAAACTAGGTTTTCATGTATGTGCCTTCCTCAGGCTCCACTTGTTCACAAAATACCGTAGTTCTTTCTGTTTCCCTTCCCAAAATGTAAATGAAAGCTGTGTATCAGTGGATACTGTCGGGGCTAGAAGGGGCCTGAAAGGATATATAGATCAACAACAATAATAATAACTATATCCCAAGCATCATAAAGCTGCATCTATTGAGCATTTACTATGTGTGCTGGTTAATTTTATGTGTCATCTTGGCCAGGCCATGGTACCAAGTTTTGAGTCAGACACCAGTCTAGATGTTGCTGGGAATGTATTTTTCAAATATGATTAACATTTAAATCAGTGGAGGGACTTCCCTGGTGGCGCAGTGGTTGGGGGGTCCACCTACCAGTGCAGGGGACACGGGTTCGAGCCCTGGTCCGGGCAGGTCCCGCATGTTTCACACGCGGAGTGGCTGGGCCCGTGCGCCACAGCGGCTGAGCCTGAGCTCTGGAGCCCGCGGGCCACAACTGCTGGGCCCTCCTGCTGCCGCTACTGAGGCCCACGGGCCTGGAGCCCGTGCTCTGCAGCGGCGGAGGCCACCGCACACGTCAACGAGGAATCGCCCCCCGGCCGGCTCGCTGCAGCAAGAGAAGAGCCCGTGCGCAGCAACAGAGACCCAACGCAGCCAGAAAATAAAAATAAAAATAAAAATCAGTAGAGCTGAGTAAAGCAGCTTACCCTCCACACTGTGGCGGAGCCTCAGCAATCAGCTGAAAGCCTGAAGAGAAAGAGTGAGGCGCCCTGAGGAAGAAGGAGTTCTGCCATCAGACGGCAGCAGCAACTCTTGCCTGGTTCTGCAGCCTGCACTTGCAAATTTCAGATTTGCTAACCTTCGCAATTGCATGAGCCATAAAATAAATCTCTTCCCTAAATAAATCTTTCTAGCTAGATAGATGATAGAATAGAATATTATATATTATGTATCTATATGGAGAGATATCCATAGCTATAGGTATGTTCCATATTTATATCTATGTATAAATATACCTCTATTTCATATTGATATCTATAGGTAGATATCTCCTGTGGGTTCTGTTTCTCTGGAGAACCCTAATACACTACGTGACAGGCCAGAGCCATTCCGTCGCACAACTCCACGGGGTGCCATTCACCCTGAGCCCTAAGTGCTTTGCACGTGTCCTCTCATGGGACCATCATGACAGCTCTATGGGGGAGCCACTTTTTCAATTCCCATTTTAAAGATGAGAAAATCGAGGGTTAAGAGAGTCTGTTAGCCTGACTCCCAAACCCAGGGGCTTAGGCACTCAGCATGCACGAGACCCGAAGCAGCTGTGTGCAGGGCATTAAATTAGTGAAAGGACAGTACCAAGACTAGAGCCCATACCTCCTCACTCCTGACACACTGACCTGTCACACCGGAGAGCTTGCTCACAGAAAAAAGAGAACATTTAGAACCTTGTTTCACGTGAGCAAAAGCAGAGAAAGGAAGAGAAGAGTCCTGCGGGGAATATTTCCTGTGACTGCTCAACTACATTCTGGACTAGATACCAACAGTTAAGAGCCACAGGCCCTGTGAAGTTAAGATGAAGTCAGTTTCCACTTAATTGGTTAGACTTTGCTCCTATTCCATTTGTCTTTGGGGTTCAACTTTTAATATGACTGAGCAGCACTTAGAAATGCTGCCTCTGTGTCCTTTCCACTGGAGTAGCCATCCCCATTCCATCAAGGAAAGGTCAGGCAAGAGGCGCTGGGCTCATTTGCATCCCCCCTGCCCCCTCCTCCCCCCACCCCCACCCCGAACTTGGACCTGAAATAAAAAGTCTTTGTCCCAGGAAAGAGCCAAGCTCTTCACTCAGCAGCTGTCTGGTGCAGAGACCTGCGGCTTTTAAGAAGCCCTTATGTTGTCTGAAGTCAAGTTTGTTTTCCATCTCCCCAGGTATTAGTCCACTTAGGAAATAAAGTGTTAAAAGCAATTGCTTGACCAGTTTGGGCTAACCCAGGGATTGGCAAATCCATGCTTCTTGTGCAATTTACAAAATATTTTCTTTGTAGTTGTCCTTGAAGCCCAAGTGGGACTAATGGCTTTAACTACCAGCCCTACACGTTTCAAAGTGATTTCCACATCAGGAAGCCATCGTCGGCTTCCCCAAACACTTAATTGGTACAGGATGTGAGCAATTCCCAAAGGCCACGCTTCTGTTCTGAGTCCCAATCCGTCGCTCGGGTAGGAGCTGGTTTTCAGCAACGATTTCCATTTCTGTCTTCTTGGGTGTGCTCAATCATTTATGGCTCCATTTTCCTATGGAATAAAAGGTTTCCTTGGTAATGAAAAAGCATTATAATCACCCCCAAGCACCCAAGAAGTGGAGTTGGCTTGGCAGTCACAGACCAAAGGGCTCTGTGTTGGCATAAACTCATGGAGAAACAGCATCAAAAACAGTCTTTGCAAGTGTGTGGTGGTGAAGAGTGCAGTTTCTAAAATCTGGACAAGTTGCCTGCTTCCCTAGAACTCAGTTTCCTCATTTGTACATCAGTTATAAAGGCATTGAACTCAGAAGACAGCTTAAGGATTAAGTGAAATAATGTGCATCAGGCTCCTAGAACAGTGACTGGCCCACAATAAAGGAAGTAAATATCATCCTTCCCCTCACTCCACCATCAGCACCATCGTCATCCTTGTCATTATCAGCATCTTCCACTAAGATTATTATTATTTTTTTTGGAGATGACACAAAACCCAGGAGTTATAAAGAAGAAAAATTAGCAATTTAACCACATAAAAGTAAAACCTTTAGATATAAAAACAAAAACAAAAAAACAAGCAAACCCATAAACAAGGCCTAAAGATAAATTACAAACGGGAGGAAAATGTTTGCCAGATTAAGGCATTATTCCCGTTTACAAAGATGATGAGCAAGCTGTTTTTAAAAAATAAGTGTTTACTTTAGAAAAATGAACAGAATAATAAGAAATAAAATAAGAAACAGAAAGGATGAGAAATAAGAAACAGAAAGGATGAGAATAAAAGGAAAATGAAGAAAAATGTTTAAAAGACACAAGCAGGCAGTTTTTTATTTTTTTAATTTTAAAAATGACAAGCAGTGGCTTCCCTGGTGGCGCAGTGGTTGAGAATCCGCCTACCGATGCAGGGGACACGGGTTCATGCCCCGGTCCGGGAAGATCCCACGTGCCGCGGAGCGGCCGGGCCCGTGAGCCACGGCCGCTGAGCCTGCGCGTCCGGAGCCTGTGCTCCGCAACGGGAGAGACCACAGCGGTGAGAGGACCGCGTACGGCAAAAAAAAAAAAAAAAAAAAAAAAAAAAGCAGATGAAAACTGCCCAATTTAGTTCATAAATCAACAGAATATAGATGAAAACATCAATGATAATATTTTTCATCTATCAAGTGAGGAAAAATTGATAATACTCAATATTTGCCCAAGTGTTCTCTACCTCTGCAATGCTTTTCAGCAGTGTTGATGCAGTAGAAATTGGTGAAACTTCTGGAGGATAATTTAATAATTCTCAAAAGTAGGAGTGTACCTTATTTATTCACCTATAGTTAACAATACTGTATTTCATATTTGAAAGTTCCTAAGAGAGTAGATCATCCTGTGGTGATGGATGTTAACTAGACTCATTGTGGTGATCCTTTCACCATGTATACAAATATTGAGTTATTATGTTCTACACTTGAAACTAATAGAATGTTACATGTCAATTATACCTCAATAAAAAAAAAAAGAATGCTTTCCTAAAGGTATGGGTGGACTAATACATGTGTAATACAGCATTATTTATAATAGCAGAAGTCTTGGAAATAACCTAAATGCCCATTAATAATAGATTAGTTAAATGAATTATGGTAAATCTATATAATAATGGTATATTATATAGTTAATCTATTGATATATCTGTTTGTCTATCTATCATCTAATGCTGCATAACAAATCACCTCCAAACTTATTAACTTAACACACATTTGTGTGATGTCACAGCAGCATCTGTGGATCAGGAATCCAGGTATGGTTAGCTGGGTCTGAGACCCCGTTAGGGTCTCTTACAGGCTACAGTCAAGGATGTTGTAGTCATCTCTAGGCTGACTGGGGAGCGATGTGCTTCCAAGCTCACTCTCATAGTTGTTGACAAGATTCAGTCCTTTGCAGGCTATTGGCCAGGGGCTGCCTCAGGTCCTTGCCCAGTGATGTCTCCCTACGGCAGCTGATGATGTGGCGAGTTGCTTCATCAGAGTGAACAAGCGGAAAGAGCCAGAAAGAGAATGCCAACAAGATGGAAGTCCCAGGGCTTTTATCACCTAATCTCGGAGGTGACATCCCATCACTTTTGCTATTCTCTATTCATCCAAAGCCTGTCGTTAGCAAATTTCAAACATGAGTTTTCGCTCCTAAATTCTTCAGTATTCATCTATAAAAAGCAAGGACATTCTCCTCCTTAAATGCAATGCCTTATTACATCTGAAATAATTAAAAGAATTCCCTATTGTTACCTAAGATCCTGTTTCCATCTTAAAATGTTTCCAGTTGTTTCAAAAATGTCACCTTACAGATGGTTTATTGGAACCACGATCAAGTAAGATCCATATATTGCATAAATCTGATCGTGATATCTTTTAGTGTCTCTTCGTCTGAAGCACCCCCCTCCCAGTTTTCATGCCACTGATTTGTTCAAAAGAAAGGAGGCCAGCGGTCCCACCTTCTGGGTTTGTCTAAGTGCTTTCTCGTGATGTCTTTGAACTTGTTCTTCTACCTCCTGTCGTTCCTATAAACTAGATGCTGGATCTAAATGCTTATATTCCAGGAGACTATTTCATAAGTGATGTTGTGTCTTTCATATTCTATTTTATTAGGAAGTACATAATGGCTTGTGCCACTGCTAGTGATTTTATAATTGATCAGAGTGGTCTTTTTAAAATGTTCACATCACTCCTCTGCTGAAACCCCATCACATTTAGAAGAGAATCCCAGCTCCTCACCATAATCTGGCTCAGGGCTAATTTTCTCCCCATTGGTCACTGCAACTCAGCTACACTGAGTTACTGTCCCTCAGACTTGCCAAACTCTTTCTCAATTTGGACCTTTGCTGTTATTGCTTGGAACACTCTCTCCCTAGAACTTTGCATGGCTGGTTACTTCTCACCCCTCCCAACAGCCCTCCTTCCCAAACCAGCCTCTAACTTGTAACCCTATTTTATTCTCTTTTGGCATTTATCCCAACCTGAAACAATTTCACCTTTTTTTAGCTTGTGGATTTCTATACGGGTTTATGAGATTTTTGTCTGATTTTCCATACTGGAATGTAAACTCTACGAGATCAGGGACCTTGTTGTGGTTGCTCACCACTGTACCCCAAAAACTTGGAACAGTGTCTGACACTTAGTAGATGCTCAATAAATATTTGTTAAGCAAATAAATGAATCTTACCAGCACTTTTTCAAGGTAGTTTATGTTAAGAAACAGCCTCTAAGACACCTCCCCGATGAGAATAAATACAGCACTGTGTGTATTTCTAGGTTTCTGGGGGGGTTATTTTGTTGTACTAACGTTTCTGGAGGGGTGTGTGATGCTTTCCTACCACAGACCATTGCTGTTCAAAATGTTTCCCACGGCCCAGCGGCATTGGCGTCACCTGGGAGCTTGTTAGTAATGCAGACTCTTGGGCCCCAGCCCAGACCTACTGAATCAGAAGCTGCATTTAACAAGATGCCCAAGTGACTTGTGTGCATTTTAAAACTTGAGAAGCCCTGGTCTAAAATCCTGGTCTCTTCTATTTCTCCTCCTTCCATTTCAACATATTCTCCAGCTCTACCCAACCACCCCCATTGTTAAGCCCTAATGGCCCATCCCCGGAAGCAGCCTCTGGTACCTCCCGAACTATTTACCTAAAGGCTTATCTTCCCGGGCTGCTTCCCTCCGGATTTTGTTCTGTTTATAAATATTGAAGCTGAAATGTAAACCACATTGAAAGTCTTCCCCCCTCGAGGCCTGCATGTCCCGGTAAGTCTTTACATTTGCGGGTATCTATTGACATATCTTAAACAAACAATTTTAAATGTTTCCATGGGCATCCTGAGTTTAGCATTTCCTTTCATCTTGCCTGGTAGTAGATTGAGGCTAGAGTTTATTTTTAAAGGTTGAAGAGTTCATAATATTTCTTAAACATGGGTTGAGGGTACACACCACCACACCATGGAATTGGGATATGGTCTCGTGCAGCCTGGACTGTTAACATCTATGGCAGCAATGGGCACAAAAGTCGCTTTACAAAAGTGCCGTTTGTTTGTCCATTCATTTATATATTCATTCATTTGGAAGGCATGTGAGGATATTGGCATGGTATAGAGAGGTAGAGCCCTTCAGACCATCATTAGAGGAGATGAAATAAGTACAAAAGTAACCTCACAAGGTTGAGTCGTGTCAGTGATGTCAGGTACGCTTTGAGTCCCGTGGAAGACTTCATGGAGGAGAGCAGCAAGTAAAGGTGCCTTTAAAGAGCAGAGGACCCAGGAAGTCATGGTCCATGGTCTGCCTCTGAACCCTTACATTTGACTTCATTCAGGATCTTGGCCATCTTCCATACTGTCACTGGGCTTTAGTCTCTCAGAATATATTAAGCACCTGAGACTCATATAGGATCTTGGGGCACGGAGAATTATCTCCACTCAGTAACCTTTTCCTGAGCGCTTATTATGTGCTAGATACAGGCCTAGGGACTGAGAATACAGCAGTGAATTAACACACAAAATACCATTCTTGTGGGGCTTATATTCTAATGAGGGGTAAATGAGGTAGGTAATGATTGAAGTTCTCCATGGTGTGTGTACAGAAAAGTCTGTTCAGAAGTATATCTTGGTTTTAGGAATTAATGATTGCTTTATTAAAGTCACATGTGAAGAAAGCAAGTGTTTAAGCTCAGCTTATACATCTATTTCTAAAACATACAAGCCATTTTTAAGGGCACTTGAAAAATGTTTGATTGCATTTGCAAACTTAATTAAGCTACGTTGATAAATTCTGTATATTAAGTTTAACTTTTTAGTAGCTCATTTGTGTTTTTGACACATCCTCCTAGGTGCTTAAGTCATTTTTGTAAATCTTTAAATTAAGCTAATAAATAGGGTGATCCTCAAAGTGTCTTAAATGTTCTAACACTTGATATAATTTTAGTAAGATTTTACATTAAAATCCTAAGTCAAGTTCAGTTATTACTCAATTTCATAGTTTAAATGGGTATTACTTGGCTGATCTCTTCATTCTACTAGACAAAATAAGCATATAAGATTACCGTTTTAGTATTAAAATATTTAATATGTAAATATTAATACTATAGATTTGATTCTCTTAAACATTTTTACGGTTAATCGGGAATTCCTAAGGGTTGAAATATGCTTAACCTTTAAGGAAACAATGATATCGCCCCCTTCCGGTTTGGGAGGTTGCCTTCAGGTTCACTGAGTTTAATAATCGTGATGCAGGTAGATCTTTGAGGTGTCACCTGCCACCTGAACCCCTTTTCCAGAGTTGCCTAAAGAAAAAGGCCGTGGCTTCACCCGTGTTCCTTAAATGCACGTGTAATTTATGACTCTTCACCCAGATGAACGCGCTGTTGGTTTTTGCATTTCTTTCACTCTAAGTAAATCCATCTATTCCCAGGTCTAAAAGACACACGTACTTGACCAGAATCTGGCTTTTTTTTTTTTTCCTCACAATTCTTACAGATTTCTGATTAAATTCTAGATATCTCTCAGCAGGGTGTGGAATTTTTAAGTGCAGTGTCCAAGGTCATTTTATTGGCAGGATGTGCAATATGGAAAGAAGCAAGACAAAAAGCAGGGTAGAAGAGTTAGAAAGTGATGGGGGAATGCTGTTTTATAACGTGGTCAGAGATGGCCTCTCCGAGGAGGTGACTCTGGATCGGACACTGAATAATGGAAGAGACAAGGCCATGCAGATATCTGACAGAGGGAATGGTAGGTACAAAGGCCCTGAGGCAGGAGCAAAGGCTTGGAGCAAAGAGACCAGGAGGTTCCATCTGTGTAGTGAAGGGAGAGTGGGGAGAGATGAAATCAGAGAGGGAAGGGGCAGGATGAGGAGATGCGGACAGTTTATACATTGCTTTATGGACCAGGATAAGGAGCCTAAATTCCATTCTGAATGAGCTTGGAGTCCTTTCGACCTGATTTAGCTTTTTAAAATTTATTTATTTATCTGTCTATTTATTTATTTATTTTTGGCTGCATTGGGTCTTTGTTGCTGCACGCAGGCTTTCTCTAGTTGCAGCAAGCGGGGGCTATTCTTTGTTGCGGTGCATGGGCTTCTCGTTGTGGTGGATTCTCTTGTTGAGGAGCACAGGCTCTAGGCACGTGGGCTTCAGTAGTTGTGGCTCACGGGCTCAGTAGTTGTAGCTCGCGGGCTCTAGAGCGCAGGCTCAGTAGTTGTGGCACACGGGCTTAGTTGCTCCGCGGCATGTGGGATGGAACCCTGCATCCCCTTCATTGGCAGGCGGATTCTTAACCACTGTGCCACCAGGGAAGCCCTGATTTACCTTTTAAAAAGCTTTCTCTGGCTGCCTATTGGAGACTAGAAGGTAGTGAGACTGTGAAAGAAGCAGAAAAACCAAGTGGGAAGAAGTTCTTAAAATAGTCCAGTCTGGAATACATGGTGGTCTGTGGTACCAATGGAGACTGTGCAAAGTGACTGGATTCTAGGCATATTTTCAAGGTAACACCAATGTGTGGGATGAGGGATGTGAGACCAAGAGAGGAATCAAGGAGAACAGAGTATCTGGAAGAATGAAGGGGCTAAATTGGAGGTGGAAAAGCCTGGTAAAGTAGCGCATGGGGTGGGGGGAATCAGTTGGATACACAAACGTGGAGCTCAGGGTGGAGGTTGGAACCGTTCTGAATGCCAGCTCTGGTCCCTGTGAATCTCCAGACTGAATGTCCACCTGCTCTTTGGTGTCTCCACTGGATGTTTAAGGAGTGCCTGTGACTCAGCAAACAGTGGGTATTATCTAGAAGCATTATCTGCCATGGGTATCTGGGGAGCAGGGCAGGGTAAGGAAGTACGCGGTATATTCTTCTAGGAAAAGTGAGCCGTGACATCTACTGGCTTCTCAGGATTTCTTCTTCCTTCTGCTGTGGAATTTCAAAGGTTAATGTGCCCCCACCCAACTTTCCGGTTTATAGCTGACCCGACTTGGATGAACTGCTCTGGGTATACAGTAGAGTCCAAGGATTCGATACGAAAATGTGAGTCGGAATCTCTTCACTCTTCTTCTTCCAGTGTCTTGTGAGTGCCTCCCACATGCTGGCGTATGAGTTTCCCGCGGCTCCGAAACACATTACCACAAATTGGGTGGCTTGAAACAGCAGAAACGTATTGTCTCACGGTTCTGGAAGCCAGAGGTCAGAAATCACGGTGTCGGCAGGACCATGCTCTCTCTGGAGGCTGTAGGGGAGAGTCCCTCCTTTTTCTCCTCCAGCTTCTGGTAGCTGTCTTTATTCCCTAGGGCTGCATTGTTCCAGTCTCTGGCTCCATCTTCAAAAGAACTGCTCTGTTTCTGTGTCTTCTCTTCTATCTCTCATAAGGATTTAAGTTTGCTCTAAGCTGAATTTTCGTGTCCCTTCAAAATTCATATGTTGAAACCTAAGCCCCAGTGTGATCGTATTTAGAGATGAGACCTTTGGGAGGTCGTTAGGTCACAAGAGTGGAGCCCTCATGAATGGGATTAGTGCCCTTATAAAAGAGACCCCGGAGAGATCCCTTGCTCCTTCTGCCATGTGAGGACACAGTGAGAAGATGGCTGTCTGTGAACCACTAGGAAGTAGGCTCTCACCAGACACCAGATCTGCTGGCTCCTTGATCTTGGACTTCACAGCATCTAGAACTGTGAGAAATAAATGTTTATTATTTATAAGCCACCTAGTTTATGGTGGTTTTGTTATAACAGCCTGAATGGACTAAAACAACATTCCACCCAGATAGTCCAGGAAGATCATATATAGAGATCCTTAAATTAATTATATCTGCCAAGACCCTTTTTCCAAATACTGTCACATTCACAGGTTCTGGGATTTAGGACACCGACATATCGTTTCGGGGGAGGGGCACCGTTCAACACACTACAATTGGCTACTGTTGCAGACACAGGAAAAGATGTAACCCATTCCCACACTCATACGTTTGTTAATTAATTCAACAGATATTTGTTGAGCACAGACTGGAATATAAGGCCCCATGCCTGGCATTGCAGACACCGAGGTGTGGTGAGGCAAAGGCCTTATAAAGACTTCACAGCCTTGTAAGAGGAACAGGGTAAAAAGGACTCAGCTCCCCTTGGAGTGCTCACAGAGTTCTCTTGTACATTATATTATTGAATATTTTATCCTCCCAGTTCTGGGAAGTAGCTATTAGTGTTTCCATGTACAGTCGTGAAGACTGGCTCAGAGAAGTGCATGCACAGGGAGACAGTTAGTAGGTGGTACAGTCGGGATTTAAACCCAGGTCTGCCCGATGGTGGCAGGTGGAGACTCCAGCTCCACAATAAACACCAACTGGGGATACCACACGTCCGTGTCATAAAATGCTGACTTCTATGGCACTGAGTTCCAAATGGGTATAAATGGATTATAAGAAGTGACCCCATTTAAATACACAAGGGGTGAATATTCTTGGCATCTTCTGGTCAACCCTTTTTGGGAAGCACTCACTTTTTTAAAAAAATTAATTTATTTATATTTGGCTGTGTTGGATCTTCGTTGCTGCGCGCGGGCTTTTTCTAGTTGCGGCGAGCGAGGGCTACTCTTCAGTGCAGTGCCGAGGCTTCTCATTGTGGTGGCTTCTCTTGTCGCGGAGCATGGGCGTTAGGCACGCGGGCTTCAGTAGTTGTGGCACGTGGGCTCAGTAGTTGTGGCTCGCGGGCTCTAGAGCGCAGGCTCAGTAGTTGTGGCGCATGGGCTTAGTTGCTCCACGTTACGTGGGATCTTCCCGGATCGCGGATTGAACCCACGTCCCCTGCATTGGCAGGCAGACTCTTAACCATTGCACCACCAGGGAAGTCCCACTTTAATATTTTATATTCTGCTAATCTAAACGTATAGGACTCGGATTTTCTTAAAGTTCGGTGGTCTCAGAGACCTTAGTCCTGTTAAATAAAATGAGAGTGATAAAATGCATCTTTGCCTGGGCCTCAGCAACCCAGGCCCCGTGTTTCCCTCAAAGTGATAACCTCAAAATGTGTTGCAACTGAAAAACAACAACAGTCCCTGTAATTGGTTGTAATTAGATGCAACGCAGAGTTGCCCACCAATACTCTGGAAAAGCACCCTTTGTATTCAGACAGACCAAGTAGATAGAAATGCAGCTTTCATTTATACTTTATGCCTGGTAATAGAATTAGGATTCTTCTTTTTTTTTCCTGCTATAGCCTCTAGAATAGTAAGGTGGCAAACAGGTGACCTGGGTATCCTCTTGCACTGCCACCTCCGAGCTGAGTGAACCAGGGCACATTGCTTCCAATGTCTGAGCCCCACTTTGCCCACCACTACGGTGAATGTTTGTTCTGGGTGATCTTTGAAGTCTCTTCTGGCTCTGAAATGTTTTAACTGTGAGGCTAAATATCTAGCGGTAATTATATTTACTAGGATGTATGTTCTGTATGGCTAGGCTTAGTTTACAGTTTTTATGAGACAGATGAATGAGGTTAATAAGAATAGTTAATTGAAAAAAAAAAGATTGAATTCCCAGAAGACATTTTACTATGAATTTAATTATGAAACATGCTAATTGCATCGCTCCAAGGCTTGAGAGTTGTCCAGTTGCTGGATGCACAAAGTAAGGGGCAGTTTTTCTCAAGTTGGCCTCAGCTCTGAACTAGTATCAGAGATGTGGAAACAGTTCACTTTCTAGGTATGGAAAGAAAGAGAAGAAGGGAGAGCCTGGCAGTTGGCATAATTGGTCTCTTCCCTTGTCTTTGGCAACTTAATATACCTATAACAGAAAAGAAATGTACATTCTAAAATACAGCTCTTCTATTATCACCTACCGTGTGCTCTGACTGTACAGCTGCCACTTGACTGTATGGCATCTTCATTGCAAATTAGCAAAAGATAGTCCTTTGCAGAGAATGCAGCTCCAGAAACAAACAGCTTGGTGAGCAGATGGCTCTGCACAGGGTGTGGCTTAGCGAGTAGAGCTTGGGGTGAACTGCAGTCTCTACTGGCCCCCTTGGCTGAGTGTTTGTGCAGTGCACACACTGCCCCACTGAACAGGGCAGCCCTTCCAGGCTCAATCACTGAAATTCTTCCTACTCCTCCCAGGCAGTGGCCTGTCTTTATTTTGAAAACTCCCACCATCACTGCATTTGAGGTTCCAGTTTAGAGGGTCTGGAACACTTGAGGGCCTTGGGGTAGGAGGGAGAATGGCATTTTTGAGAAATGGAGAGAAAAACCATTGTGGTTGAAATTAGCAAACAAGGGAGATGAAATTATGAGACAAGGCTCTGGAGATGGACAGGGGTCATTCTGTAATCTCTAGGCTGTTGGGGGCTTTTTCCTAAAAACACTGGGACTCTGTGACTGGTTTTAATCCCACTGAAGGGTTTGAACAGATCAAACTCATGTCTGTGGAGAGAGTGAATTACAGGAAGCTTTTAATCAGAGGCAAGAGATGCTGGTGGCTTGGAGAAGGGTGATGATGGAGAACAGTGAATGGATTTTAGCGATACTGGTACAGTAAAATGGTGTGGAAATGGTGATGGGTGGGCTTGAGGAGTCAGGAGTAGTTCCAAAACTAAGAGTAACAGCTAACATAACACATCCTTGTGCCCGGCGCCATTCTGAGTGCTCTATGCTTATCAGCTTATTTAATCTATGAAGGAGAGACTATTAGTTGCTTCACTTTGTAGAAGGGAAATTGAGGCACAGAAAGATGGAATAACTGACCCCACACTCCACAGCTGAGTTAAGATTTGAATCCACAGAGTCTGAGGTTTAAATCCTTGCTCTAAACCAGTGGTTCTCAACCAGGACAGTTTTGCCCCAAGGGACATTGAACAGCCTCTGGAGGCATTTTTGACTGTCCCAACTCAGGGATGGGGATGCCACTGTCATCTCGTGGATAGAGGCCAGGGATGCTGCCAAATATCCTATAATCACAGCACAGCCCCACCACAGCGGATTACCTGGCCTGAGACGTCCAGTAATACCTTTCCCACCACTGTGTCACAGTACCTCCTGAGGACAGAGCCTGGGCTTCCGCCTCAGTCAGTTGATTCACCAAGACTGCGGGAGAGCGACTTGAAAAGGGCTGTGAGTTGCTTTCTGGACACACCCAGCTGAAGCCCTTAAAGATACCCCAGAGGAGTTGGCAGGTCGATGGCTGGGTGCTTGCTGGGCTCTGTCGTCCACAGGAGGAGCCTGGCACTGCGTAGAGCAGGCTTCTATTCCTGGATACTGGAGACCCCCAAGTGCCTTATATAGTTTATCTCGCGTTTGTTTGTTTATACACCCACCCTCCTCCGGAAAGGGTATAAAGCTACTTACAAGGATAAGGAGTAAAGTACAGGCTGTAAAAGATAACAGTGGGTCATTAACTCCACCCTCCATGAGGGTGGAGACATAGGATGGAGCCAGAAGGGAGGCAAAAAAGGACCCTAACCGTAAGCCTGGCTGCTGCAGGGCTGTTACTGGGGGCTTACTCGACTCCTTTCTCTACCTCCCTGCCCCCCTGAGCTCCTCTCCAACAGATGGAGCCCAGGTCTCATCTCGTGGCCTCTCTGCAGCTGAGAAGAACCCTGGATTTGTATACTGTCTTTTAAGTTCCCGGTATATAGTGGGAGAGCAATAAATACTTGCTCAGAGAATCTCTGAGGATACAGTTCTGAAGCAGACACAAACCCTCCCCTCGACAAGCTGCCTTTCTAATGGCAGAGATCAACCAAAAAGGTAGGCATTTGGTGCAGGGATTCGTGGTTTTGTTTGTTTGTTTGTTTGTTGTTGTTTTTAAATCAGGTAATAGAGTAGTTTTAAGATGTCATTCTTGCTATAAAGAAACAAAGGAAAAACAGAGTCAAGAAAGAAGGATGAGGGGAACTCTGTTAGATGGCATGGTAGGGAGGCCTCTCTGGGGCCTGAAGAAAGAGCCAGCCCGCATAGAGCAGGGTGTGGGCGTCCCGGGGCTGAGGAAGCAGTATGGATAAATACCCCTGTGTGGGAAAGAGCCTTGGCCTTTGAGAGACCCAGAGTAGGCCAGTGGGCCTGAAACATGTTGAGGGAAGGAGGCTGAGAGGAGAGATGGTAGGAAAATTGGCCCGGCCGTTTGGGGCATAGTAAGAAGTATAGGTTTTATTCTGAGGGCATTAGGAAGCTGTGGAAGGATTGCGTGGTAAAGATCAATGGTTTCCAAGCATCCATCCCCCACCCCCATCTTCCTCATTAATAAAACCCACAACATTGAACTGGGCACATGGCTGCCTGGGAACAGACACTACTTTTCCCAGCCTCTTGTGTAGGTGGTATGGTCATGTGACTTCAGCTCTAGCCACGAGAATGTCAGCCGAGGTGGTGTATGCAACTTCTGAGAAGTATCTCTGAAAGGATGGAGTGTCCCCCCGGCCTTGCTGCCCTATGGGATGGAGATTCAATGGCTGGAGCCCTAGCACCATCTTGGACTTTGAAGTAACCTTGGAAATGGAAGCCAGGGTTGGCAATGCTACCAGCTAGACGGGGCTTGGATTCTGACCATCGTGCCGCCTTAACAGTGCCAGATGCTTCTGTGAGAGAGAGGTAAACGTCTGTCTTATTTAAGACACTATTAGTGTGAGTTGTCTATCACAGTTGAACCTAATCCCAGCTGATAGAGGTTTTCAGGAGAGAAGGACACAGTTCTGTTTATCATATAAGTAGCTCCCTTAGGCTGTTGTGTGGAGAGTGGATTAAGAGGAAGGAGCATGGGAGCCGGGAGATGGGGTAGAGGCTGCTGCAGGTGTCCAGGCAAATGAATGAATGAATGTGTAAATGAATGAATGAGTCACTTCACAGTGCTGCCTGCTCTCTCACCTTCTCTGATGACCTGCTCTTCTTTGCCCTCTGTTCCATCAGTTGGTGAGCCTTCCTTACAGGCTGTATCAGTCTGCTCAGGCTGCTGTAACAGAATATCACTGACTGGACAGCTTAGACAACAGACATTTGTTACTCACAGTTCTGGAGGATGGGGTGTCCAAGGTCAAGGTGCTGGCAGATTCAGTCTTGGTGAGGGCCCTCTTTCTGGCTTGCAGATGGTCCCTTTCTCCCTGTACCCTCACACGGTGAAGGAGGAAGCTCTGGTGTCTCTTCTTCTTAAAAGGGCGCTAATTCCATCAGTGAGGTGAGGGGAGCCTCCGCCCTCATGAAGTCATCTAAACCTAATTGCCTCTCAAGGCCCCACCTCCCGATGCCCTCCCGTGGTGGTTAGGGCTTCAACATATGGTTTGTGGGGGAAGGGGGCTGAGTGGAAAAGCCTACAGTTCTCCTCCTGCCTCTTTCTCCTTTACTTTCACACAGGACACCTCACTTCTGACACTTCCGGTCACCAAATGCTTGGCGGGGGGGGGGGGGGTTCCACCACCCAGCAATTCTGTGACACCAGCTGGCTGTCCTACAGTTTAACTCAATTCTGACACCACCTTCCTGGAGATGGCGTCAGATCCCGCAGGGTAAGGGCTCAGTCTCACGAGACCGCCCCCCAATTCAGATGCCAGTCGCCGTTTTCATGTGACTCACAACTTCTGCCTGATTTGGCTACGAATTAGAGGTTCCCTTGAGCCCCTCCTCAGGTTCGAGTGATTTGCTAGATCAGCTCATAGAACTCAGGGAAACACTTACTTACGTTTGCCAGTTTATTAAAGAATATGATGAACAGCCAGATGAAGGGATGCATAGGGCGAGGTCTGGGACGATCCTGAGCACAGGAGCTTGTGTTCCCGTGGAGTTGGGTGTGTCGCCCTCCTGGTACGGGGATGCATTTACCAACCTGGAAGCTCTCCAGACTCTGTACTTAGGGGATTTTATGGAGGCTTCCTCACATAGGTATGATCGATCATAATTCCATTTTTAGCCTTTCTCCTTTCGCCAGAGGCTGGGGGATGATGGGACCAGGGGCTGAAGATTCCAAGCTTCTAATCACCGCTTGGTCTTTGTAGTGAGCAGTCCCCACCCAGGAGCCATTCAGGAACCCACCCAGAGTTACATCATTAGAAGAAAAGACAGTCCTGTCACCCAGGAAATTACAAGAGTTTCCCTGTGTCAGGAACCGGAGCCAAAGACCAAATATTAGAACAAAAGATGCCCTTAGTATACTTATCACTTAGGAAGTTACAAGGGCTTCAAGAGCTCTGTGCCAGGAACTGTGGGAAGAGACCAATGTATATTTTCTGTTATCTCACAGGGGGACACAAACATTCAATTCATAACACAGGTGGATTGTACTTCCCTCCTGGAGAGAAGGAAGAGACCAGAAATATCCCAGATATTTACCTCCTCCTCCAAAAGGAAAAGTCCTCTCAAACAAAGGAGGGGAGGAGAAAAGGCATGTCTTGGAGCGTTAACCCTGGAAGGGTGCTTCGGGAATTCCCACTTCACAGATGGGAAGACTCATGCCCAGAGAGGGAAAGGGACTTGCCTGTGGCCACACAGTGGGACAGAAGTTATACAATATAGAAGCTGGAAGAGGGTGTAAAAACCGCATAGCCCCGTCCCCTCACCCCCCTTGTTTAGAGAAGAGGAAACCAAGGCCCAGAGAGGGGGAGTTGGTGACAGCCAGGATCAGAACTCAGGACAGGGTCACCGTGATGGCGTAAGACCAGGACCTGCACTTGGAATTGAATGGCCTGCTGTCATGTCTTGAATCATTTTAACGTTTAAATGTGTGTTTTGGAAGCCGAGTCCGGTGGGGCAACGGAGCTTGTACCGGGGGTTGGGAACCTCAGTTCACGTGAGGCCCTACCTCCCACTACCTCCCCAGCTGGGTTCGCAGCCCCAGCTTCCCTGGTGTCCCAGGACTGGCCCATTCTGGCCCTCCCCGCTGCTCTTCCAGCCCCATTTCCTCCCCCCCCATCCCCATGAGGGGCCTGGGCATGGGGAGGGCTGCCGCCCATACCCCAGAGCATCTCAGGGGAGAGCATGACCACAGCCATCCCCGCCCTAGGCTGGCAGCACCATGGTGCTTTCAGTGGGCAACCTGGCAGGAGTGAGTTTCTCTTGACCCTGATTCAGGTGCCTAGTGCCCCCTGGTGTAGAGCTTGCCATATTTGGTGTCACCTGTCCGCCATGGGTTGGGATGGAAGGCCTGTGGGAAAGGGGGATGCTAGTTCCCCTATACTGCTCCCCCAGGACCCTGGCAGGTAATGGGCTGGCCCATTCTGGCCCTCCCCGCTGCTCTTCCAGCCCCATTTCCTCCCCCCCCATCCCCATGAGGGGCCTGGGCATGGGGAGGGCTGCCGCCCATACCCCAGAGCATCTCAGGGGAGAGCATGACCACAGCCATCCCCGCCCTAGGCTGGCAGCACCATGGTGCTTTCAGTGGGCAACCTGGCAGGAGTGAGTTTCTCTTGACCCTGATTCAGGTGCCTAGTGCCCCCTGGTGTAGAGCTTGCCATATTTGGTGTCACCTGTCCGCCATGGGTTGCACACACACACACACACACACACACACACACACACACACACACACACACACACACACCAGGCTGCGGGGCGGGCTCCTGGGTGCCTGTGCAGGTGTGCACTCTCCCCATGCCCATGGCATTAAATAGCAAGCAAAAAGTACTGTCATCCTGAGAGACTGCCAAAGGAGAAAAAGAAAAAAGCTTTCTGTTTTAGTACCTTTAATGGCACCTATTTCCTGCTTTTTGACCGAGGGGCCCTGCAGTTTGCACTGGGACCTCACACTGGGTAGCCTGTTCTGACTCGGGACTTCTCACTGCTCCCTCCACCTGCCTCCAGCTCTGGCTGGGCAGCGCTAGCCTTTCTTACCGTCAGCCTACTGTGTTCCAGTCTCCGTGTTCGGCCCTTTTCTTGCATCATCTGTTTTGAAGCCTTGCTGGACCCCGGTGAGGTGTGTACTATTATTAGACTCACTTTAAAGGTGAGGAAGGGGAGGCACGGATAAGCTACGTCAACTTGCCCAAATCCTCCAGCTGGTCAGCGAGTGAGCGAGGCTCCCTACCCACGTGGCTGGTCCGCTTGTCCTGGCCTGGCCTGTGGGCAGCTGGAGGTGGGGGAAGGAAGGCACCACATCTAGATGCTGATGCTAGCTGCCCCTCCTCCTCCCTGTGCAGGGCTGTGTACCCCTCCCCTCCGCTCCCCTGCTCAGCATCTCACCCTCAGCCTCCAGGGGAGGAGACCTTGCAACCCAGACTACCATGTAACCAGGCAACCGTTCCAAGACGCTGCTTTTCCTCCCTGCTCTTTCTGCCTTATTCAATATCTGCCAGGCGAGCACAGCTCCTGGGAGTGTCCCAGAAGTATTCATAAGAAAGAAGGCTGGCTGGCGAGGCCTGCGGGGACATCTAATATTCATCTCGCTGCACCCTCCACCCCAAAGTCCTGAACCTGTTTCTGGGGGATTCTGAGGGATCTTTGGGAATCCAGATCCATAGGACTGGAAATTGCCCTGGGCTTGAGGGAAAAGGCCATGGACTATGGGGAAGATGGGGCAGGGGGAGGCTTTGTGCGGTGTTACACTTGGTCTTCAGCTGCTCTCTGGATGCCCCTGGTTCCCTAGCATGGAGGTTCAGACACCCTGCACTCTTAGAAGCAGCTCACACGATCTGCCTTCTGCTGCCACGACTCCTGCCATCTGTAATCAGATGCGAGATGAAGGGGGGGTGACCAGGATTAATTGAGCTCCTATTATATATCCTGTGCCAGACACGAGGGAAAGAAAAAGTAGCAAATCAGACCCAATTCCAGTTTCACAAGTGGGAAAACAAAAGCTCAGATAGACAGAAAGAACGTGAATCTGCCTGATGACAACTTCTGCCCTTCCCAGTGGCCATGCTGCTTGTACAGGAACAAAGGAATTTAGGAGTCATCTGAGCCAGCTCCCTCATTTTACAGAAGGGGGAACTGACAAACAGGAAGCAAGAGCATCTCCTCCAGGGCCACCCAGCTTGCTTGGCTCCAGGCTCATCTTGCAATTACTTGAGCTCAGTTTCAACCTGTTCTTGGATTCAGGAACTGTTTAGAACTCCAAACCTCCTTTTCTTCTCTAAAGCTAACTGCATTATGCCTGTGCTTATGTCAATATGCATACAGTCCTGTAGTTTAATAGGAAGAGCATAATATAGTTAAGACTCATTCCTGTGTCTTTAGAGTGGTGGGATTTGGGACAATTATTTCATCTTTATTTCATTTTTCATCTCTGTAAAATGGAGACAGTAATAGTACTTACCTCATAGGATTATTGTGAAGATTAAATGAGATCATTTATGGCACATGTAGAATATAATCTTGAATATTATTTAATTGTGTCCAACTTGTATCACAGGTATTTTTAAAATCTCAACCAGATAAAGAATAGGGCTTATGTCATATTCTTTGTTTCTTTATCGGTACCCCAAGTGCCTAGGACTATGTCTGCAAAACAAGGGATAATAAATGTTTGCTTAGTTAGTGAAATTTTGAAAAATCTAAAAGTGAAGTCAAGGTAGACTTTGGAAACCGCGCCAAAATGGTGGACATTGGTGCTCTCTTAGCCAAGACTGGACTTGAGCAAACTGTGCATCTAGCCTCCTCTTCCTTCCTTGTCCTTCCCCAAACTTCCAGCCTCCTCTCAGGGGATCACTGAACACCTGTCATTTCCTCTGTGGTGTGAATTGAAGATCAAGGTGGTCCCTCTCCTAGGGCTGGTTGCATTTATAGTCTTCTCTGCGATTGTAGAAATTCTGTCATCAGAGAGAGGAGGTGCACTGGGGTGGAGAGCTTATCACAGAGCTCAGGGCATGAGGCAGAGACTGGCTGGCTGTTGGCTAACCTTGACAGCTAGGCTCTATTGCCCAGCTTCCCTTGCAGCTAAGTATGAGCACGTGACGGAATTCTGGCCAGTGACTGGGAGTGCAAATGATGTGCACAGCTTCCAGGCCTGGCTCACAAAACCCTCATAGTCTGTCCCCTTCCCCAGCCACAAGAGGAGGACACCTCCCCTCATCAGGAGCACTGATTTTGGACTTTAATGGAGAGATGAACTTCTGTTATGTCAAGCCATTGAGTTTGGGGAGGGAGGTGGTTATCTGTTCTAGCATCTAGTGTTACCTTAACTAATACAGTCATGAGGCGGTGGCCACAAAAGGAAGTTGAGCGGGCTGTTCCCAGGTGTGATGCACGTAGGTGAGGGCCGGCTGAGCAGGAAGCAGGGCAAGATTCAGGTCCTGCCTTTTTCATTTCCTATCCAGGTTTTTCGTCCAAAGGCTCTGGGCAAGCTGCTAAAACATCTTTGAAGTTGAGACACCCGTCATTGCTTGATCATTCTCTTCTGAAGAGATGCTGGGAGAATCAGAGAGCTGGAAAGTAGGGCAGGGGTTCTTTGATTTCAGCCCAGTTTTTTATTTTCTCCTTGGCTAAGAGTTTAGAGTTAACAATTCCCCAAGGGAAGAGTTCTTCAAGCTCTGCCTTTGCTGCCCCTCCCTCCATCTCTTTCTCCTTCCCTCCCTCCCTCCCTCCCTCCCTCCCTTCCTTCCCTCTTTTACAGTGAATGTGCAAGCACGCAGCCTGGATTCCCAGCTGTATGGCCTCATCAAGTTTCTCTACCTTTCTGGGTCTTCATTTCCACATCTGTACATTGAAGATGATACCATTTACCTTGCCAGGTCCTTGTGTGGATTAGAGATGTAATATCAAAAGACCAGCACATGGCAACCTCTCAGGGGAAAAGATGGCTCCTGCTTCCATTATTACTACTATGTCTATGCCTCATGTTCTCTGATTCTGTGTTTCTATTCACTCCCTCACTCAGTGACCACTTATTGAGCACCTACTATGTGCCAGGCACTGTAGAAGAAGACAAAAGCCCTTTTCCTCATATTGATACAAGCTGCATTCTGGCAGACAGGAAGATGTCATATAAGTGAGCAGACATAAAATAATTGAAAATTGTAATCAGTGCTGGAAAGGAAACAAACAGGTTGCTGAGATAGAGAATAAGGGGTGAGGGGAAGGTGAGGCACAGCCTGGATGGGGCAATCAGGGAAGGCCTCTCTGAGAAGGTGACCTTTCTGTGGGCCCAGAAGATTAAGGGGCAACCAGACAAGAGAAGAACTAGAGGAGGAGCCCTCTGGGAAGAGAGAGCAGCAGTGCCAAGGTCTTTAAGTGGTCAAGAGGCAGACAGGAGGCGGTGTAGCTGGAGCCGAGGGAGTGGGGGGCCAGGATATGTAAGAAGTGGATTTCTATACACACGTAAAGCCATTTAAGTGGGGTTTTGTGGTCCAAGTTACATTTTTACAGCAGTTGTCTCACAGTGTGGTCCCGGATCAGCAATGTCAACATCACCCGGGAACTTGGGAGACGTGGAAGTTCTCAGGCCTAGCTCCAATCTGCTGAATCAGAAACTCTGGGGTGGGACCCAGCTGTCTGTGGTCTACCAAGCCCTCCAGGGGAAGCTGATGCTGCCGGTCCCGACAGCAAGCCCCGCACGGGGTTCTCGTTCCTGGCCGCACGCAACATCCAGGCATTTCAAGATCTGTGAATGTTGAAAACCCCACCCACCGCGAGACTCTGATTGCGTGAGTCCGGGTTGGCACCTACGCGGAGGTAGTTTGTTAAAGCTCCCGAGGGCGTTGCCGGCAGCTCCGCGGCGAGGATCTCCGCTCTAGCGGCCGTGAAGACTAGACTGGAGGGAGAAGAGGAAGTTGATGCAGAGGTCCACGTGAACGAAGTGGCCGCTTAGACTGGGGGGACGGCAGAGAAGGTGGAGAGGCAGGAACAGATTTTAAATATATTTAGAGGGAAAAGAATCAACAGGACTTTTAGACGGATTGGATATGGGGTGGGACTTCACGTTCAGCATCAGATTGAAGGTAACTCCATGGTGGTAGTTACGACCCTGTGCTTGTGGGTGGCCTGTGGCCAGAAGCCCCTGGGAACAGGGGCTGGACCATGAGCCTAGGAACGTGAAGAGGTGCATCTTCTCTCTCTGCCTGGCAGTTAAGGCAGCGAAGAAGATCATCAGATCGCAGCAAAGTTAGAAAGCTGTGGGTTTCTCCTGAGTGCTAAGAGGAGACGGGATGTGAAAGACCCCTCTCCCTTCCTCCATCCTCCTCTTCCCCTCACCTTCCCCCCTTTCTCCCCGCCCGCCCTCCGCAAATGCTCAAGTGGGACGTTCTTGTTTTAGAGTCAAGTTGCCCCAGAACACTCAGGAAGGGCCCCTTCAGGGAACACCCGCCCGGGTGATGTATCCAGGAGTGGCCAGCAGAGGGGGTGCTAGACTCGGAAATGTGCATTGCTGGGAGCGAGGCAAATCTTGCTGTTTCCAAGTCATCTAGGAGAAAGGGATTCGCTTCGCTCCGAAAATAATAATCGTATCTACATGTATTAGGCGGCCTCTGTGTACCAGATAGTGTGCTAAGTGCTTTCCGTGTACCGTCTCATTTAATCCTCTTAGTTTTACAAGGTGGGTGCTGTAAGCAGCCCCCATTTTACATATACTTAGGATAAATGACTTGGCCATTGTCACCCAGGTAGTCACTGGCAAGACTGGGCTTGGTCATCTAGCCTATCTATCTGACCCCAAAGGTGTGTGGCCACTTCTCTGTCAGGAGGGCCAGAATCCTCAGCATTTCTTTCTTATCCCTGGTGCTGCTTTCACTAACACTTGGGGTCGGAGGATGCCCTTGGAAGGTGGCGTCACCTGAATGAGCAAAGCCATGGCTCTGCAACTCACTTGCTGTGTGATGGTGAGAAAGTTACTTAGTCTGTCTGTGTTCAAGATCTTTCATCTCTAAAATGGGGTGAGATGATCTTACATAACTGACGCAGAACCTCGTACAGCCCAGAGGAGGTGCTCAATTAATGGCAGCTTTTCTGCCTAAGATGATTTCAGAGGAGGTGGAAACAGCTCTGAAGGGTCTAGAACTGTGCTGTCCAACAGTCCTTTCTGTGATGTTGGAAATGTTCTGTATCTGCGCCATGCGGTGTGGTAATCTGTAGCCGCGTGTGGCTCTTGCATACTTGATACATGACTAATTTAAAATATAGGAGCTGAATTTTAAATTTTGTTTAATTATAAGAAATTTAAATAACCACGTGTCTGAGATCAAAGTCTGTGTATCCTTGGAAGTCCCTTAGGTATTTAATACAATAAACCTTATTCAACATTTAGAGCCTGGCATAGAGCAAATGCTCAATGAACTTGAGTTTGTCCTAAGTCAACATAAAAGACAGGAAAATCAACCAGCAAAGCCATGTTCTGCGTTTGACACACTTTGTTCATTTGTGGGACTAGAGGCTCATATTTCCCCAAGAAAAATCTCTGTCAGGGTTCACTATCCACAGGGCGCTGTCTGGGGCAGGCTGTTACTTTCTTACTTTTTCATGCTAAAATTCTTTCAGTATTTATTCAACATGTATTTAGCGGGGATAAAGAACAAGCTTATGTTCTAGTTCATGGAATGTGTGTTCAAAACAAAATCCCTTCATTCATTCACTGACTAAAGAAATCCCGCTTCTTTTTCTATGCCCTTCTCTTTAATTTTCTCTTGCAATTTTATAAACCAGACAACTTCCTCAAAAGTTTTTTTTAAAGGTTTAAAATTTAAATAAGAAAATACCTGGTCCCCAGGAAGCAGTACTACATCACATATGTCTCGGTTCTAAAATGTCATCTATTTAGACTTTGCTTTTAAGCGACGGTCGTTGGCAAATCTGGAAATTCAATGGTTGGAAATTCCAGCTCATAGTGGGTTAGTGGCATCGATTTCCTCCAGAGACAGGTCTGCCTTGATGGACGCTGTTGTGTGTTTCCGCCGTAGGGTAATTTCTACTCTGGCTGTATTAGGAGCCCCTTGCTTCCAGCCGGTTGCATAAGGAAACCTGAGTTGATGGGCACCTGATTTCCAGTATCTTCCAGAGAAGTGTAGTGTTCCTCGTGGACTGGCACTCCGGGCTGTTGGCCTGTCCCCTCATCAGGCTGTGACCCAGAATAACACGAAGCCCCTGTCATCGGGGCAGCCTTGTCTGCTCCCAGGGCTGGCTGTCCTGCGTTCGGCGCCCTGCAGATCTTTGCTTCCTTTCTCACCGTCCTGAAGACTAGCACGCTCTGGGTGCCCTGACTAGATGCCCAGCTTCTTGAACAAGACCTGTGGTTCTAGCCACACACAGCCCAGTGTAAAGAGGCATTTTGTTTGGTTTTTTTACTTTACTTTCACTACATGTCCAAGCCCTTAATATAGGGAGTCCTCTGCTTGAACGACATGTTCCTCTTTTTAAAAATTTTTCTGAACCTGGCTCATTCCCAACTGTATCACCAAGGTCCCTTAGTCCCTTGGGAGTGGGGTCCAGATATGAACAAAGAGATGCCTTCCTAATTGTGCCTTTGCGTGAGGGGTGGAAGTGTCAGTGGTCTGCCTCCTTGTCCATCACTCTTCTCACCTCTGTACGTCGGCCCGGAAGGTTGGCCGTCCTTCTCCTGAGTACCCATGTCCAGCATTCCAGCAGCCCTAGTAGGTGTCGGTACACCCTCTGTGAGGCCCTGTGCTACGTGGTATCAGGGAGGGAAACATCCCCGGGGCTCCCGGAACCTGCACCACCATGACGTGCTTCACCCAGGTCTTAGCCAACCCGCTGTGGAAATGGCAGTTCCCACCCAGTGGCTGAGGGTGGATTTTCATGTTACGTTATGACTCTACATACGAGCCAGTCCGTAACCCTCAGCCCTTATCTACCCACTCCTCTGCACTGTCTCTTGGTAAAAGTACTGCCTTCATCCTCAAGGTGGGCATCGTGGGTTCCCCCTACCGCCTCCGTTGTGCCTGGTGTCTGGCTAACTGTCACAGGGCACCCTTACCCTTTGGCATTCGGGTGGGGTCTGCCCGTGCAGAGCCCAGGGGAGACTGGAGGGAGGGAGCAGAGAAGGAGTGTGGGGGGGGGGTTGCTGGCCCTTCCTTTCAAGGTCACCTTGGCCAGGTGTGCTCTCTAGACTAAGGCCTTCGCTTCTCTCAGGCCAACCCCTCTGTGCAATGCTGTCAGTTCTGCTAACAGCTCCCTCCCCCGTCCCTTCGGATCTGACGACATGACCCCTTAGCTGCTCCCAGCCCTGGGTGATTGCACTAGCCCTTATGGTCGTTTGCGCCTGCAGCTCTTTAAATAGGCCCTTTCTAAATAAACCTTCTCCAATTATCCTAATTTGAGTGTGTCATCTGTTTCCATTAGGTTCCTGATGGACGCGTCTTCCTTTGGCATGTATGTGCAGTCTGGTTTTGCTGGATTGATATTCCTGGTTGCTCTGTGAACCTCAATTTATTTCCCCCTCCAGACATTGCTTAGGTTCAAGATGTTTGCTGATTGTTCCAAAGTCTGAATTTCTCAATTCTAGTCTCTTTCAAACTAACCATCCCAACCTCCCTTCCTTCCTTCCTTCCTTCCTTCCTTCCTAGCAGTTCTGCATATAAATACTAGAGTCAGACTGCCTTGGTTAAAGTTCCAGCTCCTCTGCCTACTGATTATGTGACCTTTCCTCTCGAGCCTCCGGTTTTCTCATCTGTAAAATGGGGATGCTGCCTGGGTTATGACGAGAATTGAAGGAGATCTTACGATGATGTCTGCAGCTGGAGACTCCTCTCTCTCTGTTGATTGTGATTATTCCTATGTCCAGACCACTCTGTAACCTCCACTTTCTTAACTTAGGTTTCCCAGGTCTTTCTTCCTTGTCCTTCCAGCTCGTAAATGACTTCTTCCTCAGCACTATCCATGATCTTTAGGTGACCTCTGGATTCCTGGTCTTTAAAGAAATCTTTCATTTCCATGGGCCAAGTATAGTCAAAGAACACACTCTTACGTAATTCTTATAGTTGAGTTTGCTGGTTCCTGCCAGTTTCTGGTAAAGAGTAACAAAAAGGAACTTTGAATTATATTATTTTTAGTTTCTCCTATGAAGTACGAGATATTCAGAATGCCCTGGAGGGAGGAAGAGGCCAGGGAATCTTTTTTTTTTTTTTTTTTTTTTAACAATATGGGCCCAGCAGGAGGGAGAATTTGATACCAGTTCTAGCAGGCTGGGAGAAAAGAAAAGTACAAAGTGCTTTACACATGAAGACTCTGTAAGTATTTTGTGGTTTATGCAGTGGATTTGGTCAAGATTGTAGAGGAAGCAGTTGAGACCAACGGTTAGCTCGGAGATTTAGGAAGATCTGTGGCTATAAATTCTCCGTTACATGTCTGATCCATTAACGATTTTTAAGTGTTGGTTGTATGATTTTTCACCCCTAAGCTCCTGAGAATTGTTAAGAACAGGATTAGGAAGGAGGTGTGTGCCTGAAATTCACCAAGAAAGCGTGGAGGAAGCAGTTATACCCCATCCACAGCTGAACGCATTTTCTTGATGCTCTGTTTATTTCATATTTTTATGTTCTCAAGAGTCTCCCAAAATAGTAATTTGTGCGCATTTGTTTTCCCATCTAATTTTGCTTTAACAATAGTTGGAAGAACATAACCAGATGCTTTCTTTACAAAAAAAAAAAGAAATTGACATGTTGACATCAAAATTAATACTACTCTCCAAAAAGTCACTTTTTCAGTTGAGTTAGTAATTAATTTGGCAGACCCACCTCTTAAATTCCGGGACCGCACGGTGGGTGGGTGGGAGGCTGGACCCTGACCTGGCCTCAGGAAAATCAGCCAGCTAAACTTCTTGAAGTTCCCTGGAGAAGCATGCTCTAAGCCAGGTTTCTTATTTAAACAATTAAACTTTAATTACCCAAGTAAGAGATGAATCCATTCTCCTTTCTAAAAAACTTAATACATCATAGATGAGGCTAAAGTTCCCTTGGACCACCACTCTTTTTTTTTTTTTTAAACATCTTTATTGGAGTATAATTGCTTTACAATGGTGTGTTCGTTTCTGCTTTATAACAAAGTGAATCAGTTACACATATACATATGTTCCCATATC
>NC_041231.1:29829102-29841429 GCF_002837175.3 Physeter macrocephalus
AGTTTCTGCTTTATAACAAAGTGAATCAGCTATACATATACATATATCCCCATATCCCCTCCCTCTTGCATCTCCCTCCCACCCTCCCTATCCCACCCCTCTAGGTGGTCACAAAGCACCGAGCTGATCTCCCTGTGCTATGCGGCCGCTTCCCACTAGCTATCTATTTTACGTTTGGTAGTGTATATATGTCCATGCCACTCTCTCACTTAGTCCCAGCTTACCCTTCCCCCTCCCCATGTCCTCAAGTCCATTCTCTAGTAGGTCTGACGCGGACCACCACTCTTAATCATGATGCTGACCCTCTTTACTGGAGGTTCCAGGTTTGGCGGTCTATCTTTCCTGACCTTGTGCTTTGCATTTTCCTACGTGCATATATACACATAGAAGGTAAGTAACATTGTTGTGTGTTTTTCTCACGGACCATTTTCTCCTTGATTACTCACAGCCAGGACTCGTGGGAGAGAAGAACTCCTTATCACAACTGAGGTTGGGAATTTGAGACCTTCTTCTCTCTGCTGCATTTCCTTTTGCAGAAACCAAAGCTTCAACTTCTACACCCTGTGCCCTTTGCCCCTTCCTACCTTATCTTTTCCTGTTTGTGGATCGTTTTGCCTTTATTTGAAATGTCAGTACTGTTTGCCATGCCTTCTGGGGACAGCTTGCACATAGTCCAGGTAGGTAGGCAGCGAATCATGTGATCTACACCTTCCACAGCCATGATGAATCAGTTACGGTGAGCACTTGACCTTCAAGGTCATAATGTAGAGTTGGGGCTGGCCGCCATCTTGGGTCACATGCAAGATAAGTAAGTGGATGCAACGGCCTGAGTGAGACAGTGCGGTCACCTCTGTTCTTGGTTTTTTGGTTCTGATGCCTGTGTCACCAGGCTAATCTCTGGTGCCTAAACTTGGATTCCATAAGCTTTTCTTTTCTTTTTTTCTTAGTTGAGTTAAATTGAGTGAGTTTCTGTTACGTGAATCCAAAAGAGTTTTTACTTTGTATTGTCTAATTGGTCATTAAACTCTTGGAGCCTATAGTCCCTGTGTGCCTTTCAAAGTACAGGATGCTGCCTAGTTCACTCTAAGTATTCTGTAAATAGGTGTTTCTCAATAATGGGGATTTTATGGAGTGAGAATTATCTTGACCTGTGGATTCGGGTTGTACTTTGTTTCATTGGGGCAGAGAGGCCATGTGTCAGTAATAAGAATCATTCATCTGTTCATCCAAAGACATTGCTTCCAGATAACAGAAATTGAAAGGTAAGGCAAGGCCCAGTTTCTGACCTTGGGAGGCTCCCTGTCTCGCAGGCGAGGTAGCCATGGACAGCAAATAAATTAGAGTCTGATTGGTGAGTGTAGCCCAAACAAAATGTTCCCTCTCTACATCTGCTGTGACTGTTGTTCCTTTTTGCAAAATCCAATAACTCTGGCCAGCTGGGTGTAAATACCAGCACTGCCGCTAGCCCAGGCCTACCCATGGATCTGTGATCAGGACGCCGTCTCCTGGAGATGGAGGAAGTGTCCCTTACCTTTACCCCCAACTCATTCGAATGTACAATTCCTCTGTTCTGCATTATCATTGTTCACTTCAAACGAATCACTGACACTTGCTCGTTCTACGCTATTAGTCATGTCTGAAGTTCAAGATTGGTTCCCATTTGTCTCTGTTGCATGGGTAGGACACTTTACACAATGCTGGAATGTCTTTCAGTCCCCTTTCCCAGATATCACGAGTTGGAATATGTTCAAATCAAAGGATTTTCCCTTCCTCTTGTTCTCCTCTCAGACGGAGGACCAGGTGGCATCTGTGCTACCATCCCCTGCATCCCGATTCAAAAACTTACCTTGTTTCCCATGGGGAAGGTCCAAGCCTCTGTCACTGATTAATGAATTTATTGAATGAACTATTATTAATTACTGAAAGATGAATTTGTAATTTAACATAGATTGCTGAGTATCCACCATGGGCCATGCCTCAGGCGAGGTCCTGGGGACAGTGCAGAATAAAGTCAGCCCAGTCAGCGCCTGTCCTCTGGAGCTTGGTGTCCAGTGACAAAGACCACTGGGAATTAGCAAGTCATATGAGGGCAAATCACAAAGGGCCGATGGATCTGGTGTGTCTGAAAACACACCACAAGGCCGCACTGAAGCGAGAGTGCTGTACGAGTGAATGAGGTGCAGAAGGGAGGGGAAGGCATTTGGATTCAGGGGATCATGTGTCCAAAGGCCCCAAGCTGGGAGGCACAGCCTAAATAACCTGGCGGTGGCTGCACCTGGAAGGCTCAGGAAATGAGACCAGCTATGCATCAAATTGTCACCTTTCAGAAAACAAATGCTCTGCTTTAACCACAATAACTGGCTGGTGGGTGAGAAACCCACGATCAAAACAAATGCCTCAGTTGTCACTGAACTGGAAACTGTTTTACTGACGTCAAGATATTTAAAAATATATAGGAGTGAGGATTCTCAAACAGCCCGTCCTCCCTCCCCTGGCCTCTTCTCCCTCCCAGTCATCAGAACTTCACACAACCCTGAGCTTTCCAGGGGGTCTTCGCAATAAAGACGAGCCACTGAGGTCCGAAGGGTCCTGGTTTATTTTGTGAACCTTTTGCCTCCCTGTCCGGGTGAAGACAGAAATTGCAAAAATCCCAAAGAGCAAGATGTAGGGGAAAATAAGCAGAATTTTCCGTCAAGTTGGAAAACTGCTGCTGTTAGCTGAGGCTGTTTCTCTTGCCTTTGATTTGTGACTGTTTCTTCATCATCACCATCATCACTGTAGTAGTAGCAATGAACACTTAATAGTCGGTACCTCAGTGCCAGGCATCGTGCTAAGAAGTGTGCACGTATCATCTTATTTAATCCTAGCAAAACCCCATTAAGATGGGGACTGTTAGGTTGATCAGTGTGAAACTGTCAATATTCAACCATTTCTTGACCCGCGAAAATGATCATTTCGTATGGTCGAACCAGGGCTTTGCAAAAATTGTCCATGTTTTCATAACTGGGGAATGGCTGAGCTGAGATGCGTACCCGGCTGTGTGTTGTACCAAAGTGACTGTGTTCTTTGGCCTGACTTGAGAGCGGGAGGGAAGGAGAGATTAAATACCATAAAGGTACTATATTTTTCCTCCCCTGTCCTAGTTTACTACTCTGTGTGTCTCGTGGGTTAAGAGAGGAGAGAAAAGTCAGAAGATGCTGGAGTCTGAACATATTCCAACAATCCTTACCCTTTCCACTCCGCTGCCCCGTTCCCACCTTTACTCCATCGAAAACTGGTTTTCCCCACAAAGGGAATCATTGGCACATGCTACCTCCAAGTCCAGGGAAGTGGTGACCGCAAGCACAGCCAGACCCGGGTCCCCGAACAATGCTGAGAAAAATCTGTCTCTGCACCTCTCCACTCTCCTTCCCACTGTCTGTTCCAGGTCCACAGCCCACTGCCTAATATCCCCACCAGAGAGAGAGAGAAGGAGGAAGGAGGGACTGGGTGGGGAATCCGGCTTGCTCAGTACTTCCAATAAAATCCTAGCAAAGATTCCCATCAGCCTGGACGGGTAGTGTGCCCATGCCTGCATTAGCAGTGATCCAGGCTGTATCTTGCTGAGGGTGTGTAAGGCGTTCTTTACATGCATCATCTTAACGCTTCCTCATAACAACCCTACAGAGGTTGGGGGGAGGGTATTATTATCATCCCATTTTACAGACGGAAAGACTGAGGCACGGAAGTGCTTAGGTAAGTGGCCCAAGGTCGCCCAGCTAGTAGACTCTGGCCCCAGCATATCATGTACCTCTCTGACTCACGTCATGGACTGCACCAGTGGGGAGCTGAGGCTCAGATGCCCAGCCCTGGAGTGGGGAACAGGGGTGCAGCATCACCTGTGTGGGTCCAGGCCCATCTCAGTCACCTGAACTGAGGGATGGGAGAAGATGATTCCCCAAAGGAAACCTGGGTGCTCTTAACCGGAGGAAGAGGGGCTGGGTGTGGGCAGGAAACCACAACTGCCCTCCACAGTGAGACTCTAGCAAAGTTTTTGACAGAGAGGGTATTTTTCTCTCCAGTCTGTTGTTGGACCCCCATTTCAAAGAACAGGAGGCTATAAAAAGGCAAGGGAAGGAAGTATCCATTAAAAGGTCCCTGCGGCTCTGAGGTCAGAAAGAACAGAGAAAATCATAGTGAGGGAGGCTCACAGCCTGGTCTAAACTTCAGGGGCTCTGGGGCAGGACAGAGGTTCAGCCCAAGGACCTTGGACAGGGATGGAACCTCTCTGACTCCATCTTCCTTGTTTGTCAAATGGCGATAAAATACCGACCTCCCGGGTTTCTTGACAGGATTAGGTGTCCTAACACATGACAATTCCTTAGCCCTGTGCTTGGCCTGTGGCTCATTTTCAATAAATAGTACTGTCTGTAGTTAATGTTGTTGCTAAGACTGTTTAGATATGAGCGTCCTTGTGATCCTTCTTCTTAGGCCAAGGGTCTCATTTGCTCTTCTCAAATCTTTGGTTCCTTTTTTAGAATCACAGGTTCAAGGACTCTGTCTAGTACCTACAACCCTAGAAGTCCTGGTGGTACTTTTCCAGAACTTAAGTTGTTTTTCCTTTGCGGGGGAGGGGCAGCGCGGCTGAGTCAGCAGGGCCTCCTCTGATCGGCTTCATCTGTTTCTGTCGGATGCTGGAGAAACAAGAGCCCAGGTAGTCCTTTGGTCCACGGTGATCAAATGGCAGTGTCCTCTAGCGCTCCCACGGGCCTTCTGTGGGCATCTCGTGAGATGCTTCACGATCCAAGCCCAGTGGCCTCTGGCAGCCATTCTGGGCTCAGCTTCTAGAACCCGCTTGCTCTATCTTGCCTTCTCTTTGGATCCTGCATCTCCTCTCTCTGGCTTGACACTGTAGACTTCCCGAGTGTCCTGACTGATACAGATCAGTCAGGTGTCTTTTTGTTGCAAACAACAGAAACCCAATTGAAACGGACTTAAACAATTAAAGTAAGGGAAAAGTCCGGACACACAGCAGGATTCAGGGATTCCAACGGTATTATCACATTTATGTCTCCAGCTCTTGCCTTTGCTCTCTTTTCTGGTGGCTTCATTCAGGCAGACTTGTCCCATCAGGTGGTAAAGCGGCCACCAGGGAAGGTGGCTTACACCACGTGATTGCACGAAGGCTCCCAATTCGGCACCCTTCCTGCATGCCTACCCTCAGCCCGTGACTCTGAATCCACCGCTCATGTTGGGCGTGACCATGTAACCTCTTTTGGCCAAAAGAATGTGGTTGGAAATGACAGTGTGCCAGTTTCGAGCCTCTCCCTTAAGAAGAATTGCCTGCTCTTATGCTTCTGGAATCAGCGTGAGAATATGCTGCAGGTAGCCTGCTGGTCCTGGAGGGAAAAAAGACATTTAGAGCAGAGCTGCCCCGCTGACCACAGATGTGAACCAGAGGCAGAAGCGTGCCAGCGAATCCACAGAGCTGTCAGTGTGACATCAGTGCTTACTGTGCTCCTGAGCTGTGGGAGGGTCTGTGATGTAGCCTCGTGGCCATAGGTGAGGGATGCACAAGCTATTCTCCCAACCACCGCTCCCAGAAGAGAACTTTTCCTTCCTGATGGTTCCAACAAAAATCCCAAGATTGATTTCAATTGGCCAGACTTAGGTCTCTTCCTAGAGCTGGGGTGAGGGGGAAAGAGGAGAATCTAGAACGAAGACATAATTGCTGAGAGTGAAGAAGCAGTGATCTCCAACAGGAAAATCACGCTGCACTTACCAGAAGAAGGTAGAAGGATGCCGAGCAGGGAGAGTGACTGACTGTCAATACCCCATCCCTGAAGAGGACGTAGAAACCTGTATCCTTGGCTCCATGTTAAGCCAGGAGCCAGGCTTGTTCATGTCTACACCCATCTGTGTAGGGTGGAGCTCAACTGGAGCTAAGAACCAGTCATCAGTTGGCCAGGTAGGGAGGCCCAGGACACAGTGTTTGATGAGCCACCCAAATGAACATGACCTTGTCCCTAACTTCCATCCCTTTCCAGGCTGGAATGGGTTAGGTGGCTTCAGCCAACTGGCAGGTTACCACTTGGCAACTTGCCCTCCTTCCCCACCATGCCAGCTCCACTTGGAGGTGAAAAGTAGTGGCCGGAATAATTGCTGGGTCCACACCTGGACCTGATTGAGGGTTGAGGGCCGTTCTTTCTTTCCAGCCCCAGTCCTCAATTGCACTCTTGGGGCTTTCATCTCTGGTGGGGTTCGTGCCCTGCTGCCTCTCTGTCTTTGAGAGAGAAGTAAACTGAATTGGAAGCATCACATGCAATAAATATAACCCCTTTGCCCTTTTTCATGGGGTCATTCAACTTCTTGCTGAATATCATTTAAAATGAAGTTGAATTAAAAACTCAAGTGGCTATATTTTGCTTGCTTCCTCCAAATCCCACCTTCTCTCTTGACCTTTTCCCTGCTCTGTTGAGCGGCTGCTATCTTTAAGGAATGACTTTTGGCTCCAAGATATTCATGGGGAACTTTTGATGGACAGCACCCTGGGAAAGGACAAATTTCTGTCTCATTCTGGCAGTATCATACCCCACAGCTGCACGACAGCCTGTGCTTTCTCCAGGGCTTCTGTCAGGTAGAAGCACTTAGAGATGTAAAGAGAAGGCTACCTTTTCTCTCTTCCTCAGGGGTCACCCATCACACTCCACTCCCCACCCTCCCTTAAATGCCACATCTCCCTGTGGGGCTGGGAGAGAATGTTGGAAGAAGGCCTGGGTGAGGGAAAGCGAACACTGGTCCATGTATTCGCTCCGATTTCACCATTAGGGATGAGACAATAGCTCTTGTGAACACGAGCAGGCAGTGTTCAATGCAGCTTTCTTCCCCTCCTCGATACAGCTTTGATCCAGCCAGGGCTACCCAGAAGGAATTCCAGTGTAACTGGGGCAGCCCAACCTGGGAACCACGTCTCATTCTGTGTAGGGGCAGCTCCTCTCATGATTTGGGAGGTTATTAGGACCGAGCTTGGACCATTCCATGAACGTGGAGCACTCCCATCCCACCAGCAGCTCCGCACACCAGGCTGATCGCATTTAGCACATAGCCTTGCTCTGGGTACGATGGCTGGTGCCAGTTATTAAACTTCGTCTCTCAGCCTCAAAGTCACCACTGTTTGGTGGCCGGAACTGTCCTTTCTCCCAGCCAGCTGGTGCCATGCTAGGTTCTGCCACTAGGGGGTGCCAGAGGGGGATTGCAAAACTGGAGGGCAGAGAAGGCACTTTCCTTCTAGTTGCCATGGGCTTCCTTCTGGCAGAGCAAACTCTCTCTAGCTTTTTTCAGCACTCCTAGTGCCAGCCTCTTCATCACGTCTCTGCCCCATGATTTACAAAACTCTCCTACTTTTAAAACAACCTCTGGGTTTTTCAAACAATCCCGCCTCTCTGTGTACAATTTCACTCACAACAAAGAAAAGAAACATCAACAGCTGGTCCAGTAAGGGAGGGGTCTCTTCCCGCATAAAGATCCAGTTTCTTCCCGGGGGTGGGGGGGTGGGGGGGCGTGGATACAGCTAAGAAGATAAAAAAATGACCTTTCACCTTCGGGAACAGTAATGTAAGATTAATTTGAGGCTTTGAAACTAATGAGTTGGTTTGTCCTGGTGCAGCACCCCATGAATAACATGGCGTTTGCAGAGCTGGCAACCCAGTGATCTTCTTCCTGGGGCTGGAGAGAAAGGAGGGATAAGAAAGAAACTCATTTTTAAAAACAGACCTCAGAGGAGAGAGATCCGCATAAAGCTGATATTAGAGGAAAAAAAAAAGCAAAAAAAAAACCAAAAAACAAGGAGAGTGTGCGAATTATGTACCTTTAATCTGCTTAGCTTTTCACTGTCGGAGAGCTGAAGGGCTCACCCGGGCAAGAGTATTGTGCGGTAGTTAAATCCATGAACTTGGAGAGCATCCCTCGGGGTCTAGGCCTGATCCGTGGCTGTCTAGCTGTGTGATCTTGGACATGTTTTTCCACTGTGTTTCAGGGAGGTTTGGATTAGAGAGTTCATGGAAAGCATGTATGTTCAGGCCAGGAATCCGGTTATTTTTGCATTTTTGATGATGATTGAGAGAGGCAGGAACAACTTGAGGGTGCTTTATCCACGCACTGGGAAGGCTGAGTTTTCTGCTCTGCCAAAAGGAAATGTCTAAGAGCAGAAGACCAAAGCAGAATCAGGCTGATGCGAATCATGGGGAAACTGGTTTCTGCACCACCCAAGAAAGAACCGTCTCACAGTCTAGCTGACCGACAACGGGCATGGCTGACAGAGGGGAGGCAACGAGCCCCCCATCCTTGGAAGGAATCAAGCAGGAGCTCTTTCCACTATATTAAAGGATGGGTTGGATCATTTCTAAAGATCCTTCTCCCTGTTCACATTCCAGATCTTCTACTTGTTAAATGCGTTGCCTGGGGTCTCAGAGCCTGGGTTGCTTTATCTGTGAATCAGGCTGATGGTGCTACTGGCCTCCCTATTACAATCTCTCTCCCTTTTTTCTTCACGCCTTCCCTTCAACACAATGAGGATCATGAAGGTAGACACTGTGCTAGGCTCTGGGGATACCAAAAGGAAGTAGATGGTGTATAGACACTGCCTTGGAAAAACTCAAGCGTGTAGTGAGGGAGACAGATGAACAGAACATTATAAAGCAGTTCCACAGGTGCACTGAGAGAGCTAGGTATTGAGTATTCTGGAAGCACAGGGGAGGGGCATCTAACTCAGCCAGGATGAGGTGGGGAAGGGGCATCAGAGAATGTTTCCTGGAGGAGACGCTGTAGGAATTGGATGCTGGGAGTGTATGCTTTGGAAGCAGAGTAAACACTATGATCAAGGCCCCGGGGTCAGAAACAGTGTGACGTACAGGGAACTGTACCAAAGGCAGTGCCGGTGGGATGCAAAACATCAGGTGAGTGTGATGGGGGAGACAAGACGAAGAGAGAGCGACTAGATGACGAATGCCCTTGTCTTCATGCTAAGGAATGTGAACTTGGATCGTGTAAATGATGAATTGTCGATGGCTGGTTTAAATAGGCGCGTTCAGGTTTCTGTTTTAGAGCGACCTCCTGGGAGCTTGTGTGGAAGAGAAATTAGGAATCAACAAAGCTGGACCATCAGTTGGCTGACTTTTGAACCCTGGAAGTCATCTAAGCCAGAAGTGGCAATGCCATGAACCAGGCCTCTCATGGACTTGCAGCAAGGATGCCATGGTGGGATGCTCAGGGAAGCTCCTAGTAAAACATGAACCGCTTCCCAAATGTACAAGATCCTTAAAACTCTGACCTCTCTATAAAACTTTGGTCTGGGGGGGCCATCGTATAAATTGAGTCCACTCATCACTTACCACACGGTGGCAATAAAAGCCATACATGTCATCCAAACCAGTATAAATGGTACTTGTGCTTAACAGGAGCCTTTAAAAAGGTAATGAAACCACTGGCTTGAGAAATAATTTTTGCAGATACTTCTGGGATACAAAGTTTTCCATTCCGAGACTGAATATTAGTGCTGCTGGGAAGGATGGGGGAGAAAAGCACAAGATTAGATTTCACACAGACAAACTAAGAGGGCAGACGATGGTCTTTGAATGAAACTTCTGATGGATTTGGCACTGGAGGCACGAGAGGGCACTGGAGCTGGGCCCAGATGTCTCAGGTTTGCTGAACTGTTTTTGCAGACAGTTGGACATTTACCAGGATATTTTGTATGTTGCAGACGTGCCCTGGAATGCCTCATCTCAGGGAAGGCGAGAGGAGTCTCTCTTAGGCAAGTGTGGTGTCTGCTTCTCGTGCTGTTTATGGCAGAGTTGAAAACTGTCTTCGAAATTAACGATAGATGTGCATAAATCTTCTTCAGTTACCTAGCAACTAATACAAGACAGCGCAGAGGTTCACAGGGCTGGGAGGAGGTGAACCTGTTTTAGGAATACCTGGGAGTGTCTTGGTGATACTTGGGGATTGCTGGGAGGGAAAGAAAGAAACACGACGAATTAAATGTTTGCATTTCTTTCTTTCTCTTTTATTTCACATAAAAATAGAATCAGAGAACAAAAACCTTTCCTAAATCCCTGAGGTTTCTAGCAAAGTGAGGGTTTACAAAGACTAGATAATTTGTGAGCCCTCTTTCAAAGCTAAATTTCTGGCTGTAAACTAGCTGTGTGACCTCATGTGTAAAATAATAGATCTGATTAGGGAAATTGTAAAGTTTCACTCATATTTCCAGGATGTATGGGGTGATAGGGTTTTTAGATTTCAGTTTTGTTGAATCAGAGGTATGTGTCCTGAGTCAAAGTGGATTTTTTAAAAGGAAGAGGTGTTGAAATAATGAAGTCATGAGGTATGTGACTTCACACACACACATGTTCTCTGTGTGTATGTATATATATATATATGTGTGTGTGTGTATTTTATTTATAAAATTAGTCTATACATTAAGCCTTGGGTTACAAATTCAGTACAGGGCCTGGCAGGTGACACTGATGAGTTCTGTGCCCAGGGACCGTAGTGAGCCAGACATCTGAGCAGTTGCTAGGTGGCCCCGGCTGAACACGACCCTAAAAGAATAGGACCCGGCACTGCCAGGTCTTCTGATTCTTCAAAAAAGGCAGAACTCCAGAATCCATATAGCACCTCCTATTTTTAAAATATTGACAACCAATTTGAAGTTTTAAAAAGCATTGTGTGTAGGGCTTCCCTGGTGGCGCAGTGGTGGAGAGTCCGCCTGCCGATGCGGGGGACGCGGGTTCGTGCACCGGTCCGGGAGGATCCCACGTGCCGCGGAGCGGCTGGGCCCGTGGGCCATGGCCGCTGGGCCTGCGCGTCCGGAGCCTGTGCTCCGCAACGGGAGAGGCCACGACAGTGAGAGGCCCGCGTACCGCAAAAAAAAAAAAAAAAAAAAAAGCATTGTGTGGGCTAAACAAAGCAAGTCTGCCTTAAAGCAAAAAGCTCTGAGCACTTAGTTCTCTTTTTAAAAACTGTATGGTTGCTCATGACCCACTTTATGTGATGGGATGGAGATGAGCTCGCCCAGGCCACGGGCTAAGAGCGTTCATCCAGTGCTCCTACATCCTGTGCTAGGTGATTTTCACATTTGTCAGGCTCAGTGTCCGCCCAGAGGTGGGTGTTACTTATCACAGGAGTTAGGATCTTTATTTTCAATATAAGGATGCTGAGAGCCACATACGTCAAGGTTATACTGAAGGTCACTTAGCTCCTGAGTCCTGTGTCTCCATATCAGTCTCATTTCTCTGACTCTACAGCTGCCTGCTCTTAAGGGTTTGACTCCCCTGGAATAAAAGGGGGGTGTTTGTTATTTTTATAAGGAAAAAATCGTTTTAACAGAATTTCTCTTAAGAAGAGTTAGGGAGCTGTATTTGTTTGCTGGAGCTGCCGTAACAAAGCACCACAAACTGGGTGGCTTAAACATCAGAAATTCATTCTCTCACGATTCTGGAGGCTGGAAGTCTGAGATCAAGGTGTCAGCAGGATTGGTTTCTTCTGAAGTGTCTCTCCTGGCATGTGATGACTGACTGTCTCCTCCCTGTGTCTTCCCGTGATCTTCCCTCTGTGTGTCTGTGTACTAATCTCCTCTTCTTAAAAGGACACAGTCATATTGGATTAAAGCCCACCCATGTGACCTCATTTTATCCTTTTTAAAAAAAATTTTTATGTAATTTTTAAAGGTCACTTTCCATTTACAGTTAATACGAATTTTGGCTCTCTTCCCCGTGTTGTGCAGTACATCCTTGAGCCTGTCTTACACCCAGTAGTTCGTACCTCCCTCTCCTCCACCCTTATACTGGCCCTCCCTGTCCCCCACTGGTAACTGCTAGCTTGTTCTCTATATCTGTGAGTCGGCTTCTTTTATGTTATGTTCACTAGTTTGTTGTATTTTTTAGATTCCACATATAAGTGATATCATACAGTATTTATCTCTCTCTGTCTGACTTATTTCACTTAGCATAATACCCTCAATGTTGCTACAAATGGAAACATTTCATATTTTTTTTTACAGCTGAGTAGTATTCCATTGTGTGTGTGTGTGTGTGTGTGTGTGTGTGTGTGTGTGTGTGTGTGTGTGTATACACCTCATCTTCTTTATCCATTCATCTGTTGATGGAAACTTAGGTTGTTTCCATGTCGTGGCTATTGTAAATAATGCTGCTATGAACGTTGGGGTGTGTATCTTTTTTTTTTTTAACATCTTTATTGGAGTATAACTGTTTTACAATAGTGTGTTAGTTTCTCCTTTACAACAAAGTGAATCAGTTATACATATACATATGTTCCCATATCTCCTCCCTC
>NC_041231.1:29841654-29850501 GCF_002837175.3 Physeter macrocephalus
TCTCTTCATGACATTTTTTTCCCCTTAGGTTCCATATATATGTGTTAGCATACGGTATTTGTTTTTCTCCTTCTGACTTACTTCACTCTGTATGACAGACTCCAGGTCTATCCACCTCATTACAAATAACTCAGTTTCATTTCATTGAATTAGTGTTTTTGGAATATATAACCAGAGTAGAATTGCTGCATCATATGGTAGTTCTATTTTCAGTTTTTTTTTTTTAGAAACCTCCATACTGTTTTCCACAGTGGCTACACCAATTTACATTCCTACCAACAGTGTACAAGTGTTCCCTTTTCTCCACATCCTCAGCAGCATTTGTTATTTGTGTTCTTTTTGATGATGGCCATTCTGACAGGGGTGAGGTGATATCTCACTGTGGTTTTGGTTTGCGTTTCCCTGATGACTAGCGAAGTTGAGCATCTTTTCATGTGCCTGTTGGCCATCTGCATTTCCTCTTTGGAAAAATGTCTATTCAGTTCTTCTGCCCATTTTTTAATCAGGTTGTTTGTTTCTTTGATGCTGAGTTGTATGACCTGTTTATATATGTTAGATATTAATCCCTTATCTGACCTCATTTTATCTTAATGACATCTTTAAAGATCCTATCTCCAAATACAGTCACCTTCTGAGGTACAGGGGGTTAAAGCTTCAATCTGTGGATTTTCAGGAGCCACAGTTCAGCCCCAAACAGAAGCCACCCACTTTTTTTCCCTCTTATATCCCTGTAGTATTATTGTTATTGGAGAAACTGAGAGAGGTTTTTTTTTTTTTTACGGTACGCGGGCCTCTCACTGCTGTGGCCTCTCCCGTTGCGGAGCACAGGCTCCGGACGCGCAGGCGCAGCGGCCATGGCTCACGGGCCCAGCCGCTCCGCGGCACGTGGGATCCTCCCGGACCGGGGCACGAACCCGTGTCCCCTGCATCGGCAGGCGGACTCCCAACCACTGCGCCACCAGGGAAGCCCGAGAGAGGTTTTCTAAGTCCGGGAGCCAGAGTGTCAAACAGGGCATTGGCGAACCTGAGGGGATCTGCTTGTCTGTCCCAGCATCCCACCAGCTCCCCAGGAGAGTGGGGTGTGTTTGCACGCTTGAACCAGTCAACCCGTTCCCAAAGCATTGCTTCAGTGTTTTAGGATAAATAAAACAACGTTGAGCAATGTCACTCTTTCACTTGGCATCACTTCTTATATCTGTGTGTCTTGATTTAAAATAACAGTAATGTGGACAGGTAGCCCTATTGATCATATCAAAATTGGAAACAACCTCAGTGACCAGCAGCAGGATTTAATAGGATTCTCTGTAGCCTTTGGAAACTTGGCTGTGGAACAGTATTTGCAATGTGAGAAGATGCTCAGGATAGAGGAAGTGGAAAAAAGCATGTTAAAGAAATATGTACAGTTTGATTCCAACTTTTTGAAAACAATTTATTACATGTACATATATTTTCATATATATGTATATGCATCTGTGTTTATTTGGAAACATATGCTCTAAGATGTTTAAAATATCTCTTGGTCATGGAATTGAGATTCCATGGAATTGAGAATATTTCAGATTTTTTTCTTCTGTTTTTCTAAACGTTTTATGTTTTCTGCAGTAAATATATATATTATTTTTGCAATTAGGAAAAAATCCTTAAAAACCCAAACCTTGATATACACACTCAGTTTACAGAAAAATTCTTCTAACTTAGCCTGTGCCATAAGGAGCTCTCTTACAGCTTTCCACATGGGACTGCATTTATAAAAATTTCATTTACTTGCCATTTTCCAGATACAACTCGCAGCCATGATTACCTGGACTTCTAGAAGAATTTTTGTGCCAGGCCTGAGAATCTCTTTTCTCTTTTTTGTCCATCTGACTTTCTTTTCCCATGAAAGGGGTTTTTTGGAGTGAATTCAGCGAGAGGGTGGTGCCCCACAGACCTGGATAAGGGGTATGAAAATAAATATGTATGTTAGATATTAATCCCTTATCTGACCTCATTTTATCTTAATGACATCTTTAAAGATCCTATCTCCAAATACAGTCACCTTCTGAGGTGCAGGGGGTTAGAGCTTCAACCTATGGATTTTCAGGAGTAACATCCAAGCAGATCTAAAAAGAAGTAGGGGGGCTTCCCTGGTCGCGCAGTGGTTGAGAGTCCGCCTGCCGATGCAGGGGACACGGGTTCGTGCCCTGGTCCGGGAGGATCCCACGTGCCACGGAGCGGCTGGGCCCGTGAGCCATGGACGCTGAGCCTGCGCGTCTGGAGCCTGTGCTCTGCAACGGGAGAGGCCACAACAGAGGAAGGCCCGCATACCACAAAAAAAAAAAAAAAAAAAAGTAGTAGGATGTAACTTCTTAGTGACTTTGTGCCTTCTAGTTCTCTGTATTTATTTGAGAGATCCTATGGACACACTTTCTTTTTAATAGAATGTGCTTTGATTGTCTAAATATCTCTATAATGTACATTGTATATTTTTATGAAGGAGAGGTTTGTGGAGGCTGATGCTGTCATGTCAAACTAGGAAGAGGCAGTAGTGGTCACCTTGACCAACTCTTGACATCACTGGTTCCCAGACCTCTGAATCCCCTAGAGAAACTTTATAAAGGGTTAGGGTCCCATACTATTAAAGAAAAAGAAGGGGCCTGGGCCTGTGGATTGTGAAAGCTCTGGTTCTTTTGATATTTGATCAGGTTGGAGAACCCTTTTTCCACATGACTCATGAATTTCTCCCTTCAACCTCACAATAGATGGTTACATGGACACTTCTAGAGAAAGAGAATTTTCTACCTCATGAGCTATTCCATTCCACTCTTGGACAGCTATGCCTCTTATAATTCTCTTTTGCGTATAACTTGGATAATTCCAACCATTTCAGAGGTAAAAAAAAAAATGGAATCACTTTGCATGTGTAACCAAATAAAAATTCCATGGTCCCACGTGGCCCAATCTCTGCACAGGGCCACATCTTCAAAAGCAAAAATAATAATAATGATAATTCAGGGCTTCACCTGCAACTCCCAAAGAATGTTGTCAGGGGTGCAATTCATTATCCGTGGTAACATTTCTCAAAATCCTTTTCCCTTTCCTTCTTGATTCTCTTATACTCCTCAGTTATACCAGAACTCTCATTCACTGTCCCAACCCTAAATCTCCCCAAGATCAGCCTGCATGCCTCTGCAGGCTCTTTTCTTTTTCCATTCTCAGCAACTCAGTACATAGATTTATTTTTATCCCTCTGGATGCTCTTCTTCTCTCTCTGGTTTGTCCACTACCCAGACTTCCCACAACAAAGGCGAGCCCAGGAAATGTGTAACAAAAATCTTTCCTCCTTTCTTCCATTCCACCTGGGCCTATTTTTCTATACCCAATTCCATGGTATTGCTTTTTTTGTTCAAGCCAGGAACTGGAGAAAGGAGAAGATAACATCAAAGATAAAATTCTCTTTATCACATGTGATGGGGGAGGGCTAAAGTTGGGTACCGTGGCACATTAATAAGCCATGTGTTCATCACAGTAGTGATTTTCTTCATCTGCCACGGCTAGACCTTGGACCCCTACATAGTTTACATAGTTCCTCCTCATTCTTCTAGCCTCCTCCCCCCAGGCATCATAGGTATTCATAAATAAATCCCACCGACTACCAACTGGTATCTATAAATATTTTTTTTCTGTCTCTGGATCTATTTCCTCCTCTTTAGTACTGTCTGTAGGTAAGTTCTTCCCTGATTAGCATGTTGGGGGATATTAAACAATAATACTGTGCACCCCAATGACTTACAGTGAAGTATACGCCATGCATTTAGAATCTCAGCTGCATCAGCCAAACCTGGCTTTTGATCCCAGTCTGTCCTTTACCTGCTGTGTGATACTGGGCAAGTCACTTCATCTCTGTGCCTCAGCTTTCTCATCTGTAAAATGGGGCCGTCACAAAATCTAACTTAAAGGGTTGTGAGAATTAAATGAACTTCAGCTAACTCATGTAAAGTGCTTAGCACAGCAGAGAGCTGGTTCTATGCATGCATCACTATTTCCATTTTTCTTTTAACCATCCTTTTAGGAGGGGATGGAGAGAAGAAAGGGTTATTTTGCTAGAAAGTGAAGAGGACCTGGTGAAAGACTTAGGGCAGACGTCAGCAAACTTAAGTTTGCAGGCCAAATTTGACCTACCACCTTTTTAAAAAACACATTAAAGCTTTTAGTAAAACTCAGTCACATTCATTCATCTCTGACTGCTTTTGCTCTACAATTATAGAACTTGAGTTGTTGTGATAAGGGACTGCATGACCTGCAGAGCCCAAAATACTTGCTATCTGGCTCTTTACAGAATACATTTGCCAACCCCAATTCAGAGTAAAAAAAACAGTCTTTTCGACATGGTCTGCCACTGAAGACATGAATGTCGTGAGGCCTTCTCTATCAGGTGAAGCGGCTGACTGTTGTCAAAGATTTCCTGTACCTAAGAGTCAACCCTCACCGACATCTTAATTTCCATGTCTTTCACCAAGAATTAACATCTACAACAATTGAGAATAAGGCAATGTTCCTTCGAAGCTTGGCTAATTCTACTAGAAACACAAGGAATGGAGTATTGCACATCTGAGAAGGCTACCAGGACCAGGATGCCCAGGGCCTCACCCATGTCTATGATTCTGTGCTTCTTCCCGGGCTGCTTGTCACTTCCCAGTGCCCCTGCCATAAGGTGGGCCCGGTCTTGTGTTTTTACAGGTGGAATTGAGGGGAACTATGTCTGCAATTCCCACACCTGATTTGAATCCTCCTCACTGACCCTCCATCCTCTCTCCTCTTCCTTCCTGCAGGCCAGATGCAGACAATCCAGTGAAGGACCCTGAAGTTTAGAGCAAGCTGTCCAGTAGAACTTTCTGGAATGATGGAAGTCTTCTATTCTGCACCAGTACAGTAGCTTCTAGTCTTAACGTGGCTATCGAGAACTGGATATGTGGCTAGTGCAAGTGAGGAAGTGAATTTTTGCTTTTCATTTAAATGGCACATACGGCTAGTGACTTGCTGTATTGGACAGTGTACTTTTGGAAGATGGCAGATGCAGATGTTTGGAGAATCCTAGCCCTGAATGTCTGGGTGGAGCCGAGCATAGCCCCTCCCCCACCGCTGCCCCCACCCCTTCCCCTGGCCTTGGACTGTGATGTGAGCAAGAAATTAACAGCTCTTTGGATTGGCGTGTGAGAGTTACTGTTTGACCAGCTGGGCTGCCATGACTAATACAGACACATGTCTTGGCAGCCACCTTTATGAAGAAAGGACAATTCAGTCTACTCATCCATTTTACAAGCTCAAGGAATGCCGGGGGCCTCTGCTGAGACCTAGTTTTCAACCTAGTCTGTGGCATTGATTATCCTGCTTAAAAGATGAAAGAGATGGCTTTGTGGGCCAGAGAGTAAGTAGTTTTACTTAGCGGCTTGGCCGTACTTGACCCCAGCTATAAGCTAAGTAGGAAGGTTCGGTTCTGTTCAAAACTAAGTTCCAGTCGTTTTTCACAACTGCTTTAAACTGTTCATGTCCTGTTCACGACAGAGAAAGGGCCATCTGGTATGATGATTTTTTGGCTTGAAGAAGAGAAAACGAAAGACAAGTATAAGCTTTAATACTCAAGAGATCCGATTCTCTGCCGGAGAGGAAATGAACTCCATATCCAGGAGAATTCCACCAGGAAGGGGCCAAACAGACCGTGCTCTCTGGAGGCTTCTCAGCAGTGCTGTGAACACCATTCTAACACTCCTTTCGGTCATTTCCGAGGTGAGACAGTGACACACCGCTGGAATAGGACAGCTGATCTCACCTTCTCTGGTATCATCAGAGAGAGGATCTAGGAAGCTTCCGTGCAACGCCAGAAGGGCTAGGATGGCAGGAGCCATCTCATCTGCTCTGTGTGCCTGCCTGTTTCTGGGAGAAGCACCTTGACACCTGTTTTACTGTAAAGAGAACCAACTTTGGAATCAAACAGACCTCTACCAAAATCTCAAGTCTGTCACTTACTAACTTGCACAAATGATGTCACTTCTCTGAACATTGTTTTCTTTCATTTAGGGATGATAATAAACCGACGTCACAGAGCTGCCACAAGGATAAAATGAACCGGTGTCTATGGCAGCATTTAGGACAGGGCTTCATACAGAATCGGTGTCTTGGGGAACTGAGGGTTTGGAGCATAGAATTCCAATCCTGGTGCATCAAAGAAGGCCTTCAGGGTGGTCCTGTGGATGAGGATGTGGGCTTATGTGTTAATTAAAACACTGCTTCTCAAACTCCAATGTGTACTCATACCACTTGGGGAATTTTGTTTAAATGCAGATTCTGATTTAGCAGGATTATGTAATTTAAGTGAGCTTCCAGGTAGTAATTTCAAGGCTGCTGGTTGCTCACATCACCTTTGAAGAACAAGGAATCAGAGGTGTGGACCTAACCTGTGTTTCCCTCCTCTTTCACCCACGTAGAAGAGATGTACTGTCTACTTTGAGTAGGGAGGTGGGGGGGAGTGGAGGATAAGGACGATGCAGAGTCGGCAGACAGAAGGGGAATCTACGCAGATGAGGAAAGAAATCATGGAAAAAGAGATGGATTTGAGGTTTTAAACCCTGACTGGACTTTAAACTCACCTGGAGAGCTTTAAAACTCCATTTCTAAGTCTCACCCCAGGAATACGTATTTAATTGACTGGGATGGGGCCAGATGTGACATATTAAAGCAGATAACCCCTCAGGCTATTCCTGCGTGCACCCGGCGTTGAGAACTGCTGGCCTAGACAAAAGAGGCAACTTTCCCAGCTGGAAAGAATCAGGAAAGTGTCTTATCAAGATAGTAGATCAGGTTTGGTTTTAGGGGGCTGCTAGTTTAAGGGGAAAAAAAGCCTCATGAAAATGGCAGGTCAGAGCAAGCCAATTGGTTGATACCTTGAAAAATCTGATCCATTTGATGGGTCAAGAACACTCGATCTCTGGGTCTCTGAAATGATAACTTAGCTCTGGGCCTTTGAAGAAATTTGTTTTCCTGTTGAGAAGCCAACGGTAAATGGGAGATGTGAAATCCATGCCACTTTTTTCTGGAATCGGACACTTTTTCTTTCATGAACATTGTGGATTTGATTGTCCTCTGTGTTCACAGAGGCTGATGAATGATTCTCATTGGAGCACAGGAGCCACCTTGGCCGGTAGCCTTACCCAGGCCTCAATCCAGTGCGTCTGCATCAGGTTGCCCTGAGCCCAGCACATGTGCTCCGATGCACTCTGACCCATGAACATAATTAGTGCTGCTCTGATTGAGTTTTGACTCTTGAAGCCCAGGTTTAGGCTGCCTTCTTGTCACCAGAAGTCAGCTCAGAGTTGGCTCTTTGCCAGTCTTGACACAAAGCTCAGCCCCCTTCCGGGATCTAAGCATGCCAAGTATCTGCGAATATTGTGGTTTTATGGAAGATTCCTTATGTCTTGGGGTGGGAACCACATCAGACACCGTACAGCATTTCCCTTGAACAGTCCCCGTTAGGTATATCTCTCCCACTGAAAGCCTGCGCACACAGCCAATAAGGAGACACTCCTCCATCACAAACCCCTAGCCCCCTCCCAATCTTTTACTCCTCTGGAGCAGAGTTTGGCTCTGTCCTATCTGCTCCACGCTTGGCTGCCTTCACTTACCCAAGCATAGCAAACACGAGGCCCTCCAGACACCCAGACCCGCCTTCTTTAGGTGTATGTTATCACCTGTTACCTGGATGTTGAGCAGTTTATTCCGAGGGGTGCAGAGCTGGGCACAGCTTCTGGAAGGAAGAAAAAAACATAGCAGGTGCAAATCACAGCCAAAGAAACTGCCTGTGAGAAACCTTTGCCTAAAGATTCCCAGGGTCAGTAGTTCTGCTTCGTGACTGCGTGTTGGGATCACAGGGGGAGTTTGTAAAATGCTGATGCCTGGGCCACACCCCTGGAGATTCGGATTTAATTGGCCTGGGGTGTGGCCTGGGTGTTGGGATTCTTAAGAGTTCCCAAGGTCATTCCTAGCGTTCAGCCAAGTTTATCTGCTGTTCCATCCAAGCTGGTTACTGCTAAAGAGGAAGTAAAAAAGACAGCTGCGGTCCTTACCTTATTGGAGCAATTGCTTTGTCCTGATTGCTGACCCATTTAGTCTTGTCTTGAGTGTTTTAATTCCTTCAAGTGAGCCCTCCAAGAGTCTACCATCAGGAAGTATAAGCCTACAAAGGTTGAGAACCACTGAGTAATCCTGTGTCTTGGTGAGACAAAGAGGCCATTCAATAGGAGGGTAGGGGCTGGAGTTAGAATTTATTTCTGAGTTAGGATTGAGGAGAAATACCAGCTCCTTGTGTCAAACCAGTATCCTCATTTGCAGGATGCTTCTCAAGCACAGACTACGGCAGCAGGGGAAATGGGTACCAGGAAGCTCCCTTCGCTCTCCTTTTTATGGTTCCTATTCATGTGACAGAAGGCGCTGCAGGAAAATGATACAACAACGACTTGAGAGCTGGAAGGAAAAGGGCAGCCTTGAGAGGTGAGCAGGGGGGGCAGAGAGGCTGGGGAAGAAGCAGAAAGAAAGGTATTCAAGGGGGAAGGATGTCCACTCACCTTCCTCAGTACATGCTGGTCCTTCGAGCGCACCTTGGGTAAATTAAAAGGTGTTGGGACTTCCCTGGTGGTGCAGTGGTTAAGAATCCGCCTGCCAATGCAGGGGACACGGGTTCGAGCCCTGGTCCGGGAAGATCCCACATGCCGTGGAGCAACGAAGCCCGTGCGCCACAACTACTGAGCCTGCGCTCTAGAGCCCGTGCTCCGCAACAAGAGAAGCCACCGCAATGAGAAGCCCGTGCACCGCAAC
>NC_041231.1:29850602-29885657 GCF_002837175.3 Physeter macrocephalus
TTGAGTTGGAAATCATCTCCTTGACAGAAAGAAGTACATAGAAGAAGGAGAAGGAGGAGGGGGAGGGGGGAGGGGAGGGGGAGGGGGAGGGGGAGGAGGGGAGGGGGAGGGGGAGGGGGAGGGGGCTTTAGTAGAAAGCGATCCCCAAAGGCAGGAACAGATCACGAAATCCTGGGACAACAAAGCAGGGCTTCATTCCTTCTGGAACCACCTCTCTTAGCAGCACAAGGTGATGACAAATCCCACCACCTCGGCGAGCATCTGGTTCCTCTTCTGACCTTCCTGGGAAACTTGGGGTTCTGATATGATGTTTATGAATGTACTTTGCAAACAGTAGACTGCTACCTAAGTGCAAGGGATTATTTAAAAAGTCAGCTTTGCATCTTTATGTTTTATAAAGGTACTAGGAAAACAAGGAGCACAGTATTATAAGCTCTCACATGCATGGTTGAAAGGAGTGTCAGTAGAAGGGAAAACAAAAACATATTTTTCTGTTATTACAAAAGACGCATCATGTGGGAAAAACTTAGACAATTGCAAAGACATAAAGCCTGAAATGCCTCCTTCCAGGCATACTGGTATTTATCTTACAAGACAAGTATTTGTGCATATTTAAAATCCATTATTTTTCAAATTTAAAAGCCTCTTTTACTTCAAAACAATACATGTTTCTTGTAGAAACACAATAGATAGTTAAAAAAAAATCCATATTCTACCACTTAGGACCTCCTAATCTTCTAGAACTTTAAAAAGTTATGTAATTATTTTTATATTTCATATTTTTACCTTTATTTATTATACAAGGAATACACGCTCATTTTATAAAAATTAGATGAGCAAAAGGGAAACTATGAAATCACCTGAAACTCAAACCTCGAAACAATCGATCACAATCTGTAGTACTTTTTGTTACAGTCTCTGGACTTTTAATCAAACATGGGACTTCCCTGGCGGTCCAGTGGTTGGGTCTCTGTGTTTCCACCACAGCGGGCATGGGTTCAATCCCTGGTCGGGGAACTAAGATCCCACATGCCTTGCAGTGTGGCAGAAAAAAAAAATCAAATATATGTGTATTTTTGAAAGCATAACAGGTACCCAAAATCTTTTGCAAATATGAACTCATATTGCTAATTTATAACCTGCTTTCCAAATGGAACAATATTCGTACACATTTCCCTATATCCTACAACTTCATTTTTAACATCTGGGTAGAATTCCACTGGAAGGCTGCACTATTATTTATTTAACAGGTTGCCTGAGGTTAAGTATTTAGATCATTTGTGATTTTTCTTTTTCCTCTTAGAAACAACACTGTCGTGACTGTCCTTTAACCACATATTTGTGCTTTTTTTGTAATATTTAGGATAAGCTGCAGCAATATCTCTGCAGAATCCTAAGGCTTTGCAAAGAGGAAGATGTAGACTGCTTAGTGTAGTACTTTTGATCATTTCTAACATTTTTGCTTTACACATATTAGAATATATTTATAAATGTAAGATGATTTAATGCCCTGTGAAATATTTAGCCTGCCAACACTGTCTTTTTTTTTTTTCTTTTTGCGGTACGCGCTTAGTGTAGTACTTTTGATCATTTCTAACATTTTTGCTTTACACATATTAGAATATATTTATAAATGTAAGATGATTTAATGCCCTGTGAAATATTTAGCCTGCCAACACTGTCTTTTTTTTTTTCTTTTTTGCGGTACGCGGGCCTCTCACTGTCGTGGCCTCTCCCGTTGCGGAGCGCAGTCTCCGGACGCGCAGGCTCAGCGGCCATGGCTCACAGGCCTAGCCGCTCCGCGGCACGTGGGATCTTCCCAGACTGGGGCACGAACCCGTGTCCCCTGCATCGGCAGGCGGACTCTCAACCACTGTGCCACCGGGGAAGCCCCCCAACACTGTCTTTTTATTTCAGTTTTCTTCTGATTTAATTTTTCTTTTTAAAAATTTTATTTATTTATTTTTGGGTCTGCGTTGGGTCTTCGTTGCTGTGCGCAGGCTTCCTCTAGTTGCGGCACGCGGGGGCTACTCTTCATTGCGGTGCGCAGGCTTCTCATTGCAGTGGATTCTCTGGTTGCGGAGCGTGGGCAGTAGGTGTGCAGGCTTCAGTAGTTGCAGCATGCAGGCTCAGTAGTTGCAGCATGAGGGCCCTAGAGCTCTCAGGCTCAGTAGTTGTGGTGTACGGGCTCAGCAGTTGTGGCTCACAGGGTCTAGACCACAGGCTTAGTAGTTGTGGCACACGGGCTTAGTTGCTCTGCGGCATGTAGGAGATCTTCCCGGACCAGAGCTTGAACCCATGTCCCCTGCATTGGCAGGTGGATTCTTACCCACTGCGCCACCAGGGAAGTCCTGATTTAATTTTTTCTGATTGTGTATGTCAGTTTCATGCTCATACAAGAAAATTTGTAGACCACAGAAGCATGTGCATTGGGAAGAAGGAAAAAAGTCTCCTATAATCCCACTACCGAGAGAGAATCGTCTCTCTAGTTACCTCCATCCACTCCCTCACCACGCATGACTTTACACAGTCTTTTTCAAAATACTATTTGTAGACTTCTGATTAGGAGGATGCTTTGATGGAGCGTCTAAGTGTTGGCTGTTGTTCAGGGAGATTTTAGCCCTGTTGCAATACTCAGAATTGTTTCTAGTAAGTACCTGAAAGAAATATGCACCTGGGTGAGGCTGTGCTGAGATGCTGTGTTCTTCTTCCCTATCTTAGAAAGTACCATGTGGATAGATCCCTAAGGTTTGCTGCAGCTATGTAGGAACAGGGCATCGGAGGCTTCACCTGGCTTAGCAGTCACAGACTTAGATAAGGAAAAAATGTAAAGGCCAAAGTACAGAAGACAAGTGTATATGGGCCAAGGGGAGGGGAGATAAATAGCTCCTTGCTACACCTGATCCAGATTTGATGTTAGAATATTTCAGGCAACAAGGGCACAATTCTCAATCTAGATAAATAAGTTTACATTTCTGACTATAAAATGAATATATACTATAGGAAATACATTTAAAAGGCAAAAAGAAAAGCTTATTTCACCGTCAATCCATTTTAAGGTTTTATGTGTTTCTTTCCAGTTTCTCGACGCATGCATTTTAAGAGTAGTTAAAGCTCACAGCTTATATACTGGTTTTGTTTTTCCTTTTCCTATTATGGCAGAAGCATCTGCGCATGTCAATAGCTGTGGATGACGATTTCCTCAAGTTCCATTAGTAATTGTATTGCCTTGAGAGATGAGGAAGGAACATACATCAAAGACGCCTGTGAGGGGCAAATGCAGTGATAAAGCAAAATCAAATGGTCTCCTGTTCCCCTATAGCTGACAGTGAGAATACATTTTCCATCCTCGATTACTAAGCTTTATCTTCCTAAGCAAGATAAAGTGGTTGTTGAATAGATAGGTAAGATTCTGCCGTTCATAAGTGAGCCTGAGCTGTAAATAAGTTCAGGGAAAACTGGCTCCTGCTCTGAAGAGATGGACCCAGGGGCACTCATCCCGGAGGAGATGCTTTTATGGCAGGTGGCAGGGGAAACACTCTTGGCACCCCCTTTGTGAGGTGGGATTGGGACTTGTGCATGTGGCTTGTTCAGACAAGCATGTGGAGACCACTTATATCTTGTCTCCCCTTTGATCAAGTAACAAAAGTTAAGGTCTAGAAACACTCAAACCATGTTCCCCAGGGCATTACTACTGTTGCCTCTTTTACCACCCACATCTACCCAGGAGCAAGATGTGGGCAGGGTTACTGCCACTGGCCCTTGTGTTTCCTTCCAGGGAATTTGAAAAAGGTGCTGCTTCTTCTGTATGGAGATCATTCCCTCCATCTGTTAGCAACTTGTAACGCACCGGTTTTGTTACTGACCTTTGCTAAACATCTTTATCATTAAAATACAAATAGGCAATAACTGCATTGTGAACACTGCCCTCCCAACCTGTTCCTGCCGGTTACAAGGCCACGTGCAGTGTGGTGCAGAGCTGGCTGTGTGGTAGCCCTGCTGAGAAGACCAGGTGAGCATCCTGGGCTGGTACTGATTATAACTGGGGTTTGAATTGCTAACACTCCCTGCCCCCCAGCCCTGCCAAAGCCACTGCCTTCTATTTAGTCATTGAACAAACGTGGAGCGTTTGCAATGAGCCAGACCCTGCGCTAGGCCTGGGCAAATCAAGAGATGAATGGGTCATGGCGTTTACCGTCTGCAAGCATACCCTCCACTGGTGATGGCGGGCGGTGGGTAAATGGAAAAATGCAATATAGGGGAATCTACCCTTTAGATGACTGAGTTTTGGAGCATTTTTCCCAGGGCTAGGATTAGGGTGAGGTGAGTTCGGCAGAGATGTGTACGTGTAGGATAGGATCCTATCCTTAAAACGATTTTCTGTTCATCATGGACTTTTTTTGCGTTCATTTTGATTCTTTAATTTATTGCCAAAAAAATCTTGATTACTGAGTTTGTGGGCACCCCTGTACATTTTGCTCCTGAGGCCGAGACCTCACTCCCTTCACCAAACTTGAACTCAAACCAAACCTTGCCCTCGGGGTACTGAAGGTCATCAACTAATACATACTCACACCGGGGGAGGCGGGGGTGGGGGGCTGTATGGGGGTCGGTATTGAAGCTGTGTCATCCTCTTGTTTGGGATTTGGGGTAAAGGTAGACTGGCCTTGCCACTAATTTGCTGCATTACCCCAGGCAAGCTGCTTTTCTTCACCAAGTTCAGTGTCTCATCTGGAAAAACACTAAACTGGGAGAATTATCTTTTTGACACAGACAAGAATGTCTTCTTTTGACAAATAAGTAAACAGGATCATTTCAATGTATGCTACATGCCATATGAGGGAGTGCGTGTGTGAGAGATGTTACAATAGGGGATCAGGAAAGTTCTCTCAGGGGAGGTGGTGAGCTGAAACATCAACGTTAAGTGGACACCATGGCTTGCAATTTGTTTTTTTGACAGCTGATTTTAATGAGCCCTCAGTTTGTGCCTGTTATAACATGTATAACAACTATTAGGTGTCCCAAGTCATCTTTCTCAACAATGCTGTGAGGTTAGGACTCTCGTTATAGCTTTTAAAATTGATATTGATAAGGAGACAGAAGCAACAAGAAGTCAGTTAATTTGGGAAGATCACTAGCTAGCAAGTGGTGGAAAAAGAATGGGCACGTGGTCACGGGGGATTCAAAGCTTGCCGTCAGTGATTACTTAATGAGTATCTTCTGCAGAAGTAGATATAGGGCCATTTTTCAGCCTCCTTCTCCTCATTTACCAACACTTAGGAAATACTAAATAGATTCCACGCATGGTGCAGACTTTTAAAAGAGTCCACTTTGGGGGTGATGGGACTTCGGTATCTTGATCGTGCTGCTGGTTACAGGTCTGTATGAATTAGTCAAAACTGGCAGAACTGTGCACTAAAATGGGTGATTTTAACTGTAGGTGAATTATATTTTAATTAAAAAAAAAAAAATCTCCACGCCCAACCCTCCACCTCCGCCCCCTATCCCAGCTACAGCAGCAAGGGCCCTGAAGTGGTCCCTGCCCCTAACTTACGCGGCGAGGGTGAGGGAAGAGACTTCGGGGGCGGGCCCAGGTGAGGGAAGGGAGTAAGCCCCGGTGGGCCGGCCGGGAAGCAGGGAAAGGGAGAAACTAGGCACAGCTGGGCGCCCCCCGGGGAGGGACGGGAAGGGCCCGTGGACCGCGGGGCGAGCCCGGGGAGGGCGGGGTGATGCCGGGAGAGAGGGAGGGACCTGCGGGCGGGAGGGCGAGAGGCACAGGCGAGGGAGGAGGGCGAGGCGTGTGCTCCGGAGCCAGCCTGGGGCTGCGAGGCGGAGACAGCCCACCGGCCGCCGAAGGTGCCCGCCGAAGGTGTCCGCCCAGGCGACCCGCCCTCGCGGCCGCGGTGCGGACGGACCGACGGACGGCGCTGCTTGCAGGAGGCGCCCGGACATGTTCAGCCGGAGCTCCCGGAAAAGACTCTCCAGCCGCTCGGTGAGTGTGCCCCGCCCGAGCGGGGCCAATCCCCGGGTACCCCGGCCCTCCGCGAGCGCCCCTGCCCAGACTCCTTCCGCCCGGAGGCCGCGCACCTGTGGCCCCAGGTAAGGCGGCCCCGCGGGCGGGGGTGTGGCCCGGGCGCACGGGAGCGCTCGTAGGGGCAGAAGGGGTTAAGTCCGGATCCCGAGTCCCGGGGAGAGCCAGACCGGGAACCGTGACCCTGAATGTCACCCCCCCCCGCACCCCTCCTTTGACCCTTCCCTTAAGGCAGGTCGCATTCCCAGCACCCAAGCTCCAGCTTCTTGGAGCTCTAGCCGCGGACTTGACTTTGGGCTGTTTTTTGGGGTGTCCCGTGCTGCCCCCTTCCCGGGAGCCCCAGCCTGGTCCAAGGCGAGCGCGTGATGGTCGCTTCTTAGGGACTCTGGGAAGCAGAAAGGTCTTGCTTTTGTTTCTTAGAAACCCGTGACCAAGGTGTCTGGGGGAGACAAAGCCCCAGCCAGGGCCATTTCTTGGTGGCTTAATGCCCACGCCAGAGACAGCCCGCCTAGACTTCCCCAGGCGAGATACCAGCCCAGGGGCACCGGCAGCGCCCCACCCCAAATCCCCTACCTCGGAGAGGAGCTTGGGAGTCAAATCAGAGGAGGTGGCGTGGGAGAGGCAGGCCGTCCTGCCTGGGGCACAGTGGGGCTTTGGAGGGAGCCCCGGCGGCGGAAACATGTTTGTGTTGTCTTTTTGTTTTGAAGTTGACCGGACTGGGGCGGATCGAGAGAGGCCAGCCATGTAACGCCTGTGGTGACCAGTGCCCAGGGTTCGCCTTGCATAAATGGAGGTAGGACCCCTTACATGGGATTCCTAAAGACACACCACTGCAGGGGGGAAATCTATACGTATATGTCATGTATGTGTATATATGCACACAAGCACGTTTTTCGCCTTTTAAATTCACACGTAAGTCACATGGAAAGAATGCAAAGGCTGTTCTTTTAAAAGTGGGACTACATCTGCTACAAATATTGAAGGTGAAAGTGGTGACCAGACACTGAGAATGCAGGAGAGCCGGGCTCAGGCTGCATTTCCCTGATGTGAGAGTTTTGGGTCTCTCGCACCCACCCTCTGTGTATCTAAGTCACTCTGTCCCAAGCGATTCAACTTAGGCACGACAGTTTTTCCAAGTGCCGCAGTACAGCATGTGTAGGATTCCTGGGACTAGCTGGTGTTTTCCAATTGTGTTTTTAATTCAGCCTCTGTAACTCTGGGTCCCAACCACAAATCTACCACTGCCTGCCTGTGCTGTGTCAACCCTCTTCGGTGGCCAGATGTTTCTTATTAATGTGCCGTGAATGTTGACTTCCAGGCAGCCCCAGCCTGGATTGGAATGATTATGTTTGGGGGACAAGGGATCTGGGTGCCCTCCCAGTACATCTGGCTGCTGGGGCTCTGGCTGGGAAAAGTCAGGGTGCGCGCTTACAGGCCCTCTGTTTGGTGATATAAAGAGAAGAGATGGATCCTTCTTGGCAACTTCATGAAAAGGCAAAAGCAGTTGCAGGAGAAAATTCTGCAACATTGTAACCCGTTCTCTCTTTGCTTAATGCATCTTCCTGCCCCCCCACCCCCCATGTCCCTTTGAAGAATGCTGTTTCTGGATACTGGGGAGAAAGGCCTGCTCTGATTTGGTTTGGTTTGTTTTTTTTTTCCCCTCTGTGTGTGCTTCTCTCCTTTCTCCCAATTGGTCATGTGGGCTGGGCACCCAGTTATAAGGAAACTCCCAACCAGCTCCTTCAGAAATTAAATGCTTTTGTTCCTGCCTCAGATGGGTCTGGCAGCCTCTTTGCCTTTGTTTCAGGACACTGAGTGCAGCCCTTATGGCTCCCTAGCATTTAATAACTGCTGTGGCAGAGGCAAGGCCGGGCGACCTTATAAATATATAATGCGCAGACATAGGCATCTATCAGTCCTGCCGATGTCGTAGCCCAAATAGGTGTGCTCTGGACTGGCCCCTGCTGTGTCCCCAATGTGAAAGTGGCGATACATGGGAATAGGTGCAGAAGCGTCTTTTTTTTCAGCCAGATCCCGTGTGACAGTGTTGCTGATCACTTCCTGTTTGAACCATCTTGTGCTCTAATGGGGGTGGGAGAGGCCGAGTGATGGACAAGAGAGTGATTTCCGGCTCCTCCCCTACTCTGGAGCCTTTGGGTCAACTTCTGACCAGAGGCCTATGGGGCGATGGTACAGTGTGGGTGTGTACCCAGGTTCCCCTCCTTTCGGTGTCTGTGACCTCTGACCTCCAGCCAGTCACTCTCCCTACTTCTCAGTTTCCCTGTTCCATTAAGTGGGAATAATTATGGTACTTAACCTCACAGCTTTATTGTAGGGATGAAATGAGATCTTGAAAACACATCGTTTGCCCCATACCAGGCACACAATAAACATTAGCTACTTTTGTCCATTATTTTTAGCTTCCTCTCAGCTGTTGCCCTGGAGGAATCATAACTAGCTCGCTTGAGGCTGCTGGGTGTCCCGGTCACTTTAGACTGTCATGACCACAGCTTCCTAGAGGCCCTTAAGCCGTTTTAACCCAGCTGGTTTTGTGAGGGGAAAAGGAGCGTTTGATTTTCAGCCCATTATGGAGCCTTTCTTTCGGAAAGAGCCTTTCATGAAGCTGAGATGGGTTTTCATGCAGAAGCGGTTTCTTCACTAGCAGCAGAAAAGCCTCCATGAATGCGGCTTTTATGGTGTTTCCACCCATTGCTGGAAAGGAAGCAGATCCTTGCTTTTCGCCCCCTCCTGTTCCCTCGTGGGCATGTTTTGGGTGACCTTTTAGAGAAGGGGGACAACCATTTCTGGGTTATGGCACAATATTCTTTTTGGCAGTTTGAAATCCACAGTATGCACTGTTTCTACTTCTCTGACTGGGGTCGGGGGGCACTCTGAGCCCCTGGGAGAGACAGTTGTATCCGGATAGGAGGAAAGGCTAGCCTGACACAGGCTGAAAGGCTGCCTTTGGTCTGTTGCAAGGAGAGTGAGTTTCCCTTGCCCCCGAGTACCAAGGCACCCTAAATATTACCGCTCATGGGTGTCAGCTTGTGCTTCCACATGCTCCCCGTCCAGGCTATTGTCCACACAGCAGGCAGCTCCTAAAAGCAGAACGGACTTGTGCTCCTGCCTGCAGCACGAAGGTACTGAAGTTCTTGGGAGGAAGCCGGTTGTAAACAAACCTGGCTTCCCTTTCTGGTGTGCTGGAGAGAGCTGGGGCTTTGAAGTCCGGAGGGAGCAGGGCTGTGGTCTTGCTCTGGTTTGGCCAAGCTGTGTGACCTTGGGCGAAAGACTCAGGCTCCCCTGAGTTGCATTTTCCTCAGCCGTCACGCTGGGATCTCTCCACTGAACAAATATTTGAGGGCCTGCTTGTGCCCGGTGCTCCGCTGTGCCGGGGATACGGCAAAGAACAGAATAGACAGGATTCCTGCCCTCGTTCAACAAATAATTACAATTTAGATAAGGTGGTCCGGAGAGGACTCTCTGAGGAGGTGACATTTGCACAGAGGCTTAGATGAAGCAAGGGAGGAGGGTCCTGTTGATGCAAACCTGAGGCGGGAGCCGGCCGAATCACCGTCTCGTGGGAGCCTGTTAGAAATGTGAAGTCTCAGGCCCTGCCCTGGACTTGCTGAATCTGACTTTAGGCCTTAACAAGATCCCCAGCTGATTCAGGTGCAGGACAAAGATTGAGGAAAGCTGAGTTACAACACCTGGCACTGCTTCAGCCAGCTGGCTCTCTGCCCCTGGGGCTTCCGTGTGTGAGCAAAGATGCCTGAGGTTCTGTGGAGGGCTGTTATCTTTTATGGAGATTTTTCCGGAGGGCTCCTTCTCCTTCCCCATTTATATTGTCACCCACACCTTTAGGTGGCAAATGTGGGGATTTTTAGGATTTAAAAAAAAAACAAAAACAAAAAAACACAAAAAAACAAAACCCACAGGAGTTCCATGTGTTGCAGAGGGCTCATGGTCTTTCGCCAAAGCGCTCTTCTCCACCTGATGTAGGGCGGCTGGGGAGCAAAGATGGGCACTGCTCCCTGCAGGTGACCTGGCCCCAAAAGAGCAGCCCCTCAAGGCAGCCCGGGACAAATCCCGCAGTGGCCGGGCTGCTGAGGGAATTCTCATTAACAGGAAGATTAAGGCATCTTTGTGGACTGTGACCAGAAGAAAATCATTAATAACTGGGCACTTAGTGTGCTCTGCCGCGAGACAGCTTTCTGAGTGAGGATTAATTGGACTTGCTTGTTGGTACCCAGTTTGAGCAGGGAGGGGGAAATAGCCATTGTTACAGTGACGATTTGCCCTTTGAATGCCTAGGCGCTGAGGAATAATGATTATAATAATGATACCAAAGCAACATCAGCAGTGATAAGGCTGTGCTTGTACTTACTCTGTCCAGAGCTGTCTCCCCACCTTTTTATCGATACGTACATTTCTGTTGCATCCTCACCAAAACCCATGAGGCAGATGTGGTGATTTTTCTGATGAGAAACTGAGGCTCACACTTGTTCAAACAGTGGCCCAAGGTCTCCTGGCTACTGAAAATGAAGGTAGGATTTGGCTCTAAAACCCAGGCTGGTTTCCCTGTGACTCCCTGCCTCTTGTGACTTCTCTATTCTAAGGCAGAGGTCACAGACTAGAGGCCCTCGGCTCACATCCAGCCTGTGGATGGGTTTTGTTTGGTCTGCACAGTGCATTAAATGAGGGGCTTTTTCTAACATTAAAGTCCAGGTTTCCAGCTTCTCTCGAAGAATCCAAAGATGTGGTAACACGGGGCCGACTTTCCTATGCGGCAGTAGCTGGCAGCACACAGGCGGTCTCCCTTTAGATGGGTGTGACCTTGGCTCACCCTAATCACCAACATTCCAGTCGCATTCGGGGACCTCTTCAAACACTTAGGTGACCTGTCAGGTCCTGGAAGTGACTGGAAATTGTGAACCCTAAATGAGTATTCTCATCTCTCCAAAAATCATATTTAAAAAATAGTAATATCTTCTGTCATATTAGCTGCCATTTTTAAAGCGTTGACAATGCCAGGTGAGTGTCTCACATCCTTCCAATCTTTCACTTGCAACAGACCTTGGAGTTGGGTGCAATTATTTACACCCCTTCTGATAGTTAAGGAAAGTGAGTTCAGGTTAAATAACTTGCCTAAGGTTCTGCAGCCCCTTAGTCAGTGGGGCTGTGTGACTTCCAACCCTGTCTGACTTGAAAATTCTGTGTTCTGGGCCAGAAGTTCTCAAACTTGGCTGGCATATGAATCACCAGGGGATCTTGTTCAAATGCAGATTCTGATTCAACAGGCTTGAGGGCAGAGGACTAAGATGCTGCATTTTTTAATAAGCTCCCAGGTGTTGCTTATGCTTCTGGTCCAGGGACATACTTTGAATAGGAGCTGGCAAACTCCTATTTGGTCCTGCTGGCCAAATCAGACCCTTCACCTGTTTTGTATGATTCATGAGCCATGCATGGTTTTAACATTTTTTAATGGTTGGGAAAAAATCAAAAGAAGAATATTTCATGACATATGCAAAGTCTATGAAATTCAAATTTTAGTGCCCATAAATTGTTATCTGAACAGAGTCACTCCCACTTACTTACATATTGTCCGTGGCTGTTTTTGACCTACAGCAGTAGAGTTGAGCACTTGAAACAGAGAAGGTACAGTTTACAAAGCCAAAAACATTTACTCTGTCCATTTACAGAAAATGTTTGCTGACTCCGGATCTATACCACTAGTAGGGGAATATGCAAGTAGCTTCTATTAGTTTTAGAAGAAAGGAATCTGAGAACCTTTTGGGAGGTTCAGAGCTAAAGGAAACATCCCCTCCAACCTGGATGAGAATGGTGCTAAAATCAAAGGCAACCAAAGAACCAGGGAAGAGACTAAAGCCATTTCTAAAGGGCATGTGGAGATGAGGCTGGCAAGACCAGATCAATGAACTGCCTGGTGGATTCTAAGCTCCTTGTAATCCCTTTAACGTTTCAGCTTTGCTGATAAATGTAGATTTGACTCTTGGATTAAAAGGCTGGCTTTCAGAACAAGCCTCCCGGAGTTGCACTTTGATGAGCGGCTGATATGGAAAGCCCAGAGCAATGGTAGCCTTGTGAAGTCATTTTAATTATGCAGAGTGGTTAGTCTGGGGACAACGGCCGCCTTTCCAGGCAGGATGCTTGGCCTCTGAGCGGCTGTTCCCCAAGCAGCGCTCACTGGGTCAGCCAGGACTGCGCCTTGAAAAGCATCTTTCCTTAGTTGCCCAGGTAATTGTGTTGATTGATGACTGGGGTGGTAATTTGGGGAGATGCCGGCCTGGTTTCCTTTAGTGGTTGTAATTTGGCTGAGAAATGGGTTCCCACTGATTTTTTTTGCTTGGGCAGGAAAAACCGCTCTGTCTCAGTCAACTGGTGTGCCAAGAAAAGGGGGAAAAAAAGGAGGTGGGGTGCGTGTGCATGTGTGTGTCCACGCACATGCGCCTAAGAAATTCTTGGAATCCTCTAGGTAGGGAAAGATGCTTAGCAGCTAAGAAATGCTGGTTGGCTCACCTTCCTTATGTCATTAACATTAGATAATATGCCCGGTAGAAGCTGAAGCACCTAAATAGAGGTTTTTCTTTTGAGGAAATATGTATGTTCATCCCAAAGTATCTGTATTATCTCTGATTTTGAAATAAGACATGGCCATTATAAAAGATTTAAAAATCACGGGCTTCCCTGGTGGTGCAGTTGTTAAGAATCCGCCTGCCAACGCAAGGGACACGGGTTCAAGCCCTGGTCCGGGAAGATCCCACATGCCACGGAGCAGCTAAGCCCGTGCGCCACAACTACTGAGCCTGCACTCTAGAGCCCGTGAGCCACAACTACTGAGCCTGCGTGCCGCAACTACCGAAGCTCGTGCGCCTAGAACCCGTGCTCCGCAACAAGAGAAGCCACGGCAAGGAGAAGCCCATGCACTGCAACGAAGAGTAGCCCCTGCTCCGGCAACTAGAGAAAGCCCGCACACAGCAATGAAGACCCATCACAGCCAAAAAAAAAAAAAAAAAAAAAGGTACACGAAATTTCAATTTTGAGTCCATAAATAAAGTTTGAATGGAACACAGCAATGCCTATTCATTTAGCATCATCTACGGCTGCTTTTACAGTAGCAGAATTGAGTAGTTGAGACAGCCCTCATGGTCCACAAAACTGAAAGTATTTACTAGCTGGCCCTGTGCAGAAACAGTTTACTCACCTCCACAGCTAGAAATATATGTTGTTTATGGCTTGGGATTTATTTCTTCAGGTTCATTCAAATTATTATTTATTAACAAGATTTTATAGAAAATACACGTTCCACGTATGGTCTTTTATAGCTTACTTTTTTCATACTTAGAAATACGTTTTGGACATGTTTATATGTTAGTGTATAAAGATCTAATATATTTATTAGGTTTTAGAATCCAGTATATGGGTTATCATTGAATTAAATATATATATATATATATTTTTATTTTTTATTATTATTATTTTTTTTGCCGTACGCGGGCCTCTCACTGCTGCGGCCTCCCCGCCGCGGAGCACAGGCTCCGGACGCGCAGGCCCAGCGGCCACGGCTCACGGGCCCAGCCGCCCCGCGGCACGTGGGATCCTCCCGGACCGGGGCGCGAACGGCCTCTCCCGTCGCGGAGCGCAGGCTCCGGACGCGCAGGCACAGCGGCCACGGCTCACGGGCCCAGCCGCTCCGCGGCACGTGGGATCCTCCCGGACCGGGGCGCGAACCCGCGTCCCCTGCGTCGGCAGGCGGACTCTCCACCACTGCGCCAGCAGGGAAGCCCCTGAATTAAATATTTTTGGTTCATGACTGCTTTGGCTGTTTTCCCTTGTTCCTCATTATACACCATATGACAGTAGCTTTTCTTATGCTACGACATGCCGATGTGGAGCTCTTGTCAAATTGTCCTCCAAAGAGATGTCGCCAACTTCCCCCCCCTTTCCTGAAAAGGTTGGAGTGTGTTTGTGTGTTTTCTTTGGGCTGAAACTTTGAAACGTCTCAGCTTTTGGAGCGACCTGGCAATTACTCCTTGTTGAATCAGCCTGAGTGACAATTTGTACCCGCTGAATAGTGAGAGAACACAGAGCACTGATGTCAATCATCTTTTTTTGCAGAGCACATTTTATTTGTCTTTAATTCCCAAAGTGATAGCTGCGTTCTCTTGAAAGGTTGTCATTCATCCTTATGCTTCTGTTGTTTTAAGGTTGGTGGGTTGAGGGGAATCTAATGAATTTGGTATCTTGTGGTCTCGCAAAGCTGGAAGATTATCCTTTAACTCTGCGATTAATGAGTATCCCAGAGGGCATTGTCTGTGAACTGGGGGAGCATTCCCTAAAGGGAATGATTCCGAGATCATTGAGCATTTTGAGGTCAAAAGGATTCTACCTGCATTGTATATGAGAGAGCCTTGGGGGTTGAACTCTGGGAAGAAATGTGTATTTCTAGGCGGTGTCATAAAAATTTCTGCGAAGCTTGTAAGGGCTGCTGGGGGAGCATTCTAGCTGTGTGGTTACAGGGACAGGCTTTGAAGATACTTTGCTGGAACTGTAGTCTTGGTTCTGCCTCTTACAGGCTGAGTATCCTTAGGAAAGTGACTTAACCTTTCTGAGCCTTTCTTGGTTTTCTCACCTGAAAACCTATCTTGGTTTTCTCATCTGCAATGTGGGAATAATATTACTTATTACCATGAGGTTATCTTACGTGGTTATTGTGAGAGTTAAGTGGGATAATGTGTGCATCGTGCCTCATTGGGCCTGATGCGTAACGTGGGCTCCATATACGTTTGTGGTTGGAAGAAGGGTTAATGGAAACATAATTAGATAAGGAGCAAGAACACCTGGGTTCCACGGCCCTGACATTGCAGGTTATGTGACAGAGAACAAGCCACTTCCCCACCATGAGGCACAGCCCTTCATTTGCTAAAAATGGGGGTGATGATTCTTGTCTTAGGGCCTTAACTCAGAAAAGAGATAGAGTCGAGTCCCCCCTGATGTGAGGATTTAGGGTCTAAAGGAATGAGACTTCCTGATGGAATAGCAGATTCATATGGCCCATCACAGACACACCCGGGGACATGTACACTTTAGATGAAATGGAGTTTAGAAGAATTGGAACTTATACCCTCACAGTCTCTTTGTTTAAGTGAAATATGCATATGATGTTTGTAAAAACAATGTGCAACTTGTAACGGGAAGACGACAGTTAGACGCTGCCCTTGGGGTCAGTATATAAAAAGGGGCTTTTTTGTGCCTGGCACCCATGAAAATTCATGTCCAAGGTGAATACCACACGTTATCAAGGCAATACTTAATTCATTTTACCCAAACCTGCTTAATAAGTATGATTTTTTTGTGGCGCCTAGTGTGCCATGCTAAACACTTCCATTTACACAGTCACCAGTCCTTAAGCAGAAGCTTCCTTTTCTAAGCCATGAGAAACAAGGATGTTTATACAATATTTGAACCCAAGATGATACCCTGGAAGCTCCTGAGATAAGATCTGGACTGTACCTACATTTTGTTGACATTGTACAGGGTCTAAAATTTTGATTAGTTGCCAACCTGTGATATTTTGGGTAAAAATTCAGATTTAAGGTTTTCTCTGGAATGATGAAAAATTTATGAAAATTTCGGGCACTTCGTATTGCTTCCATTGTTTTAGATAGAACACACGTGTTCGGCTTTTTCCACAATCCCCACCATTCCCTATTGTTTACCTGACCTGCCTCACCCATTTACATTCCTGGCTGGCTGCTATAGTCGTCTGATGTTGTGACTGCTGATTTGAAGAAGCGAGTGAGGGAATATGTACTATTGGAAGGATGATAAGAATGGAATAAAGGTGCCACTTGGTGGGAACAGCTGTGCTATTAAGCAAAACATCCAAGCAGCTAAATCCTCCCTGTCCTGGAGATGCTCTTGGGATGGAGCTGATACGATTGAGGACGTGCTGTGTGCTTGGCTTCTTTCATGCATCACCTCTTGTCATTCTCAGAACAATTTTCTGAGGCATGTACTTTATCTTCTCCTTTCTAAATCTGAAGAAACTGAAGCCCAGGGAAGTTAGGTAACATGCCCTAGGTCATGCAAATAATAAGTAGTGGAGTCAGGATTCAAAACCAGGTCTTGAGGGCTGGAGATCACAAATTCTTTAACCAAGAGAGACTCTTAAGCTTTGTCATTTTGACCCTCCTGGTCTAAATATAAAACAGTACCTTGGCAAAAACAGAATCTTATATTCTCACTGGCCTAGGGATGAGATCTAATTGTTGTCAGAGATCTGAAGAACCCTAGGCTAGTTGGCTTACTTGAGGCTGGGGTCTTAAAGGTGAAACTCCGATAAAATTAGAGGGTGTGGTGTTGAGCTTATTGGGGTATCTGAAAGGTGAGAAATTGAATTAAATATAATGCGATTTCCAGTAAAAGGCTACTTGCAATTTTCTAATCAGATCTGCATACATTAAAGGAGGCTCCATTCAGCTTGTTTATAGCTTTGGTGTTAAATTGGGGGCTCTGGGGAGTTTGTGAAAGCAGGCAGGTGGGGGGCATTCTTCAGAAATGCCATTTGCATGTTTGCTAGAGGAAACATCCCCCAAAGGGATCAGTCAAGGGGGGGAGTTTACAGTGCATCCCTTCAGCAGCCAATTTGAGGTCAAAACAAGCTAAAAATAAAGAAAATGGTCATTATCCAGTCTTGGGACCTGTTTTTGAACTTCTTCCCATTGCTTTACCAATTCTGACACCATGTTGCAAAACAGACCCAAGCACATTGGACTGTCAGAAGGCATTTAATGAGAACATTATTTGATTTTATGTTTGGTAAACTAGTTGGTGGTGCAGAAACTGCTTTCACAATTCTTTAAAACTGACTCATTATGTGTACATGTAACACCCAGAGCGGGTCCTCCAAGTTTGCGTGCTGAGGAATTAGGCCTCCCGGGGACTTATTAAAAGAATGCAGGTGTTTTCTTTCTTCAGCGACACTATGAAATGACTTTAATAATACAATTTCTCAAAGTCTTTTGTTCTGCAATCATGTACCCAGGAGTGCGCCTGTCATTTGCATCCTTGATGACTGGGCCTTTGGAGCTTCTCCAGCGACTTAGTGAGTTGTTTGGAAATCATAACGACAGGCTTCTTTCATCTTTATGAAGCCCCAGATTTGGAGACAATAGATATCTGGGAGAGTCTCCATCGTCTTGGGTCTGGAAGATTTGGAGCCACAGGGAAGGACACATACGTATGTTTTCCTCTGCTCTGGGAGACAAAAGCATTTAATAGATGTGTCCACCTGCTAGGGATTTTGGCTAATTTTTTTAAAACTTCAAAATCCTGGCGATAACAGCGTTTTAAGGCAGTTTTATTTATTATTTTACATTCATTTTGATCCAATTGTTGCATAAGCGTGCAGTGTAGACAATTTGGAAAATTCAGCAATGTGAAATGATTTATTTAAAAAAAAAAAAAGAGCGTTAACTCCATCGCATGAAGAGGAAGGAGTATAGACCTCTTAGCTTTAGGGTGTGATTTCCTTCTAGTCTAGTTTCTTTATGGTAGAGTTTTATGTAGTGGTACTAGTTTTCTAGAGCTGCTGAAACAAATTACTACAAACTGTGTGGGTTCAGACAACAAAATGGATCCTCTTACAGTTCTGAAGGCTGGAAGTGTAAAATCAAGGTGTCGGCAGGGTTCGTTCCCTCTTTTGGCTCTGAGGGAGAATCCATCCCTCGCCTGACTTAGCTTCTGGGGACTCTTGGCAGTGCTTGGCCTTCGTGGCTTACAGATGTGTCACTCCGTTCTCTGCATGCGTCACCACATAGTGTTCTTCCTCTGGGTTTCTGTCCCCTTCTCTTCGAAGGACTTGTCATTGGATTTGGGCCTACCCTAATCTAGGATGATTTCATCAACTTAATTATATCTACGAAGACTCTTTTCTAAATGAGATCACTTTTAGAGATTCCAGGTGGATCTTTGAAGGGACCACTATTCCACCCATTATAATAATTCTGGAAGTAAAGCATATATATATATGTGTATATATATATATATGTACACATATATGTGTACATATATATACACAGCTTCATATTTGTAAGCAATGTGTCCAAGTTGGACATTCTAAACGTGTTATTTGTGAAAGTACAGTGGTGTGGGAGGGCTGGGCCTTGACTCTGGGGCACCTTTGTGGGAAATACAACTTACTTCTCTTTTCTGGGCCGGTTAAATGTTTGCAACAGGACAGGATTGTACAAGCTGCTCTTAGCAGAGGGAACTCGGATGGAATTTGCTGCCCATATTGATGAATTCAGCTGTCTGAATCAGTTGACCCCTGGGTCACCCTATGAAGTCCATCCATCTTCTTTGAGCTTTTGTTGGGCCTTGCCAGGGAGATGTATAGGAAATGAAGTGGTAGTGTGTAGACAGTTATTTGTGGGAAGAGCTTCTCGCCCTAGGGCCTTTTAATTAATCTCTAGGCTGTATAACCAATTCGCTTTCAAAGGGAAAAAAAGTGGGCTTCCTTAGAAAAGGAAATTCTTCATCACCCTAGAAATAGGTCCCACAAAATCCTGCCGGAGCTGACTCACTCTATCCCTCCCCCATCCTTATCCCCCTTGCCCCCTGCCACTTCTCCATAAACACAGAAGAACTATAGCATTAATTGTACTTCCTCATTCCCTGATGTCTGTTAAATCCAGCATGAATGGATCTTTAACTCCATCGCATGAAGAGGAAGGAGTATAGACCTCTTAGCTTTAGGGTGTGATTTCCTTCTAGTCTAGTTTCTTTATGGTAGAGTTTTATGTAGTGGTACTAGTTTTCTAGAGCTGCTGAAACAAATTACTACAAACTGTGTGGGTTCAGACAACAAAATGGATCCTCTTACAGTTCTGAAGGCTGGAAGTGTAAAATCAAGGTGTCGGCAGGGTTCGTTCCCTCTTTTGGCTCTGAGGGAGAATCCATCCCTCGCCTGACTTAGCTTCTGGGGACTCTTGGCAGTGCTTGGCCTTCGTGGCTTACAGATGTGTCACTCCGTTCTCTGCATGCGTCACCACATAGTGTTCTTCCTCTGGGTTTCTGTCCCCTTCTCTTCGAAGGACTTGTCATTGGATTTGGGCCTACCCTAATCTAGGATGATTTCATCAACTTAATTATATCTACGAAGACTCTTTTCTAAATGAGATCACTTTTAGAGATTCCAGGTGGATCTTTGAAGGGACCACTATTCCACCCATTATAATAATTCTGGAAGTAAAGCATATATATATGTGTATATATATATATGTACACATATATATGTAAATATATATACACAGCTTCATATTTGTAAGCAATGTGTCCAAGTTGGACATTCTAAACGTGTTATTTGTGAAAGTACAGTGGTGTGGGAGGGCTGGGCCTTGACTCTGGGGCACCTTTGTGGGAAATACAACTTACTTCTCTTTTCTGGGCCGGTTAAATGTTTGCAACAGGACAGGATTGTACAAGCTGCTCTTAGCAGAGGGAACTCGGATGGAATTTGCTGCCCATATTGATGAATTCAGCTGTCTGAATCAGTTGACCCCTGGGTCACCCTATGAAGTCCATCCATCTTCTTTGAGCTTTTGTTGGGCCTTGCCAGGGAGATGTATAGGAAATGAAGTGGTAGTGTGTAGACAGTTATTTGTGGGAAGAGCTTCTCGCCCTAGGGCCTTTTAATTAATCTCTAGGCTGTATAACCAATTCGCTTTCAAAGGGAAAAAAAGTGGGCTTCCTTAGAAAAGGAAATTCTTCATCACCCTAGAAATAGGTCCCACAAAATCCTGCCGGAGCTGACTCACTCTATCCCTCCCCCATCCTTATCCCCCTTGCCCCCTGCCACTTCTCCATAAACACAGAAGAACTATAGCATTAATTGTACTTCCTCATTCCCTGATGTCTGTTAAATCCAGCATGAATGGATCTAGGCTTTTCAGAATAAATTATGTGAAATAAAAATGAAAGCAAATTATGATTTTTTTATCATCATGTTAGCTGTCATGAATTGAACATTTACAATGTGCTAGGGACATTATATTCTAAGCGTGTTTCTTGTATTCTTATTTAATTCTTGAAACCTGTTATGAGAGAAACACCATCATCCACGTTGGTTTCATGAGGAAACTGAGAGCCTGCAAGTGAGTTACTTTCCCAAGTTCGCGCAGCTAGTTAGTACTCAAATCAAAGTTAAATCTTACAACCCTGGCTGTTGTTTGGGCTCTTAAACACCATATTATGTGCCTGGCTCCGCGGGCCTCTCACTGTTGTGGCCTCTCCCGCTGCGGAGCGCAGGCTCAGCGGCCATGGCTCAGGGGCCCAGCCGCTCCGCGGCATGTGGGATCCTCCCGGACCGGGGCACGAACCCGTGTCCCCTGCATCGGCAGGCGGACTCTCAACCACTGCGCCACCAGGGAAGCCCCCAGAGGATTCTTATTGATTCTAAACCATAGTTTTCACACGTCCGTATTCATCAGAATCACCTGGAGGGCTGCTCCCCTCCCCCCCTCAGAGTTTCCCATTCATTAGATCTCGGTTGATGCTTAGAATTTACATCTAATAAATTAGATGCTTTCGTTGTTGCTGCTATTGGTCCAGGGAACACAGTTTGAGAAGCGTCAGTCAACACCGTAGCCCAGCCCTCCAGGACTTACATAGTCACATCAGTTTATCAGACCAGATAAACACGATTTCAATGACTGTCAAGTGTAGCAGTCCATACGCTTTCTTATCACAAAGTAGTGTAGGTTACTCTTACATGGTTGGTATTGATGTTGAGGGCTAGGAGTTTAGATTGGAAAGAAGGTCCCCACCTCCCACTTAAGCTTTAGTAGTTTCTTGGCTTCTTCCTCTTTCCTATCACCATGGAATTTAATAAAGTAGTTTTTAAGCTCTTTCATCAGCTGGAAAGTAGAACCAGCCAAGGTCTGGTATCTGTGAAGATGGCTCGAGATTAATGAAATGTTCTAGCCCCACCAGATAGTAAAATAGATTATAAGGCTACAGAAATGAAAATAGTATGGTATTGGAGCAGGAATAGATTCCTGTGACAGACTAGAAAATCTCCAAAAATCGACCCAAGTATTGTGGGACAGTGGTCTATGGTAAAGGTGACATATAAAAGCAGTGGGGAAAGATTCAATAAATGGTGCTAGGACAAGCAGCTTCCCATTTGGAATAAAAAGAGATTAATCCAAAACTTTTAAAGAACATTAAAATTTGAGGGGCTTCCCTGGTGGCGCAGTGATTGGGAATCCGCCTGCCAAGGCAGGGGACACGGGTTCGAGCCCTGGTCCGGGAGGATCCCATATGCTGCGGAGCAGCTAGGCCCATGCGCCGCAACTACTGAGCCTGCGCTCTAGAGCCCGCGAGCCGCAACTACTGAAGCCTGTGCACCTGGAGCCCATGCTCCTCAACAAAGAGAAGCCACCGCGATGAGAAGCCCGCGCACCGCAACTAGAGAAAGCCTGCACGCAGCAGCGAAGGCCCAACGCAGCCAAAAAAAAAAAAAATTAAAATTTGATTATGGACAAATGCTTTTACAAGTTTAGAGACTAAAAAGCATATCCAAGTTCAAGTATTTGCTCTTTTTCTCTCACTCGCCTCTTGCTGCACTGGCCACCTTACTGGTCCCCAAACACAGCAGATGTATTCTCACCTTGGGGCATCTGCCCTTGCTGGGACCTCCCCCAGGACCGGCCCCCCAGATACCCATCAGTTTTGTTCCCTCACTTCCTTCCAGATCTCTCCTCCAATGCTGTTTCCTTAAAGCATTGTTCCTTGACCATCCGAAAATAGTACTCAGGTCACTCCCTTTTCCCTTCCTCTGACTTTATTTTTTTTCCCCCAGAACATCTACCAATACCTGACATATTTGTAATGGATTATCTGGCTTTCCTTCTCAACCTCGATGTAGTTACTTTAGCCTACACAAGAATTTAAACTGCACGAGGATATTTTGTTCCATGTTTCTTTTGTTAAATTGTTCAATACCCAGAAAAATATCTAGTGCATAGCAAAATACCCACCAGAATTTGTTGAATGAATGAGTAAATGAATGGATGATAGGAAACCCGGACGTCATAAAGGAAGATGGGTTATTTTGAGATGAAATAATTTTCAAATTGGCAAAAGAAAATTGAAAAAAAAATTAGAACAGATAGGATAGACAGAGGCCTAATTTTTTAAGATGTGAAAATGGCTCTAATAAGAAAATCATGAAATGACTTATTAGAACATTGGGCAAAGGATCTCATCAGGCAGGTGTATGAGAAGGTATCACTTGTTTTTTTAGTAATGTTACCATTTCTAATGTTTCCGTTTATTTGTGACTCCAGTATGTATAGCTGTTAGAAAATATGTTTGGGTAGAATTGTGATGTCTGTTCAATGAACTATAGCATCTCTTTTCCTAGGAAATGTTAAAATGGTATGCATACTCATGTTTGGGCTAAGCTTTGTTGACTTCTGTCAAGAAGATTAAAAGACTTTTAAGATTCCTTAGGATTTGGAGTTGTCCATGGGTGTAAACAAGACCCATAGCTGTGCTAGTGTGATCCAAGAAATGACAGGAAAACGACAAATAAAAGACTATGCTATCTACAACATCAAAAAATCACTTCTACATCTAGGGATGTGGGCATTTGGCCCCTCGGGGATACATTTTTGTTTTCTTGTCATGGTGACTTGGGGGTGTTGCCAGTGGCATTTAGTAGGCTGGGGACCAGGATGTTAACTCTTCTGTGGTCTGTGAGATTGTTCCATCACAGTGAAGGTGATCCTATCTTGAATGCCAGTGCCATTCTCCCCCAGTGAGAAACAGTGGAAAGTGTAGTAAGCAGCAAGTGCCTTTGGGAAGTGCTTAGTACACCTCTGATGTTTGGAAACTTAATTAACTTCTCTGGACCGCAGTTTCCCTCATCTATAGATTGAGGGAGATAGATTATAGAATGGGAAAGGCCCCATCATCATTAATACATGGTGATAGTATTACTAGGGAATATTATTACTACGAATAGTAATAATATTACCATTCCTGCTCAAATAGCCAACTGAGGAGATTTGGGCAAGAAGAAATTTAGGAGAACAGAAATTTTTCAGTCAGTCCCTTTGCTGGATAAGCCATCCTTTTCAGGATGTTCTCACTCTTCTGGTCCCTCTAGTTGTGTTGTAGGGTTGTATATTTACCAAGGGTGAATTTGTTTGTTGCTGACAGTACTTGCCAGTTATACCTGCTACTATAGTTAGGTAAGTTACCTACATAAACCCATGAAATATGAATGTGAGAAGAAAAAGGAGCTGTTACTTCTATGAAAATTAAGCTGAATGCTTGGAAATGACCTAAAACAATTCTAAAAGATTGGGAAAGAGGCAGAAATTGTAAAAGGACTTAGGGCTTGTTTTTTTTTTTTTTGGACAATGTCTTTAAGTTCTGACAGTACTCTAAAAAAAAAAAACAAACACAAACCAAAAAATCCCCATAAAACAAAAAATCTGAACTGGAAATTGAAGAAGATGCATTATAGGTGTGTTTTATGGGTGAAGTGTAAGGTACTCTGTCTGTAAACCCATAAGCAAAATTCCCTCGCCCACTATAAATGAATGTATGGTTATGTATTTCAAGAAAAAAATAAGATATGTATGTATCATTCTTTTGTGATTCCTTAATGTGATAGACACTGCTGGGTGTCCTCATATACATTGTGTACTTCTTCCTTAGAAATATTACCTTCAAAATAATGTCTGGCACATAGCTAGTTAGGACAATGTTTCCTAGCCGTCCTTGCTCCTAGAGATTGCCATTTGACTAAACTCTAGCCAAAGGCATGTAAGTAAAAATAGTAAGTACAACTTCTGGGATGAGCTCTTGAAGGGAAAGCATGTACCTTTTTTTCTGCGACTTCTTGCCCACTGGAATGTGGATGTGATAGTTGGAGCTCAAGCAACTAAATTGGACCATGAGGTCCAAGCCCTCTGTTGAAAAAAGCAGAATAAGACAAGCAGTGCCTGGGTCCCTGATGACCACAGAGACACATCATAGCCTTGGACTGTATAATTCCAGACTGTATTTCCATGAGAGAGAAATTAGTTTTCATTTTGGTTGGTTTTTTTTTATAAATTTATTTTTTTATTTTTGGCTGCGTTGGGTCTGTTGCTGTGCGCGGGCTTTCTCTAGTTGCGGCGAGCAGGGGCTACTCTTCGTTGTGGTGCGCGGGCTTCTCGTTGCAGTGGTTTCTCTTGTTGCGGAGCACAAGCTGTAGGCACGCGGGCTTCACTAGTTGTGGTGCACGGGCTCAGTAGTTGTGGCACGTGGGCTCTAGAGCACAGGCTCAGTAGGTGTGGCACACGGGCTGAGTTGCTCTGTGGCATGTGGGATCTTCCCGTACCAGCGCTCAAATCCGTGTCCCCTGTATTGGCAGGCGGATTCTTAACCACTGCGTCACCAGGTAAGCCCAATTTTCATCTTGTTTAAGCCATTATTATTTTGGATTTTAAGTCATCTATAGCCAAATTTCAAGCCAGCTGGACTATGGCAATAGGATACACATTGTGTTCTCAATGGTTGAAAATCCAAAACCGTTCTTTTAATTTTAGGAATACCTGCTAGGGGCAGATGTGCTTTTCCAGAATATACTGTTCTGAGGCAGGGATGTCTTCATCCGTAAACCCTGACATTTCATAAGTTCTTAGAGTGAATGACTTGTGGTTATATTATAATAGGTATTAAAGAGAGAGTATTTTTTCCTATTGTTCTGCTGCTCTGTGAATATGCGCCATTATCTATCGAGGAATAACCTGGAACATTTCAGGAATGTCATCATGTAGCACTGATTTCACCCGCTGAAAAAGTGCATATCCTGTTTTGGGATGCGTTTAGAACTGCTTATTTTAGGATTAAAGGGTACAGAGTGAAGGAATACGATTATCCCTTTGATGGTCCCTATCATTTTACCAGCAGACTAAGCAGAGGGGTTGGGTTCACATTACATCCATGGAGAAGTATGCCACAGTGCTACTGTGTCGGTGAGGAGTGAAACCCTATCGCCTTTGTGTGAGCACGAAACGGCATGTGCCTTTTTAACCTCTTAATTAAATAATCACCATCCAAAAACGTTTCTTTCTGGAAAGTCTGCCCTGTTGGTTGTATCCCAGGTTAGTTTTGTGTGAACGTCTTTAAGCTGGAATTCGCTTTCTGATGGTTATTCCTGACCAGTTTTCTCAAATTATCTGAGAAGAGTGTTAAATTGGTAATAAAAAATGTCTGGAAAAAAATTGGATGACATTTTGGGGTCAAATTTTCAAAAGGAAGAGGAACGCACTGGGAAATTGATTTATAAAAAGCTTGGAATTTATTCAAGAAAGTTTATTGTGTGTGTACTATGGCTTCACATGCCATAAAATACAGTAAAACTGATATCATAAATGTGTATGTTTTAAATTAGTTAGATGTCCTTTGACGCATATTTATACATATAGGTATGCACATATGTTATACATAGGTCAGTATGAATGTGTATATGTGTATATATGTACATGTGTTCTGTTTTTTAACATAAATGGTGGCATAGCATAGATACTTCCTTTTTGTCACGTAACAATAGATCTTGGCGGGCTTTTAATATCAGTATTTATAAATATTCTCACAGAAAAAAAGACCACGTAATACCCCATTATATAGCTGTGTCATAATTTTTTTTTTTTTTTTTTTTTTTTTTTTTTTTTTTACCGGTTCTCCACTGATGATCATTTAGGATGTTTAAAATTTCTAGTTAATGCAATGGTGCTTCAGCAGACATTCTTATTTGCAGCTCGTCGTTGCCTTTACATGTGACAGTACCTGCAGGATAAATTCCTAGACAAAGAATCACCGAATCAAAGAGTGTGTGCAAATTAATTAGTTGAATATTGCTAAATAGAAAAAAATGGTTTCCAAAGATGTTTAGATCTATCAGTGTGTATGAGGGTAAAAGATTAAATTTAAATGGCCAAGGATTTATCTTGAAGAAACTTTTTGGAATGCTATTTAAAAATTTTATTTTTTATTCTGGCAAGATATTCATAGCTGGACTGCCATTTTGATTCATTATGTTGATATGCCACCCTGAAGTTTTTGCAAAACCACTATATTGGATTTAACCTCCTTGTACTGAGATAGGAGCTTTTAAATAATTTTATCCTGATAGAGTCTCTATGGGAATACGACAGACCATCCTTACTGTAGACAAGGATCAATATGATGTCAACATTGAGCTACTGATAATGCCCGGGGTACTGAATTTTGGTGTTATCAGGATGAGAGTTTGTGTTCAGCCGCAAGAATGGGTGGAAGAAGGCAGAGGGCTGGGTGTTAATGATCTGGGTACTGTTCTGCCCCTAATTTTTTTTCATCTTATCTGAGTCTTGATTTACAGATCTGTAAAAATCAAGGGGTTAAGTAAATTACGGAAGAAAGCCCCTCTCCCTCATTGCTCCATTGCTCCCATCACACTCTCTAGCAGTGTTTCTTTTTTTTTTTTTTTTTTTTGCAGTACGCGGGCCTCTCACTGTTGTGGCCTCTCCCGTTGCGGAGCACAGGCTCCGGACGCGCAGGCTCAGCGGCCATGGCTCACGGGCCCAGCCGCTCCGCGGCACGTGGGATCTTCCCGGACCGGGGCACGAACCCGTGTCCCCTGCATAGGCAGGCGGGCTCTCAACCACTGCGCCACCAGGGAAGCCCTCTAGCAGTGTTTCTTAAACTAAACCTTGAACCCAGTTTGAATATCACAGGTTAACTGCACCTAGAAGCATTTTCTTCTCTCCGTCTCCTCTGTATCATGCTCTGTTCCAAACCACTGTTATTTCTTGCCTCAATGCTGCCCTGGCCTCCTAACAGATCTCCCCACTTCTGCCTTTTCACCACTCTAATCCATTTTCCACCCAGCACGCGGATACAAAGAAGTAGTTCTTACGAAATATTGAGCAGATAAAAAATATTAATGAAATATGTATAAGGCATAAACAACAGTGATGGGATGGACACCCGTGAGCCTGCCACCTGGTTTTAGGAAAAAGAACCTTGTTATTATCTCTTGTGATTCCCTCCTCTTCCCCCTCTCAGAGGTAACCATTATCCTGAGTTATGACCTTATCGCCATCCTTGCTTTGCTTAATAGTTTTGCCATAAGTGTGTCTCGCCAGAAGTCTTTGCTTCTGCAGTTGTCCTTTGGGGATACGTGTGTAAGAGTTTGTCTGGAGCCAGGTACCCAGGAGTGGCCTTGCCAGGTCATGGGCGTGTACCTGGGACTTTACTAGATACAGATACGCTGTTTTCCAAAGAGTTTATACTCCCGTCAGCAGGTAAGGTTCTCCTTGTGCTCATCCTCGGCCACACTTGGTTTTGTGAGATCTTCCCTTAGTGCTTTGTACATGTGGCTTCCTCTGCCTAGAATGCCCTTTCCCCGTCTGTCCCAGAATTGACTGCCTCTCTTCGCATCCTCCCACTCTGAGTTTAAATGTCACCTTCTCAGAACATTTCTCTGACCATAAGCCCCCCTTTCCCCACGACTAGGAGGGCAGGACCTGTGTCTGTTTGGTTCATCATTGTACGTAAATAGCACAACGATTTACTGGTAGGTGCTCAATAAATAGTTGGTGGAATGAATAAGTGGCTGAGCCAGTCAGGTCCTTTCCAGTCTGAAGTCCTCTTGTCCTGTGAAATGAAATAAAGATATGAGAAAGTTCAAGGGAACCCACTCCATGTGTGGCTCTGGCTTCAAGGCAGTTTCATGATGGAGATGGTTTCAGAAGACCTCTGAAGGGGTGTCAGTGCTCAGCTACTCTGGTGGAGCAGAACATTTCCAACAGCAGACACGAAAAATGATGTGTGTATTGCAATAAATGAATAAATTGAGCATAAATAAATAGAGCATAAATAAGCGGGAGTTGTAGACCTGCTTGTCTCCAAAGTAAGAAAGTGAGTAGCGGTGCCTCTGGGGTGCAGAATTAACCGATTCTCCAGCCGGTCTTAAGTGGGACAAAGAATTAAGTGATCCCACATGCGAGACCTGGGGATGTTTTATTCCAGAGCTCAGACGCCTAGTGTGGACATGTGAACTGCCTGTGGGTGTTTTGGAGTTTTTGCCTGCACTCATGGGAATTGGATTCTTTCAGTCCTTAGCGGCAGCACGTTGCCTCTGAACTCAGCCTGCTCAAAGCTGGGCAGGGCAGCTGCAGTACTGAGCAGACTGGGTGGAGGTGGCATGCCATTGTTGAAAATTAACACGAAGACGTCCCCGGACTGATATCCACAAAGAATGAAATCCGGGGCTTCCCTGGTGGCGCAGTGGTTGAGAGTCCGCCTGCCGATGCAGGGGACACGGGTTCGTGCCCCGGTCCGGGAAGATCCCACGTGCCGCGGAGCGGCTGGGCCCGTGAGCCATGGCCGCCTGCGCGTCCGGAGCCTGTGCTCCGCAACGGGAGAGGCCACAACAGTGAGAGGCCCGCGTACTGCAAAAAAAAAAAAAAAGAAATCCATGACATGGAATCATTTATAGCCAGCAAAGCACTTTCTCAGTCATAATCTGATCAACTTGAAGTGGGAGGAAATTGATTGGTGCTCATTATTCCTGTGAAATCCCAGAAGCGGGGATGCCACACAGGGAGGTGATCACAGGCTCAGGCTGGAATCTCTGCTGCTCATTGACCGGCTCTGTCAATTTGGACATGTCGCCTAGGCTCGCTGAACCTCAGTTTCCTCATCTGTAAAATGGGAATATCAGTACTTCTCTAACAAGTTTCCATTGAGGGAAAAGTGATATAATAAAGATAAAACATTTGGCAGTGTCTCACAAATGGGAAGTGCTTGGATTTTTTTCTTTTAAAGAATTATTATCCGTAATTTATATATGATGGAGCAAGAGGTACCCAAAGGAGGTTGACATACTGGAGTATGTAGTTGAAACTGGGCCCAGAATGCAGATCTAGGGGCTTTTGGCCAGTGTTCTTTGGACCCACTTCTCTCTCAGAACAGCTCAGATATCTTAAGCCTCCCTTAATTAAACTCTTTCTGTGAAGGAGCTACTCTTATTTTTTTTAAGTTTTCACAAGTCTTTCTTTTTTGCTTCAATACATTCTTAGTCACTTATGATTTAAAATGGGAGGATTAAGACCGAGCAATTGGCAGTAGCCTGTAGGTACAGATGACTTCGAAGATTGTTAAAAATGAAGCAGGAAGTTGAGAGGGTAAGCAGAACTATCAGAGCATCAGCCTCCATGTTGCAAGTCCCCAGGGGAATGAGGCTCAGAGGGTCTCTGTGGCCCTTGCTCGTGTGTTAACATGTGAGGACCTCTCTGAGTCTGTGGCCAAGAGGAAATGCCTTCTTGTGAGGATCAGCTTAGTGTGAAAAGGACGGGCAGGCCGACTGCTGATCATTAGTGGCCCAGCGAAGCAGCAAAATCCCCTCCAAGCCTGCTTGTTGCCCCCTGGCTGACGGACCTCCCCACTTCAACCCTGACCTTTTCCTGACATCTTTCCAGAACGGTGTTTCTTAACCTGGCCTCCCCTAGATAAAGTTCGGAGCACCCCTGAAGCAGGATGGAAAAAAATTGACATCTTTTGTTCCTACTAACCCCTGCTTGAACTTTAGCATTTCCCTTCGTTATGCGTGAAGGAAAAGACCACAGTAATTGCATTAGCAATACCTGTGGCTTTATCACCAATAAAAATCCCAGATGCTTTCATGTCACGTAACAGTCGTGGAAGTCATCTTGAAATACCATTTATGTTCATCACTGCTTCGAAGTTATGGCAGTTAGTAGATTTACTGCTGGATCTTTGTATAGCATATTTTAATAAATATTACTACCATATATACTCAGTTACATAAATTATAGCTTATATATATAATTTATATATTATAACATTTATAACTATAGCATATGTAACTATATAACTTATATGCTGTATACTAATTATATAATCTATATCATAGCACTTATATATAAAGACATAAATTGCTACATCAAATTTTAAAAATATTTTAATAACTGTATTTTAACGTAATTGGTTTCCTTTATAATCTGATATGTTTTATTTTGCTCATTATACTATGGAAACAGGTTCATGGGCATCACCAGATGCCCAGAGGGAGTATAAGGCATAGAAAAGATTAAGAAGGTTGAAGCTTGCTCTAGAGAGAGGAGAGGAGAGGAAAGGAAGGAGGAGGAGGATGCTGCCTCGGGTATTTTAGTTGTAGACTCTCTCTTGGGAGGTCTGTGAATATAGTAGAATTGATGGTTTGGAGGTGAATTTGGTTTTTCTTAACCACACCGTTGAGTGGCCTCTATTTTTCCGTCAAACTTTGCTTTTCGCAAAGAAGCATTTTGCTGTTCAGAGACTTGTCCCCCCCGCTTAAGCGTGTAATGAAGCGTCTTTTTCTCTGATTCCCTGAGGACGGGGTGGAAAGGAGAATCCCCAGAGGTGAATCGGAGCTTCCTGTGTTTCTGCGGTCCCTCCGGCTTTCTCCCCAGCCCTCCTCCTGATGAGCGTTTGAAGAGGGGAGAAGGCAAAACCAGGACATTACCAGGCCCCACCAAGAACATATTAGGAAACTGCCATGTGTCTTGATCCGTTCACTTGGAAAGGGCCCAAGCCTGGCAGCTCCTTCTTTGTCTCCCAGGCAGTATGGCTTAGAACAGAGCTTCCCAAAGCCAGTCGTTCATGTGCCCCCTCCGTGAATTTTGCCACATCTAGGGACCTTTTCTCTGCTGAGAGGTAATTTTGTGTAGTGGGTCCGCTTACAAGCCTGGCCTGGGCTCCTATAGCAGCTCCACCACTTTGGGCAAGTTACTTGACCTCTCTAAGCCTCAGTGTCAGTTTCTTTATCTATAAATGGGAATTGGGATAGTATGTACCTTACAGGGTCTCTAGAAAAATTAAATAAGTTAATACTTGTAAAGTCCTAAGAGAAATGTGTGACACGTAATAAGCACTCAGTAGGAGTCGGCTATGAAAATTAGTGATTGTTGCCTTAATATTTTTCTTAAAATTGCCTTTTAAAAATCAAAAAGGAGGGCTTCCCTGGTGGCTCAGTGGTTGAGAGTCCGCCTGCCGATGCAGGGGACACGGGTTCGTGCCCTGGTCCTGGAGGATCCCATATCCCGCGGAGCGGCTGGGCCCGTGAGCCATGGCCGCTGAGCCTGCGCGTCCGGAGCCCGTGCTCCGCAACGGGAGAGGCCACAGCAGTGAGAGGTCCGCGTACCGCAAAAAATAAAAAAAAAAGAAAAGGGAAAAACTCACTGTAAGACATCCAATTTAGACTATTATGAAAGATTATCTCTGAAAAATGTAAAGTGTTCATCTAAAAAATTTAAAGACGTATTACCTTGACTTTAACTGAAATATCAGCAATACTTTTTAATTAGATTTTTTTTAACTCCCCAATTTTTCAGGCTAGGATGGAAAAGGTCAAGATAGTTTCTGAAGAGAGATCCAAGTTTTAATTTTTCTCACTTTATAATCACGTTCTTTTTTTACTTCTCAATAGCTGACATTCTAAAAATAATCTTGTGTTGGCTTATAGGCTTCATCTGTCTGGCCTAGGATGATTTTCTTTTTCTTGGAAGATATTATCACCGCATTTGGTTTCCAGTGATAATCTATGTGGAGTTACAAGAATTTCCCCAGCAAAACCTTGTGAGGTCAGCCAGGGCAGATGTTTAACATTTCGGCAACTTATCTCCTTGTTTATTTAGCATTTCTTAGCCTTTAAAGCTTCCCATAAATAGTCATGAAGTTATCACAGAGGAAATCAGCTGAGATGAATTGATGTCATTCCCACATGCAAGTCTAGTGCCAGGAGCTGGCTGGTGTTGCAGGAAGATGGTGGTGAGAGCAATCTTGCCTGCCCCCTCCTCGTGGCCTAATAAACTGCACCCTTAGTGGTTCTCTTGATGGCTAGCCCTGCTGGACCTTTAATAAGCCTGTTGAATTTTTATTTCATCCTGGCGGGGTAGAGTATGAATTAGTAAACAGAAACCTGTATCCCCAAACTACAGAAGTAATTTGCCAGTTACATGGCTGCTTCTCATGGGGCTTGGGGGTGAAAAAGTGCCTCCAAAATACACCCCATAACACATGCACACACGTCAATGCTACCATCAGTTACAAGGAATTCAGAATAGAAAGACAGACCAGGCTCAATGGATAACTGAGCCGATAACTGTCCGGATTACCTCCCTTGCTTTAACCATAGAGGCTGACTGTTGTGGAATATGGTGGTTCTTTTGCTCCTCGTTGAAAGTCCTGCCTGTGGCACTGCGTCAGCTCCAGAAAATGAGGATACTGGGGCTCTTGGTGGAAGATAAAGCATTAAAAAGGCCTTTGTGAGGATCTGCCCTTTTCTCCTGACCCCTTCCCCCCTCTTGTAGCCCGAACCAGGACACTACGGGCTTGAACCTGTGAGCCAATCCTTCAGACTCAGTGGCTGACTTTGACATTGTGGAATTGAAAGAAAGGAAAGGTTTCTGCATTGGGAGGCTGCCTGATGCTGAATACCCGAAGCCAGGAAGAGGAAGAGAAGAGATCTGGGGAGAAAAGGAGGAGTTCGGATAAGATGGGGTTGAGTGGCTGGGAGGACATTCTGATGGAGATGTTCCGGAGGCTTCTCCTAGATTCAGGCTTAAGGATGTGGTTGGGGCTTCAGATAAAGGTATTATTAGTCATTCGTGTTTAGGTAGTTGAGGGTAGGTAGTTAAAGCCTTGGAAGCAACATGACCAGGAGAAGGTATCGATGCTATTCTGTAAGGTAAGAAAAGTATGTTATTGGTAAAGAATTTCATGTGGTTGCAAGTAACATAGACCCTCTCCTCCCCAAAACAAAAGTTAGCTTCAATAAATTAGGAGTTTTATTTTTAATATGTAATGAGGAATATTGAGTTTGGGTCTTCAGGGGTGGGATGCCAGCTCAGTGCTCTCACCTGAGACCCATGCTTCTCTCTTCCAGCTCATCCATCCTTAGTATATACTGTTGTCCTCCAGAGAACACAATAGCTTTTCTTGCTCACCCCACCCCCATATCCCCACCCTGCACATTCACTATATTTAGGGCAGGAAGAAAGGGGAGGGGAGGAGGGAAAGCATTGATTCAATTTACTTATCTTCCTTTCATGGAAGATCCATCCACTCATGACTTCTGTGCACATCTCTTTGGCCTGAACATGGTCCCATGACCGTCCCTACCTACAGGAGGAGTTAGAAAATGTAGTTGTTGAACTAGATTCATTGCCATCTTGAGTATATTGGTGTTCTGTTAGCAAGCTACTAAGACCAAGGAAAGATTAAATTAGTGAACGAAACATTGAGCAGATATTTATTGAATGCCGACTGTGTGCAAAATATGTAAGAATTCTTCTTCAAGTGGCTTTCTTCTCTTGACAGTCTTCTTCCAACTGGGTCATGTCCCTCCCTGGGTAAAACTGTATGGTCAAGGACCGGTCTAGTGCTTGACTTCCATTATTGCATTTGGTCTTCACCTAAAACCCTCTGAGGCTGGTGCTGTTACGTCCATTTTACAGGTAAAGAAACTGAGGCACAGAGCGGTTAAGTCAATTGCCTGGTGTCACACAGCCAGTGATACTAGTTTCAGTGCTCTCTACTACTTTTTTGGCCCCCTATACTCAACCCAGATCCTACCTTCTGTGAAGTCCCTTACCTTTTGGTGCCCAGTTCTTTTATACCAGTTCATTTCATAAGTTAAAATAAATTCCTCCCTACTTAAGGTAATGCTTACCTTTTAAAAATTTACCTAGGATTTACATTTTTTACAACAATTTACATTTTAATAGGGTCATTTTGTATGAGAAAGGGGCGGATCCAAAAGAATGCATCCTCAAGAGTAGAAGTTTCATCTGGGTGCAGGTGGGAAGCGTTTGGGGGACGTGGGTAGTGGGGATTCCAGTGGATAGAAAGCTGACCCTGTTGGCAAGATTGTGGCAGGTGTGTTCCTGTTGGACCAATTAATCCTTATGGGAAAGATGAGTGAAAGAGAAGGAAATAATTTAGAGAAGTGTGGGCATTTTGTCTGTTATTCTACTCATGGTACCTAGCCCCAGTGTGAGCAGGACAGGAAGAACGTGAATCTCCTGGTTCTTGCTGTTTTCAGCTTCCCATGCCTCTGGTGGTGTGGGCTTTTTGCCATGTAGGTAGGACGCTAGTGTTTAAAGATACTTTGTTTTTTTTGGCTGTGCCACGAAGCATGTGGGATCTTAGTTCCCTGACTAGGGTTCGAACCTGTGCCCCCTGCATTGGAAATGCAGAGTCGTAACCACTAGACTGCCAGGGAAGTCCCAAGATACATATCTTTAATGCAGTGTGGCCCTTTGGTGCAAGCTTGTGACTTTCTCTGGAGCTCAAACGAAGCAGCAGTGTCCTCTGTCAATACTAGGGGAAAGCTGGCTGGCTGAGATAGACCAGGAAAGATGGTTATCATTTTCTAAGACGGTACCTTTCTCAATTGTGTTGTGAAGAGTAATTTCTCTACATCAGTGCTTGTCAACGTCGGCACTATTGACATTTTGGACTGAATAATTTTTCTTTGTGTGGGGCTGTCGTCTGCATTGTAGGCTATTGAGCAAGCATCCTGATCTCTACCTATCAGATGCTAGATGTGACAACCAAAAGTATCTTTGGACATTGCCACATGTGCCCTGGGAGCAAATCGCCCCCAGTCGAGAACCCCTGTTCTACTTGATCTGACCTTGTGTACTGACCTCAAAACCTCAGCCCCGCCTAAGATGTAACTCCAGTCCACATTTTTTTTCTAGCTTTATTGAGGTACAGTTGATACATAATATTTCCTGTTCATGTTTAGGAAACTCCTGTAAAGCTGCCGGAGATGGGATGTTTGGGACTTAGAGAAATACCATGCCTTAACATTGGTTAGAGCCAATTAGAACCTACCTGAAACGTGCCATTAAATCTTTTTTTTTTTTTTTTTTTTTTTTTTTTTCCGGTAC
>NC_041231.1:29885702-29965708 GCF_002837175.3 Physeter macrocephalus
CCCAGCGGCCATGGCTCACGGGCCCAGCCGCTCCGCGGCACGTGGGATCTTCCCGGACCGGGGCACGAACCCGTGTCCCCTGCATCGGCAGGTGGACTCTCAACCACTGCGCCACCAGGGAAGCCCCCATTAAATCTTTTATCCATTAGATTTTGAGTGCCAACTACATGCCAGGCACTGAACCTAAGCCTGTGTACAGCAGGGCAAAGCACACACGTAGTTCCTGCCCTCACGAAGCTTCTACTGTACCCCTTCATGCTTATGAAGCATCAAATTACAGATTTTATATGATTGCAACAAGTTCTCTACAGGGAATGACAGGATGAGCTGACCAAGCTTCAGGGACTGAAGAGAGTGAGATTTAGTCGTTTAATCTGAAAGATAACCAAATGATAGGAGGGGGAGGGGGGAGGAGTATCCTGGTCAGAGGGAACCACATATGCAAAGGCCCTGAGGCAGGAAGGCATGTAACACATTGATGGACTGAAAACCAGGACAGCTGTTGTGCAGAAAATAAGGCAGAGAATGAGAGAGATGAAGTGGAAGAATGCCTGGACCAGACCTTCTTGGGAATTTAGGATTTTATCTTAAGTGTGGTGGGAAGCTGTTGAATGATTTTACATGGAGGAGTTAAGATTCGATTTGTGCTTTAAAAGATCAGTCTGTCTCTGTGTAGGTCCAGAAAGCACAGGTTTCTCTCCAGACCATAAGGGATTGATCCTGTTCCATGCCGCACAACTCTGATGGAATCTTTTGAGGTTACCACGAGCACTGGTGCCGGCACCCATCCTCCAATCACCCCAGTTTGGAAGCTTTTAAAATTTCAAATAAAGGAAGCCATTTCTGGTCGTTTTCTCCCTTTGTTGTCCTTCTTTAAACTGTGATTGAAGCTAGGCTCACGTATCTGAAAACCCCAGAGAAGAAAATGATTTCCATAGCAGCTGTAACCATGGGAAACCTTCAAAATAGCTCCTGTTCCTATATTCCACTCCACTCTATTTACTGGTTGGTTGGAAATGAGGGCTCGCATTTTGGTGTTCTTCTTTTTGACAAAATCCATGTAGATGAGAGTCTTTCTTTCACTTCCACATACATCTTATCATAGCTTGAGAATCAAAGGATGGCCTATTGGGGGTGAGGGAGAAAAGATGAAGCCACTAGGATACCTTCATTTGTTCACAAGCTAGAAGAACTCAAGTGGAATGTTGATGTAAGATGATGAGGTCAGTTTCTCTTCCTCTTGCTTCTTTTCTCCCAGGAAGCGTGATAGGACCAAGTACATCTTCCCTGAGAGCTATCACAAGCAAACCTTTTTTTTTTTTTTTTTTTTTCCTTTAGACGCTTGAAAGTGGTTTTCATCAGTTTCCCTTCCATTATATTCTCATGGGCTTTTGGTAGCAAGCCATCTCTTTGTCACTTCAGAGAGGTACTCGAAATTCTTCCAGAAACCCATGATTCCTGTTTGGAGAATTTCTTTCATAAAAATCGGGGCATGTTTTGGGCTGAATCTCTGGTCTGCTGCCTCTTTTTTTGGGTGGGTGGGCACAGGGTAGAAACGGGCTGGTCAGTGTTTCTCTTGATGAACTGATTTTAATGAAATGACGGCATGACAGTGAATCAGAAGTTATTGCTGTAAAAGTTAATAAGGAGACTGGAACATATGAGTATAGTGTTTGCTTCTGGACTTTGGCCAGGCCACTGGGAGAGGCTCAGGAGGAAAGCTGAGAAAGGAAATACGAAGTTCAGGCAAGTTCGTTATGTGCATTCTCATTTCCAAAATGTTTGAAAACCATGTCGAGAAATGCATTGCATAAGTTAAACCAGCTGCCGGCAACTTTTATGTTCATAGTTTTCCTGGGTCACCACAGATAACAGGGCAATTTCTCCAAGTTCTCAGCATGTACGATAGAAAACGGGGGTGGGGGGGGGATTTCCTTTATGCAACATTCTTATCCTAACAGGGAGGCTTCCTTTTACCTCTGGAACTCACTGTATGAAAAGAAATCATGACTATTGTTGGGGCTTATCATCTGTTGTTGGACTTTTGAGGTTTATGTTTTCAAACAAGGCACTCAGGACCTGGCAATCAGTTAGTCACAATCATGATGCAGGAATTTAAGAGATTTACCCTTGTTCAAGAGCTTGGCCTGGGCTGGCCTTCCAGAGTTTTCGTGTTGACATTCATGGGTCTTATTAGAGTACACTTGTAAAAATTAAATAAGATGATCTATGCAGCTGGCCTAGCATATGCTCCATAAATGTCAGTCCTCGTCTCTTATTAAACTTTTATAAGGGTGATCTTAAGAGAAGACAATTGGGTCTGTTTGACTGAATCACAATGAGGGTGGGCATATTGAGATCTTGTCAACATGGAGCGAGTGGCCTATCCTCCAATCAGAGGCCTGGAATGGTGACAGTGCCTTGAGTCTCTTGCTTGAAGTCGAGACTGGCTAGTCTGAAAGCAGTCTTTTTCTCAAAACAGTCTCTAGAGCGAAGAACTTGACAGCTCGCCTTGCTAGCGTGCTGTGGCCTCTTTCAGGCTGCCAAGATTGGTCGGTTACCACCTAAGATGCTGGTGCCCATGCTTAAGAAACTTACTACCAAAAGCTCCCCATTAACATGTTTTTCCTGTTAGGAAGTCATTAGGCATTAAATAGCAAGTGCAGTGCCTCTGTGTCCTTCAGACTATGATTTGGCTCACTGAAAATTTTTTCAGTATGTATCCATCTTTCAAGAATACTTTGAGAAATTTCTAGATGCAAAGCCTTTTTTCCTCAAAGACCCTATTGCTCAATTCTTGCTAAACAAATTTTACATACATAATCTCAGAGTAAACTACCTTTCGTTTCTTTGACTTGTAGAATCTTAGACCTGGGAAGCCTCTCTCGGAGAGTGCCTGGTATACCCAGGTGAGGAAACTGATCGACAGGGAGAGGAATTGACTCTTCTTACGCCAATGTATTTGGTGGCAGAGCCAAGGCCAGAATCTGGGTCTGATGTGTTGGTTTCCAAAGTAAGGTCTGTAAATACTGTGAAAATTTTAAAAATGGTTTTCTAGTATTTATCTAAAAATTACTAGTTATAAATATAAAACTTCTGTTTTGCAGTGGATAATTCATAACTGATAATCATGTTAATTGCATAAGTGTGTGTTGCTTAACTTGTTTTTGCTCTCAAACTAAGCCCTGATCTATGGAGATTGGCACATGGGGTGTGTGTGGGAGGAATATGGGGGTAAAGGAGGCTATGAGACCTTCCTCCTTTTAAAGTCTCTCTTTAACCAAAACTGATTTTGTGTTAAAGACATCTGATTCTAGAAGATCAGAAGATCGGTGTTTTAAATCTCTTTGTGCATGTTATTTGGGGGAGGTTTTGAATTTAGACAGAACGGGGCGCACTTCCTCGCACTTCCAGCACCTAAATTTGTGAGCAAATGCTAAAACTTGTGAAGCTCCCATTTCGCCCTCAGTATGATGAAGTTCATAATATTTCTTTCATGAAGTTCTTGTGAAGATCAAATGATGTATAGTATATGGAAAGCCTTTAACACAGTGTTTGGCAATAGCTAAAACTATGATTACCTTTAAGATCAGCAGCTGATTTCTACTCTTGGACTTGAGTCCTTGCTAACAAAGAAGGGCCCCTCAACTTCCCTGTCAGATGAACATGTTATTGAAAATGTCCGGCCTAATTATTTTCCCTTTTATTTTTTTGGCTAATCTCTTCGCCTGACTGAATCAAACTACTGTTACCAATAGGAAAAGATGTGTGTGTGTTGGGTGTGGCCTTTTTTTCCCTTGAAGTCTCCAGTGACCATATTCAGATGACTCTTCTGATGCTAGGCTGTTTATTTACCAGCGTCATGATAGACCCAGCATATCAACATATTTTGTTTCTAGCCCCTTCATTTATCCTTGGGAATCTGAGTCCCACAGCAGGGGCGCAAATGTTCCACTTAAAACTACATGACAATGAAAATAACAAGAAATCTTGCAGGGACAGTGCAGAGATGCAAAAGAGCTCATCCTTTCTCACACATGGAACTAATTGTGACATTCGTCCCAGGGCCCAGTTCCTGCACGAGGACCCCAGAGCCCACGCTGTAAAGATGTTTTGGAATCCCACCTCTGTCATTGCCCAGTTGGAGGGACTGCAATATCAGCTTGGAACTATGCAAAAATAATAAAGTTGAACATTCTTTCGGAAAGATGACCCATATGTTTAATGTATCGCAGTATGTGAACCAAAGTCAGGTTCGATTACAAGCCGCATAAAAGCTTCACGTAGGTTGTTTGTCCTTTTTTTTTTTTTCACTGTTTTCTCAGAATGTGGACTTACTAAGCTAGCTTCCCTGTATGGCACTGTTCTCCCACTCTGTGACCCAGAAAATGAGGAAGCTTTGAACCCCACATTCACTCCTCTAGGTTGTGGGGTACGGTTTTGTGAGTATCACCTCCTCAGACCAAAAGGACCATTAATTATAGCATTGGAGCTTATAGAACTCTATGGTTTTCCACCCTCTTTGGAAACCCCTTAAATCACATTTTCATTTTTGATTGGCTGGTTCTCAATACATAGATCTTAATATAAGTTCCTGTGGTTTTTCATTAATAGTCTTCAGTAGTATTTCCTTATTAAGTATTCATTATTAAGTGAAGTTCAACTTAAGTGCCATTAAAACAAGAGTGCTCCGTGAAAACATCACTGTGCTTCTCTCCATGAATGAGAATAATTTATATTTGCATTGCTCTTTACAGTTTTTTAAAACCCTTTTGCATAGATTATCTCATGATACCAGCATCCTGGGATTATTTCATTGTTTTTGTTTTTTATGATCACCATTTTCAGGTGCTGAAACCAAGGCTCAGAAGGGTGAAGCGGCTTGTTCCACATAGCTTGTGGGTGACAGAGCCAGGACGAGAATCCAGTTCTTACTGTGACACTGGACCCTTGCCTCTGCCCCAAGTGGCCTCTGCACAGTCTTGTTGAAGTTTATACTGACCAAGGCATCAACATGGGAGAATCGGGCATTTTTTTCCAAACACCTTCCATAGCCGTGTACTGTATACATGACTTAATTAAACCTCTCTACAGTCCTCTGAAATAAGTAGGAGATTTTACAGATGAGAAAAGGGCCTCAGAGAGCTTAAGTGTCTGGCGCAAAGTCCAAAGTTGTTAAGTTATAGAGTTCAGCTTTATTTCCGTAGCCTATGCTCCAGGCTGCCTTTCTATAGAACGGTTAAAACTGTGGGCTCTGCACTCTACTTGCTAAGGGTGGCAAGTCAGTAAAAGATTTGGAACAGCTGCAAGTGAATTTGTTAAAGTTGGAGCGTCTATAAAGATAATCTGCAAATATTTGAAAAATACGCAGTCCATTGAAGTTAAGCAGCCGAAGTAGCAGAATGTGGTGACCCATCTTGGTCCCAGATAATTTTTCTTTGCTTGAGCAGAAGAGTCTGCTTCCTTTTAGAACCAGGGAAAAGGAAAGGGGTCCAGAACTTAGGTAGAGAGTGAGATTAAGAGCCGTACTGTGCCTAATATTACCTCTTCCACTCAGCCCTAATGGCATAAAGTTATTCTTTTATACTGTAGGAAAATGTGAAATTTAGGTCCTCTATCAGTTAGCTATTGCCACAGTAATGATGTGTAACAAATAACCTCAGAATTCCAGTGGCATGCAACACTAAGCACTTTTTTTCCCTACCTGTGAGTTTTCTGGGTTTGCTGGAGTGGCTCTGCTCCTCCTGTCTTTCTTCCTCTTCCTGGGACCAGTGACCAACTCTGGCCCTTCTCCGCTCATGGCAGGGGCAGAGGTACAACAGAGAAAGCTGAAAAACACGAGCCCTCTTAAGGCTCAAGTTTGGAACTGGCACGGTGTCATTTCCACTCACTTGCCATTGGCCAAAACAAGTCATGTGACCAAGTCAAAAGTGAGGAGTGGGGAAATACACTCCATGATGAGCAAAAGTGTGGATGCAGGGAGAGGTGAAAGTTGGGGCTGATATTTCAACTGACTACGGGTTGCAATAGAACATGTTTTGGAATTGCTCCTTTTAAATCAGTGGCTTTACATTTTTGAATTTATGGGCCCTTTTTTGAACATAAGAAAAGTTCTGAACATGCTGTCCAGGAGAATACCAATACACACCTAATTTGGCTTTCAGTTTTCAGGAGATCTCTCAAGTTCAATCACAAGCTCCAAGTTCACATAAGTAAGTGTAGGGAGGCATTGCCCTGGGTGGTGCCCTCTTTCCTCCAGGTAAAGGAGTGAGAGAACTTGGTGCCTGCCCCTCCCAACTCCTCTGTAACACCTTCTGTTCTGCTGATCCCAGATGCTCAAACATTCATAAATGCAAACACTGAGTATTAGATAGGGTCTTTTCTCAGTTTTTCTAAATTAAAATAGCTTTATCAATCTTTTTTTTTTTTCTTCCCGGTATGCGGGCCTCTCACTGTTGTGGCCTCTCCCACTGCGGAGCACAGGCTCCGGACGCGCAGGCTCAGCGGCCATGGCTCACGGGCCCAGCCGCTCCGCGGCACGTGGGATCTTCCCGGACCGGGACACGAACCCGCGTCCCCTGCATCGGCAGGCGGACTCTCAACCACTGCACCACCAGGGAAGCCCTATCAATCTTTTTTGATTATGAAAATTTTCTCCAAAGGTAATGTGTGAACAAGTGTTCTGTGATAATATTTTCATTAATTCACAGAAGAAGGTGAAGAATGGGGGGTGAAGTATATTAAACTAAATTCAATCAATTTAAAGAATATTTCTCTTTTTTCCTGATGTTTCACTTTGATTTTTTTGTCTGTTTTTGTTTTTTGAGATGCTTGCTCAGTTAAGTTTCTTGTACTTCCAGCAAGCTGTTATTTTTTTAAACTTTTATTGAACTATAGTTGATTTACAATGTTGTGTTAGTTTCAGGTGTACAGCAAAATGATTCAGTTTTACATATATTCCTTTTCAGATTCTTTTCCCTTATAGGTTATTACAAAATGTTGTGCATAGTTCCCTGTGCTATAGAGTAGGACCTTATTGTTTATTTTATGTATAGTAGTGTGTATCTGTTAATCCCAAACTCCTAATTTATCCCTCCCTTACCTTTCCCCTTTCATAACCATAAATTTGTTTTCTATGTCTATGGGTCTATTTCTGTTTTGTATATAAGTTCATTTGTATCACGTCTTTTTAAGATTCCACATATATGCAATGTCATATGCTATTTGTCTTTGTCTGGCTTGCTTCACTTAGAATGATAATCTCTAGGTCCATCCGTGCTGCTGCAAATGGCATTGTTTCATTCTTTATTATGACTGAGTAATATTCCATTGTACAATATATGTATACCACACCTTCTTTATCCACTCATCTGTCGATGGACATTTTAGGTTGTCTTGGCTGTTGTAAATAGTGCTGCAGTGAACATTGGGGTGCATGTATCTTTTCAAATTATGGTTTTCTCCAGACATATGCCCAGGAGTGGGATTGCAGGATCATATGGTAACTCTATTTTTAGTTTTTTAAGGAACCTCCATACTGTTCTCCATGTGGCTATACCAGTTTACATTTCCACAAACAGTGTAAGAGGGCTGTCGTTTCTCCATACCCTCTCCAGCATTTATTATTTGTAGACTTTTTTTTTTTTTTTTTTTTTGCCGAATCATGTGGCACGCGGGATCTTAGTTCCCTGACCAGGGATCAAACCCACACCCCCTGCAGTGGAAGTATGGAATCTTAACCACTGGACCACCAGGGAAGTCCCTATTATTTGTAGATTTTTGATAATGGCCACTCTGACAGATGTGAGGTGATACCTCATTGTAGTTTTGATGTATATTTCTCTAATAATTAGTGATGTTAAGCATCTTTTCCTGTGCCTTTGGCCCTCTGTGTATGTCTTCTTTGGGCAAATGTCTATTTAGATCTTCTGCCCATTTTTGATTGGGTTGTTTGTTTTTTTTATATTGAGCTGTATGAGCTGTTTGTGTATTTTGGAGATTAATCCCATGTTAGTCGCAATTTTTGCAAATATTTTTCTCCCAATCCGTAGGTTGTCTTTTTGTTTATGGTTTCTTTTGCTGTGCAAAAACTTTTAAGTTTATTAGGTCCCATTTGTTTATTTTTGTTTTTATTTCCATTACTCTAGGAGATGGATCCAAAAACATGTTGTTGCAATTTATGTCAAAGAGTGTTCTGCCTATGTTTTCCTCTTGGGGTTTTATGGTATCTGGTCTTAAATTTAGATCTTTAATCCATTTTGAGTTTATCTTTGTGTGTGGTGTTGGTGAGTATTCTAATTTCATTCATTTACATGTAGCTGTCCAGTTTTCCCCGCATCACTTATTGAAGAGACTGTCTTTTCTCCATTGTATATTCTTGCCTCCTTTGTCGTAGATTAAGCGACCATAGGTACGTGGGTTTATTTTTGGGCTTTCTCTCATGCTCCACTGATCTATATTTCTGTTTTTGTGCTAGTACCATATGTTTTGATTACTATCGCTTTGTAGTATCGTCTGAAGTCAGGGAGCCTGTTTCTTCCAGATCCGTTTTCTTTCTCAAGGTTGCTTTGGCTATTCGGTGTCTTTTGTGTTTCCATACACATTTTTAAATTTTTTATTCTAGTTCTGTGAAAAATGCCAGTGTTAAGTTGATAGGGATTGCATTGAATCTGTAGATTGCCTTGGGTAGTGTAGTCGTTTTGACAGTATTGGTTCTTCTAATCCAAGAACATGGTATATGTCTCCATCTGTTTGTGTCATCTTCGATTTCTTTCATCAGTGTCTTATAGTTTGTGGAGTACACGTCTTTTTCCTCCTTGGGTAGGTTTATTCCTAGGCATTCTATTCTTTTTGATGCGATGATAAGTGGGATTGTTTCCTTAATTTCTCTTTCTGATCTTTCTTTGTTAGGGTATAGGAATGCAAGAGATTTCTGTGTATTAATTTTGTATACTGCAACTTTACCAAATTCTTTGATGAGCTCTAGTAGTTTTCTGGTAGCACCCTTAGTATTTTCTATGTATAGTATCATGTCATCTGCAAACAGTGATGGTTTTACTTTTTCTTTTCCAATTTGGTTTCCTTTTACTACTTTTTCTTCTCTGATTGCCATGGCTAGGACTTCTAAAACTATGTTGAATGAAAGTGGTGAGAGTGAACATCCTTGTCTTGTTCCTGGTCTTAGAGGAAATGCTTTCAGCTTCTCGCCACTGAGTATGATGTTAGCTCTGGGTTTGTCATATATGGCCTTTATTATGTTGAGGTGTGTTCCCTCTGTGTCCACTTTTTGGAAAGTTTTTGTCATAAATGGATGTTGAATTTTATGAAAAACTTTTTTTGCATCTATTGAGATCATATGGTTTTTATTCTTCAGTTTGTTAATGTGGGTATCACACTGATTGATTTGCGTATATTGAAAAATCCTTGCATCCCTGGGATACATCCCACTTGATCATGGTGTAGGATCCTTTTAATGTATTGTTTGCTGGTATTTTGTTGAGGATTTTGCATCTATGTTCATCAGTAATATTGACCTGTAATTTTCTTTTTTTGTGGTATCATTGGTTTTGGTATCAGGGTGATGGTGGCCTCATAGAATGAGATCGGAAATGTTCTGTTCTCTGCAATTTTTGGAATAGTTTGAGGATAGGTGTTAACTCTTATTCAAAAGTTTGGTAGAATTCTTGCCTCTTTGATTTTTAGATTTGTTTTAAATGATTCCCCTTTTAAGGAAGTCATGGTGATATTAAACACAAGTATCCCCTGCTTCATGATACTTCTCTTTATGCCACTTTGTTTTTATGAAAGACCTACATTAGTACCTGTTTTCACTAACTGAAAGAAATCCAAAGTTTTTTTTTGCGTTTACGAAAAAGAAAATTGCTTCTTCACCTTACACCATTTCAGCTTATGAAAGATTTCATAGGAACACTCTACTCTCAGATAGCTGAGGAAACCTGTAGTAGTTTTTATAAATGTCTTTAAACCCTGTGTAGTTGCCCAGAATTATTTTGGGTATTTTTTTCTGGTCTGTGACATCTCAGACTCTGAGAAATAGTGATGTGGACCAACTGCCCATCTGAAGCTGAAATCTTGAGATGTCTCCCCGTCCCTAGGGACTCATCCAGACTCTGTTGGATTACCTCCAGAGATGGAAAGTCACCATCATTGGTCAGCTATGACCACTGGATCATCCTTCCTTATGTCAGTGTAAAATCCTTTTCCCGGTCATGATAGGAGACATCCAATCAGCACAGTGATCTTTAGTTTCCAAGCATTTTAAGTATAGAAAGAGGAACAGGCTTACCTTCCATCTGCCTATTGCTGGTTCGTTAAACTCACTAATCTGGAATTTTGTAATAATTTGCTGTCCATCTGAAACATAGGGATGCTTCAGAAGTTAACTAGCCTTTATTTTAATTTTGGGCCCTCTCTGGACCCAAGGTTGAGTAATCAGGGATGTGAGTGTATCATTTTGTAGCAGCATCCTCTCCCCATCCCCCAATTCCAGCCTTTCTCCTAGAATTCTTCGTTTGGCTGAGAGCCCTGTAGGTTGCTCTTTCCATTTTGGCGGAGTCAGAAGTTGAAGAAGTCAGTGTCCTCCACTCTCACAGGACCTTCAGGATCGCTGGACTTCAGCCCCCCTGCCAGACCCGGGATCTCCAAAAGACCGACATTAGTGCACTAATGAAAATGCACAGCAGAGGGCAGTCTCATGCATAATCAAGGCTGCCTTTGTGGTGATGTCTATTAAATTGAAAAACCCATAGAAAAGTTTCTTTAATTAGGCTGGCTTCATAAAGGAGAGAAAAATCCCTTGTTCTCCTAGAGGCCATCTTTTATGTGCAGGAAGGCTGATTTTCTTGAAGGGGTGCTTTCCCTTTTCCCCTTACCCCATCCCCTCACAGCGTTGGGTCTGATCTGTGAAGTTCAACGACAGAAGGGGGTTAATTTTAGAGTAGCCTTTCTGGGTTTTGTTTATTTGTTTTTGTTTTGTTATTTTTTTAAAAATCAAATATACAAAGTGGTAGGGACATTTGAACACAGGGCAGCCAGCCTTGCTGATTTATCGGACTATCTTAACAGCCCCCCTGCTCAAAGGATTAGCCTGGAGAGGATTATTAATGCCAAACATGTGTTTTTCTTTCATGTGCCAGGCACTCACTCTGCTGAGTCTGTCTTATGCAGTATTTCATTTAATAGTCACAGAACCCCATAAGGCAGATAGGTTTGTTATTGCCATTTTCTGGGTAGGGAGATGGAGACGCTGAGTTGCAGGGAATTGCTGGGTGACCTTGAGCAAGTCACTGGATTCCTCCGGGCTTTACCGTGCTCTTCTCTGAAACAAAGGCATTAGAGTAAATAGCTTCCAAGAGCCCTATTTCCTCTATGTTCCAGACAAAAATCAAATCAAAAGCACTGAAGCAAGACTTATCATGAAAATGGGAAATCTTTATTGTGCGGGGGCAGGGGTGTTAGTGTAATTGACAAGGAACTAGGGCTGTGCTTTTGCCATTTGTATAAAATTTCCTGAGCTGAGCCTGTGGCGCGTTGGGATCCCAGCATCGGTTTAGTTTAACAGCCATAAATGTTGAAATGCTGAGCCTGGTCCAATTTTAGCAATAACCTGCCTTAGTTCCTGGGTAATGTTAAAATGGGAACTGCATGAGAGGTTCTGAAAGCTTGGCCACTTAGCATCTGCTTTGGCTCCTCCATGAAATGCAGAAGCAAAGTGTTAGCATATTGAATTATGCAAAAGAGGTGACTCTCATTTTATTTTTTCTGACAAAAATTTAGCAAAAAAAACCTGACTTGCCCTTCTTCCTAAAAAAAATTATCGAAAAGGAAACAGATAGAACTTTCAGTGGCCGATCTTCTTAGATGGAAGTTTCATTCTCTGAAGCATCAGCCAACTGCCAGAAGTCTTACTCTGAGTCTGTTCTAATGGTTTTATATTCTTTCATATCTCTGAGTTAGTTTCATACCTAACCTCTAACCAGGCCCTGGGTGCTGGGTGCTACTTAGGAGGGGTGGGGTGGAGATAAGAGAGAAAGAGTCACACTAAGTGGTTCTTAAGTAAGAGTGGGTATACCTTGGTTGCATCTGAACTGGGCTATGCACGTTACAAAAGGCAGGAGTGATTCATATAATGTTTTCGGGGTGGGTTACAAATCGTTTGACTAGAAGGAATCATTTTAAAGAGAGAAAAAACTTATAGGTACCAGTGAGATGCTTTTTATTGGTGGATATATTAAGCTTTACTGTAAGAAACTGGCAGGGAAGGTCTGGGCTGGGAAAAAATAAATTCAGGAGTTATCAGCATCTTGATGGTATTTAAATCTGTGATTGAGATCAGTTAAGGAGAGAATGGATGTAGTGCAGAGGGCTTACCCAAGGTTTGAGGCTTTGCAGTGTTTAGAGGATTTATAAGGGAAGAGAAGTCAGTGAAGGAATTAGAGAAGGGGAAAATGTGTCCTTAGATAAATATTCTATTAGCGGAGTTAAACACACACACGTGGGTGCACACATATGTACAGAAGCACTGCTAAAAGTCCTGGTTCCAGCTTTTTACAAGTGAATTCTCCCCTCCCAAATAACCTTGCCTGGCCAAGATGCTCTTTTGTCAGAGGAAACAGCAGGAGCTGCTAAGCTGAGGTGATGATTCATAATCTGTTAATGGTTTCCCCCTGTGGCTTTTTTTTTATTCTCACAACCCTCTACCCCCTTTTAGTGGAGTTTTCCATGTGCTAGAAAAATCTATCTCTGGAAAATATCCAGGATTCTCAAACCTTCTGGACTTTTCTTGACTCATGGAACCTGAGAACTTCTAGGCCAATACAGAATCAGTGAGTGTTAAACTGTGCATGAAATTTGGTTAACGCCACTGCATACATACTTGTGATGGTTGATCTTATGTGTCAACTGGATGGGGCCATGGGGTGCCCAGAAAGTTGGCTAAACATTATTCTGGGTGTTTCTGCAAGGATGTTTTTGGATGAGGTTAACATTTTTTTTTTTTTTGCGGTACGCGGGCCTCTCACCGTTGTGGCCTCTCCCATTGCGGAGCACAGGCTCCAGACATGCAGGCTCAGTGGCCACGGCCCACGGGCCCAGCCGCTCTGCGGCATGTGGGATCTTCCCGGACTGGGGCACGAACCCATGTCCCCTGGGTCGGCAGGCGGACTCTCAACCACTGCGCCATCAGGGAAGCCCGAGAGATTAACATTTAAATCAGACTTGAATAAAGCAGATTGCTCTCCCTAATGTGGGTGGGCCTCATCTAATCAGCTGAAGGCCTGTAGAGAACAAAAAGACCAATCCTTCCTTAAGTAAGAGAGAATGCTCCAGCTGACTACCTTCAGATTGCATCTGCAACATCAGCTCAGCTCTTTCTGCCTGACAGCCTTCAAACTGGAACATGGGCCCTCCCTGGGTCCTGCTTCACTGGTCCACCCTGCAGATTTTGAACAACTCAGCTTCCATAATTGTGTGAGACAGTTCCTTATTATGTAGACATACTTCATTTTACTGTGCTTCTCAGATATTACTTTTTTCACAAATTGAAGGTTTGTGGCAGCCCTGTGTTGAGCAAGTCTGTTGGGGCCATTTTTCCAACAGGATTGGCTCACTTTATGTCTGTGTGTCATATTTTGGTAAGTCTCCGAATATTTCAAACCCTCCACCAGCAAAAAGAGTATAACTGGGGGAAGGCTCAGAGGATGGTTAGCATTTTAGCAACTAAATATTCTTTAATTAAGGTATGTACAATTTTTTTAGACATAATGCTTTTGCACACTTAATAGACTACAGGATGATGTAAACATAACTTTTATTATGCACTGGGAAACCAAACAATCTGTGCCACTCACTTTGTTGTGATATTCACTTTATTGCAGTGGTCTGGAACTGAACCTGCAGTATCCCTGAGTTATGCCTGTAATCAATCAATCTCTCTCTTTCTCCCCCTCCATCCCCCACCTTTCCTTCTCCCCCACCCACCTCTCTGTATATATTCCTATTGGTCTGTTTCTAATACAGTTACCACTACTTACCACTATTTTAATGCTTTATAAAAATATATTTATTTATTTATTTTGGCTGCGCCAGATCTTCCTTGCAGCACACAGAATCTTCCTCGCGGCACGCGGACTCTCAGTTGCGACCTGCAGGTTCTTAGTTGCGGCAAGCATGCGGGATCTAGTTCCCTGACCAGGGATTCAACCCGGGCCCCCTGCATTGGGAGTGTGAAGTCTTACCCACTGGACCACCAGGGAAGTCCCTGCCACCATTCTATATCTGTCTCTTTATCCACATGAACTTCAAAGGCCTAGCCAGGTACGATCTGACTGTTGTACTGTGGGAGGTCCCCATTTGTTCTGGGACAGCACGAACAAGGGTGGAGGTCTTAGCACTGTCTACCTCCAGTGAAGGTTTATTACACAGACCCTCATGCTGGGACCGCTGCCATTATTAGGTGGTTATAGGATGCTTATTGGCCAGGAAGGGCTGTTTTCACCCCATTGTATTAATTATTTGAGCTCTGCCCAGCACAGCAATTTGCTGACAAGCAGCCTTCTTGGATTCTTCTACATGCCTTGCAGATTGCTTTCTGGAATTAGTGAACAGAAAGAAAGAGAATGAAACACTAATATTCGGACTTCCTTTACTTTAGCAAGTGTACATTCAGTGGAGGAGAAGGTACCCTAAAGCATTTTTTAAGCAATATATGCTCTTTGTTTTGGAAGCCATCTTCTCATACAGTAGCTCGTTTAAACATCACAGGAATCCATAGAGGGTGCAAAACCAAGTGTTTCTCAGGATTGAAATTTAGTCATTAGGTACCAGAATAGCTGGACTGTGGTTACACTGTTGGTTGACATTGGCACCAAACCAGTATGGTGGTGAAGGAGGCCAGGAGTGGTGCCAGGTTCTGGGGGCAGCTGAATGGACCAAGGTGGGACCCTTGCGGCACCTGCTGCAGCACTGGCCAGGCTTCAGAGAAGGAGGCAGGGGTGGGTACTGGTGGCATTGTCAGCAGAGGCCAAGTTCAAGGTCTCTAGGTCCAGGGTATGTGGGAAGAGCTGACACCCATTCACTGGCCAGGATGAACCAGCAGCATCTGGGCCTCCCTCTGGCTACAACAAGGTGCTGGGAGCCAACAAGGGGCCCTCATGACTATTACTGTCATGAGAATGTCCTTGAAAGACCTTAATGTGGCTCCCTGTGTCATCGATGGATCAGATGCAGGCACTGTTTACTTCTGGCGAGTGCATCGAACAAAAGAGTGTGCCAGCAAACCTGAAAATCAACAAATGATTTGGAAAATTTTAGAACAATTTGAAACACAATACGTGGTACAGCCTATATTATTTAGCAATTTCTGACCAGCCGTTCACTTTTATGCACACATATGTTATGGAGAGAACAAAAGGAGATGCAGTTTGGAATTTCGGTGTGTATTCTTATATCAATTTAGAGTAAGTTTAGTATTTTGAATATAATCACAGAATAGTCTCACTTTACAGGAAAGGAACCAAGCTAAGTGCTGGGCTTTTTCCCCTTCCCCTCTGCTCCTTGGAGCTTTATTGATTTCCCCCCTGCACAGTCTAGATTCAGAGATTGGCAGTAGCCAATCAGACCTTGCATATTGTGTCTTATCCTATGTTCTTCCTAGAAACTGTCTTAGTTAATATACGAATGGAAGAAACACTAAATTAGACTAGCCAGGCATTGAGTAAAATGTAGGCGTTTTTAGACGGAATAGTCTTCCTGTCAGGAACAAAAGAAGATTCAGAAGCTCTGAGGGTTATTTATAAATCGGGCATATGACAAGGCCATCGAGGCTCACCTGAATAAAGAGAGGGATGGTACACGGTAGTGGTAAAAAATGTGATCTATGGGACCACACAGACCTGGGATGAAGTCCTGGCTTTTCCTTTTACTCTTTGTGGACTCTTAGCCCAGTTGTGAAACTGCTGGCCTCAGTTTCCACATCTGTAAAATAGGCATCCTCATAATATCTATTGCATGGTTTATTCTAAAAATTAAGAAGAATAATTCATAGAAAGTGCTTAACAGAGAGCCCAAGACATAGTAATCGCTGAATGAGTGTTCGCCATTATTGCAATTACTGTTGTTCTAGGCAGTAAATAATACACATGGTTCTAGGTCTGCCAGAAACATCCAACCTTTGTTCAGAGTGCTTTGGTATCTCTATTTGTTGGTGACTATCCCTCGTGGTTTTCAGAACAGTTTATCAGTAGTCTCCCAGGTGATTCATGAATTACCTGGCATACACCGTCAAAAATGTCTGCACAATGTCCAGCTTTTGCCATTTGGACCCCTCTTCCCAGGATGTGTTTCTCACTTGGGGCTCAGAAAATGTTACTCCTGCCTGTCTGAGCGACCAGGACCAGTGTGGTCATTGATTACATCAGTGGTTCTAAGTCTTCCTCCGTCTTACCTCCCTGCTTTTTGTGGTGCTCTCCTCCTCACACCCTGCGCTCAGCCGTGGGACTGCTTTGGCCAGTGGGGTGTCAGGAGCCCTGGAACAAACAGAGGCTTAAAAAAGTGCAAGCGTGTTTTTGCTCTTGCTTTTCTCTGTCGTCTTCCCGAGAAAGATGCACCTGCTTGGCCTCCTGGTCCAGGAAACGAATGAGAAGCACGTAAAGTAGAGTGGGGTAGACCAGACACACTCGTCCTAAATCAGCCACCGCCCAGATGCACCAGGGAGCCCAGTTTAGGTTGGCTTCCACAGACGCCTGGGGAAGAGATGCCAGTAGATAACTGATACGCCCGGGCAGGGAGGAAACGCTCTTTTCTGGTGGTCGATTTTTCCATGAGGAAAAATGTTGGGATTTTTGTCTTTTTAAATTTTTATGTTCCACATAGACTTGCTCTTAGAAAGAGAGAGTCGCTGCAAGCTGACACGTCCTCAGGAGTGCCAAGCAGATTTTCAGCTCATGGCAGGATGTCGTTATTTAACGTCTGTTGGGAAATAAAACCTGTGTACTCATTTGAAGCTGCTTGTAAGTGCCACGAACAATCATCTGTACAAATGAGGAAGGGGGAGGGAAGGGGTCTTTGTTTCCTTGCCGCGTTCTGCTGATAAGTACTCGGAATAATGAGACCCCAGTCCTCGGATCACCGCTGTGCGAGACCTCAGAGGTCATGGTGGCTGGTGCGGGGGATGCTCCTGGGGCTCCATTGCCAGGGACTCTGGCAGGGGCAGACACTCAAGACCACCAGGATCCACCTTCCTCTGATGCCTCTTCCCTGAGCTGTTGAGGAACCCAGGCATTCCACTGTGATCGCACTTCGCTCGTTATATCCTGGAGGCCTGTTTGGGAGGGAAAAGGGGTTCTCCCGCCAGCCCGTGATTCTTCTGAGGGCAGCAAGTGGGCCCTCTTCTTTTTGTTGATGAACTGTCTGGCATGTAGTAGGACCCCAGGAGTGAATGAATAAATGATTGAATGAATGAATGAATGAATGAATGGTGTACCATTAAGTATTTACAAGGTGCTGAATTTTTTCCTTGATGGACGTCTCTACTTCAGAGACTGCAAAAAGAGAAAGAAGGCATATATGATACCGGATAAGTTACGTTATCTTTTGAGGGAGGCTTCAGTTTTCACATGTGTAGAGGGCAATTAAAAAAAAAAAACAACCTGCTTCGGGATGAGAATTATTCGATTAAACCTAAAGGATTTAGCATGGCACCTGGCATACTGTCCACAGCTAGTAGTATGTGAGTGATGGTGGTCATGCTGATGCTGAAATGTATACTTGAATAGTATAAATTATACTTGCAGGCATACGTCTCCGAAAGAGAATCTGTATGAAAATACTTGAATGGCGAGTTTATGAGAAAGTTGCAGTCCCCGTGGAAGTCGAGGCCGGGACACAGCTAAGTAACCAGAGTACCGCTGCCGCGGGGAAAGGCTGAGGGCCGTACAAAGGCACAGCATGGGCAGAGCAGAGAAGGTCTAAGGCGGGGCTCTAAGGAGAAGGTGGCTTTTGGAGGATGGGTGAGATGTTGACAGTGTTAGTTTATGTGACAGAGACTTTGGGTCTTTAAGGAATTCTGAGAAGGTACAGATCTGTCTGGGTGTGTGGTTCTGGAAGAGGCTGGCGAGGAAAGTGTCCCTTCCTTTGGGCTTTGCACAAAAAAAGGTCGGAATTTACTTGGGAATGAATATGGAGGAGAAAGCCTTACTTTATTTCTTGGACCTGTTAAAATTTTACTCCTATATTTGGCATATATAAATTGTGTTGCAGAGGAAGCTCCTTCTCCGGCTTTCTCTTCCCAGTCCTACCTTTGTTTCTTCCATGTCTTTTCACTATTCATAAAAGGTCATAAACTGTAGATTTGAACACATCTGGGCTCTAATTTCAGATGCTGCTGCTTATTTATAGCGTGGTTTTAGGAAAGGTGTGTTGCTTTCTGGGTCTTGATTTTCTTTTTTTAAAATTTATTTTATTGAAGTATAGTTGATTTATAATGTGTTAATTTCTGCTGTACAGTAAAGTGATTCAGTTATACATATATATACACATTCTTATTCTATTATGGTTTATCACAAGATATTGACTATAGTTCCCTGTGCTATACAGTAGGATCTTGTTGTTGATCCATTCTGTATATAATAGTTTGTATCTGCTGATCCCAAACTCCCAATCCATCCCTCCCCCACGCCCCCTCCGCCTTGGCAACAAGTCTGTTCTCTATGTCTGTGAGTTGGTGTCTGTTTCATGGATAAGCTCATTTGTGACATATTTTAGATTCCACATATAATTGATACCATATGGTATTTGTCTTTCTGTGGGTCTTGATTTTCTCATCCGTAAAATGGGAAAATAATTCCTACTTCAGAAGGTTCATGAAAAGGTCACTTAAGGTAATAATATGCTAAGGGTTCTTAAATGATGGTGACCACCATCATTCAGTTTTTATTCCTTCGGCCATTGAAGTGCAAAGGACTCTTTTCACCCTCCCTCAGACCCTAATGATAAACCAGGTTAGACCCCAAAGTTCTAAGTGATGCAGCATTACCTTATGGCCCAGCAACCTCACTCTTTAGCTGAGGGGGTCTTCCCATGGCTACCATCATGTACCATGTGAAAGCCTTATAGAAATCTCCTTTGAGCGTGTTATTTCCCTGAGCCCTCGCCTACGACTGTCAAGTAGCTCCACACTTTACATCTTGCCTTTCACCAAGTGGTGACCGTCCACAGAGCTGATACCCAGCACTCAAGAGAAGGGCCTGGCCCCTTCATTCATGCCAACCTCTAGTTCGATTGGCTGGTACTGGTGACTCAGTATTTTGATGATCACTCCTGGACGCCATCTTTACAGGCATGGGTTTGCAGGACAAATTATTAGGAGGTGACTTACCAATGCTTGTCCATGAGGACTATAATTTAGAGACTGGCAACACCAGGACGGTGAACAGATGGCGGAGATGTACAGATACAGGTAACAGAGTGAGGGAATTGGGGACAGTGTCACTTCAAATGGCCACTTTCTAGAAAAATAAGGTTCATTAGTGAATCTGTGTTTCTCTACTTGGGAGCTCTAGGCATCTTGGGTCGATTATTCATGGTGTAGGACTGAATTACCCATACAGCATCCTTGTCCTTCACCTACTAAATGCACATAGCACCAGAAATGCCCCCACCCATTGCTGGATGTCCTGGTGGGAGGGTGGTAGTGGAGAGTACAGCGATCATGTCCCTGCTGGAGACCCACGATGTGATTAGCCAAACAGAAACATTAACAGTGTTTTATAAGCACATTGCAGAGTCAGATTTAAAGTAGAAAAGCCTTCTTAATAAAAATAATCAATGAACATCTAGCTTGGGACTCAACGTACTCAACGTAATCCTTGCCTTTCTTTAAGCCTGACGGGTAGCACCCCTGAACTATTTCCTGTAGCTTAGACCCAGCAATTCCACTGGGCCAGGGACTGTGCTAGAAGCACAGTGAGGAATAAGATGCAATTCTTGCCCTTTAAAAGCTAACATTTGTAGACCTACCAGGGTGTAGAAACACCTCTGGCTTCAAAGCATCAGGCAGCAGAAGCCTGGGCAGGGAATTCCCCTTCCATCTTGCTCTAGAAGGAGTAGACCTTTATCTCATTTACCTGGGATCTTGTAAACCAGTATTTACCCCTTTAGGACCCAGATGATGGGTTTAACTTCTTTTCACACTTAGAATAAAGTAGAGAAATGTCATGTAAACAGAAAAGATATTCACAATGTTTAATAAAGGCTATGGCACAGATAGCCAGACTTCACAACCAGTACTGGCCATAGCATTGGAAGTGGGCCTTTGGGCCCTCCCTCTGGTGCTATGAATTAACCCTTTGTTGTTGGTTGGGCTGCCTCAGGGAAGTTGCTGGAGAAGTGGCTATTTGCCAAGTATTTCAATATTTTAACAATAGGTATGGTGGTTCGTGCTTACTACCCAGAGGCAGCCTTATGTGTCAGTCCTTGTGACCCTCCTTTTCCAGGCAGGAGAAGACTGCCCAGGTCACCAAATTCTAAGCCCCCGTGCCAGGTCTCCCCTCCCCCCATGTACCTTCCCATTTTCTCCAGGTCAATTATGTGTCCTCATTAAGCACTGTTACTGGCACACAGGTTGGACCTAACTGCTTTTAGAAAAAGTATATCCATTTACCCCAAGACAAACCTTGTAAACACATTTAATAAGGATGTAATAAGTTTTGAAGCCAAAACATAAGGTGGTTTTTTTTTCCCTCCATTAAGTACCAGTTACGCTCTTTCTGCTTTTATACAACTACAAGCTCATGTGGTATCTTTTTAAAGGTGGTTCCACTCTCCTTTGAACCAGATCACTCACACGGGGCTGGCTCTCTGGGAATCTCCTCCCGGCCCTGACGCTTAGTATTTTTGTTTTTGTGGTTTCAAGACAAACCTCTGACATTTGTCTGACGTAGCGTTCTGTGGTCATGGACATACGTGCGCAGAGCTTACTGAAGTTGATTGACATCCTCGTTTTACAAATTGCTACCTCTGGGGATTTTCCTTTGGTTTTCTTTCAAAATTACTTTTTGGTCTTGAGAACCTGGCAGCCTCAGATGTCTGCTGGCTTTTGTGTGTCTAATATTATAATTGCTTTGATATCTGTTCTTGTTACCTACAACTTGGTAAGAATGTTTTTGCGCAGTGCTCTGTGTTTGCACAAAGGATGCTATACATGTATAAATGTGTTTGATTTCTGTTCACTGGTTTATTTTAAGATGGCTTTTGAGTACAACATGGTGGAAATGGATGCCTTTGAATCCGTTTGATAATCATCAACAACGCAAATAAGAACATGAAAAGGGGTATTTATCCCAGTCATAACCCCTAAAGAGGTATTAGTATTTGAAAGAAAAATGTGTCTGAGACAACAGAACAGCAAAATGGACTGTTTAGCAAACATTTGTTGAGTTGTAAGTCATTCAGTCATCTTTGTTCATGGCTTTAGGTGAAAAAACCTAATTTGTCAACTGCCTTACGGAGGAAGCGAAATTTGTGCCTGTAAGACTTGGTAATTTTAGTCAAATCAGATCTTTATTGACTTGGAGGGTTGAAACTCTGCCCAGGAAGAGTTTTTAAACGGATAATTATTTAGTTGCAAATCAAAGCCTCAGTAAAAAGGAAAGTGTTGGTGAGCAGAATGGAGAGTGCTCCCTTTGAAATATAATATCCCTCAATTTGTTCCTCTTTTGAAACTGGGAGAGGCTCATTCTGGATCCTTGCCTCCTGTTCTCATGTGATTCTAAGCCATGTCTTGAGCTCTCTTTCCAAAGTCCCTACAGAAGGCTTTGGAGGACCAGAGGGAAATAGGGGTCGCTGGGAGGTTTGTACACAGGAAGTGGTATTGGATGGGAAAGGAGATGCACCTCAGGGTGGAGAAGGGAGGGTAGACTGATAGGGAAGGGAAGGTAGACAGAGAGACAGGGGCCGGTCCTATGCCTGGCTGGATCTCTGGGGACAGCTCAAAGCACAGTGTACATCCAGCCAGGCACATGCTTTTGTTGTTACGATGAACCTGGGTGAGAGTTCAGAATATCTTGGCGGTAATAGTAGCAGCAACAGCAGATAATTTTTTAAAAAAATTTTATTGGACAGTAGTTAATTTACAATGTTGTGTTAGTTTCAGGTGTACAGAAAAACGAATCAGTTATACATATACATATATCCACTCTTTTTCCATATAGGCCATTACAGAGTATTGAGTAGAGTTCCCTGTGACCAGCAGCTAATTTTTACTGAGGGCCAACTGTCTGCCATTTAACATGCCAAGTGTTTTGATTGGATTATCCGCTCTAATCCTCGCAGCATCCTTAGGAGAATGAAATTTATGATCCTCATTTTCCTGTTGAGGAAACTGAGGCTTAGAGACTCAAAAGTTAGGAGAAGTAATTGTTCCATTGGGAAAGGGGGCTTGCTATAGATGGTTTTCTTTTTACACGACGCATCTGTAGGAGCCTATTTGAGATCACCTCCGTGGGAAAATTCCAATCGGGATGTGACAGAGATGGCATAAACGTGAAAGTGGAAAGGCTTCCACTACTTGGACAGTCTCGAATTACACTGTGTCAAAGAGGTCAGAATTTATCAATTTGTTTTAATTTTTTATTGCAAGACTTAGAACTTTTAATATAGTAACATGTGTCGCATATTTTCTAGAGGGGGCTCTAGTACATTTTGTTAAACCTACTTGGCCATAGATCCACTCTTCCCCTTCCCCTCCCCTTCCCTCTATTAACTTCTCAAAAAATATACATGAAGCCCCTTCCGAGAAGCATGGATGAAAGTGGAGAATGTATGACTAGAAGGAAAACGATCTAGGTGCTCTGTTTAGTTGCACTCCCGACTCTTCATAATTCGGGGTAAAATTTCACTTCTCTCTGCCAAAGTTTTTCCTCCATAGCTTGGAATGTGTGTGTCTCTTGTACTATGTTACAAAGATATGTTATTGTGAATAGTTAAATGAAAATTAAAACATTTCATTCTGGACACTAACCTGATATGAAGGGCATTTCATACAGAAAAGTGTTAATATGTCATTCTTTCATAGTGGCCCCATACAAGAGGGAATTTGAGTTTTCTTTCAGTGCCTAAGAGTTAAATAATCTAAACTATTGAAATCAATTGTTTTTCTTCATGCTTGGGAAGTTGAAAAGAGCGTTTTTAAAAGATGATTGAGATGATCGGATCCCGATGAGCTTGTACTGACTTCATTGAAAAGCCGCAGATGGAAGCTGGTCACCTTACTTGGATTAAGAGCTGGAGTCCTCACAAACTGTGGTTTTGTTCTTCGGATGTAGGGCTCATGGTGACACTTAAGCCCACCTGGGAAACAACTTGTGAGCAGTAGTTAGACCAAGGACAGTTTGTATAGTCAACGAAGAAAACATCACACCTCCCAGAATTCCCTAGGCCAAAAGAGCCCGGACCAAATTAGACGGCAGATAGAGTGAGGCAACCATATTGCTGAAACACATCCTTGGATGTTGTGTGGATTTGCCTTTATTTTCCTTTGAAGTATCAGATGTAGAGCCAGTAGGAAGAAGACATTTTCCCAACACTGAAAGGGAAGATGCAGTTGAGCCTTCTGAAATGAACTGTAAAAGGCCCAGATTTGTGGAAAGAATACATTTATGTATGTGTTTAGCAGCTTTCTGATGACATTCAACCTCTGAAGCCTGAGTGTAGCAAAGTTACGTTGCTGAAACTTAAGACCGAGTCGAGGGCCATGGAGGCAAGGCCTCCCTGTCGGTCAAAGATTCAGCTCCGGTGAGAAAGAATGTAAAATATCTTTGCATCCTCACGATGCCAGGCTGGTGGTGGGGTTTTGTCTTTGCTTTTTGCGCCCATCTTTCTTGTACAGTTCATTGACAGTTCTGCTCGTGCTTTAAAATAACCTGGGCTCGAAGTGGGGCTTTTGCATCTTGCTGATTTTGATTACTCCCACATGCTGTATTTATTTGCCATTTAAATCGTCTCTGTCTGGAGGCGATTCAGGTTCTGCGGCATCTGATCTCTGTTGTTGTTAAAAAAGGAAAGGGAAGGGAAGGCAGGTCTCTTCAGACAGGCCTGTTGTGTAAGGAGGCCTCCAGGGAAGAGGGGGAGAAAATAAAATTCCTCCTGACAAGGTAGGCTTGACTGCTTACTCAAGCCTTTGCCTGGTGCCTCTCACTCTTTTTGGAGGTTGATGGATGGATGTGCCCTCAGGAAGGTCCTTATCGTGTGAAATATACAACATTTATTGTTTCCAGGCAGCTTGACCCTAGATTCAGTTCTATAGACTCTTGTCCTGGGACTCTGCTCTCCTTGTCATGCCCCATGGTGACATGAGGCACTAGGTGACCAAGGGCTCGCCGCCTGAGTTCAAGGACCCGGGGTTGGGGATCTCCCTCCACCCTCCTGGCCCATGAACAAAATATCAAAATTTGGGATAAATTCAATTAATTATCAATAAAGACTGGACATTAACAGCACTGTGCAGAGCCATGCTGGAGCCTGAGACAAAACGGGAAAAAAAATCAGTGCCACCGACCTTGTTTTTATTTTATTCGGGAAAACCCGAACGAACGTTTTGGCCAACCCAATAAAATGTAGGTGCTTTGTTCCTTGTCCACTGTGTTGCGTTAAATGTGATTCTTACAAACATTGCATTGAAACATAATTTTTCTGCATCGCCGAGTTTTGTGGTACCCTCTTAAATTTTGCATCCAAGGGAGTGCCTCACTCGGTCCCGGCCCTGGTAATAAGTTCTCCATGAGCGCTTTTAATAAAATGTTGATAATGTCATTTACCCTGTATTGAGTACTTACCCTGTGCCTCATGGCATGTGGATGTCATGCACATGAACCCTCGTGCATCTTTGGAAATGTTTACAAGCAGTAACTCATGAGATCGGCGTGAAGTAGGTACAGTGATTGTCCTGATTCTAGAAGTGAGGAAACTGAGGCACTAAGAAATTAAGTGACTTGCCTGAAATCATCACTTAGCCACAAAAGGCTAAGGCAGGATTCTAGCCCCAGCATGTCAGGCTCTGATTCTCTTCTGATCTTCTGTGTTTGAGGGACAGAATATTTTTCACCCTGTTCCATGAGGCTTGATTCTGTTTTACCTGTTCAGTGACTTGAAGTTTTCCATTTCCATTTCCATTTCCATTTCCAAGACGACTTGACTTCTGCCCAGGAGATAATGCATCAAATTCAAGTGGAACCTGAAATATAAGATATGAGGAAAGTGTATGGAAGACTTTGATTCTGTTAATCCGTGGAAAGAGGGAGATGGGTGTTAGTCTAGTTTCTTTCCACTTACGATGGACATGATTTTTGTAGCCTTTTAAAAAAATGTAATATAGAAAATATCTGTGAATACTAGTTGGTTCTTCAGTGATGTTGCTGCGTAGTTTCATTGCTTTCATTTTCTTTTTCCTCAAATATATTCATCTCAATTCTTGTTAGGAAATTTAGGTTTTTGGGTTTTCCTTTAACGATTTATTCTTATTTATTTATTTATTTGTTTAGGCTGCAACGGGTCTTAGCTGCGGCAGGCAGGATCTTCATTGTAGCATGCAGGATCCTTTTTTAGTTGCAGCACTTGGACTCGTTAGTTGCGGCATTTGGACTCTTAGTTGCAGCATGCATACGGGATCTAGTTCCCCAACCAGAGATCGAACCCAGGCCCCCTGCATTGGGAGTGTGGAGTCCTACCCGCTGGACCACCAGGGAAGTCCTGTGGAAAGTTAGATCTTGACTTGACATTTTACCATCCCCATTCCACAGACCCGTGTTGACCCGTATGGTTAAGTGCTCACCACATATGGTTATTGACCACTTGAAATGTGATTCATATTAATTGAGATGTGCTCTCAGTGCAAAGTCACGTGGGAATTTGAAGACTCAGTGTGATCAACAGAAGTAAACTATCCCATTAATAATTTTTATACTGATGACCCATGACAGTGATATTCTGGATCTGCTAGTTTAAATAAAATATATTGTTAAAATTAATTTTTCTTGTTTTTAGTTTTTAATGTGGCTAGTAGAAAATTTTAAATCACATATGTGACTGGAATTTATTTCTGTTGCACAGTGCTGCTATAAAATACTGCCCCTCAGCTGTTGCATTTTGAGGCAAGAGGTTGGTGTGTTTGTCTTATTTATTTTTTATTTTTTTAAAAAAATATCTATTTATTTATTTTTGGCTGTGTTGGGTGTTCGTTTCTGTGCGAGGGCTTTCTCTAGTTGTGGCAAGTGGGGACCACTCTTCATCGCGGTGCGCGGGCCTCTCACTATCGCGGCCTCTCTTGTTGCGGAGCACAGGCTCCAGACGCGCAGGCTCAGTAGTTGTGGCTCACGGGCCCAGTTGCTCTGCGGCATGTGGGATCTTCCCGGACCAGGGCTCGAACCCGTGTCCCCTGCATTGGGAGGCAGTTTCTCATCCACTGCGCCATCAGGGAAGCCCGGTGTGTTTGTTTTAATTTGTTCGTTTACCGTTGCTGGAACAAGTAAAATTCGCCAAGAAAGAAAGAAAGAGAAAATTTTAGGAGCTTAAGACTTTTCGCCTGTAGATCGTTACTTCGTTAAGGAATTTTTTTACCTTTGTGACTGCCATCTCTGCAGGCATGTAAATTCTTTAGGCTGTAGCATTAATTTATATTCCGAGAGGTTTGTAAACAGCGGGGCCTGTCTTTCGGAGCAGCTGCCTCGAGATGACTTCATCGGACTCTAAATAGGGCTTAGGTGTTCATTTCAGCGTTGAATATTGGTAGGACTGCCTGTGTTTGCCAAGTTCAGAGCTCTGCTGCCTCTTCCTCAAAGTCCGGATGCAGAATGGTTCTCTGGACCCTAGGGTCTCGCATCATGGCCCTGAGACTTTAGTTTGCAGAAGAACCACCTGGTGACCTGGAGAGGATGCGCATTCCTGGGGGCTGATCCCTGGGGCATCCGGTTTAGCTCCTCGGGACCAAGCACATCAGTTGTATTATTTCTAACAACCCCCGTCAGCCCCACCTCTCCATTCTAACTTGGGTATTAACATGGTCTCTCTCCCACTCTGTCTTAAGGATATCTTTGCTCTTTCCAGAAAGCATTCCTCAGTCATCCAGTCAATTTCCCTTTCTCCTTCCTTTTCACACGCTTCCTTTTCACACACTTTACTTCCAAATAGATATTGACCACTCTTAGCAGTCCAAAAAAAAAAAAAAAAATCCTTCTAGTGCATAGACGGCAGGAAGTGCCCTGACTGTCTTAATTGTCTTAACTGCCTTATGGATCAGTGAAAATGAACTTGAAAGATATCTGAAGTCCCCTTTGAAGTAAATGAGATAATTTTTCAGCAAATGTCAACTTCAGTGCTGTGCAGAGATGATGGTGCTCCATAAATATTTATTAAATGAATGAATTTCTGTCCTGTTCATCTTCCTTTCAAGCTGCACGAAGTCCTCCTGGTCACCTAGGATGTGAATCTGGAGTGCACAGAAGCAGTAATTAAGTAAACGCTCCATATGGAGGACTCAAATGGGGGTTTTAATGCCATGCCATAGAATGTGCCTTGATGCAACAAATAAAAAGAACCCTCGTAAGTAATTGAGCATAACCTCTCCCTCCCTCTTTTCCTCAACTCCTCTTCATCCAACACTTGTAACTATTCCCCATTCTCCATCTCTTCCTTCGAGTGGAACTGTATTTGTCTGGACTCTGGGTTGCAAGTGACAGAGACCAGTCACTCGGTTTATGCACAAAACCGAGAATTTGTAAGTTGAGCACATTGAAATACCCAGGCAAGGCTGCGTGTAGAGGTTCAAGGAATATTATTAGGACACGAGTCTCTCTGTCACTTGGCTCTACTGTCCGACTGTCTCCACCCTTGTGGATCAGATGGTAGTCCATTGTTAAACCACTTCTCATACTGCCCCACTCCCCCAAGACCCTGGCTCTCTGGGTAGCTCCGGGAAAAAATTCTTGGGATTGGCTCTGGTTGGAATGTGTACCTCCCCTGGAACTGTGGCCATGCAGATGAAATGCCCGGATTTGCCGGATCTGGGTCACATATCCAGAATCAGTGTGTAAGGTCAGCCTCACCCAAACTGCTTGAGCAGAGGGAGAAGGGCATGGCACCCCAAAGCTAATTCAAGTTCAATTTATTGCTGAAAAGAGGAAAAGATGTGTGAAGTTGGCAACGTAACTCAAAGGACCGCTATAAAAACCTCCAAAGGAATCAGTTTTTCTCTTTCTAAATGAGATTGACTCTCACTGCAGAAACCACAGCCCTCCCCCCACTTGCAAAGTCATGGTTGCAGGAGTTCCCAAGTCATCAGCAGGCTGGGAGCTCTTCAGGGCAAAGAACGCTCCATACTGATCTTTGAAAATACCCCAGCACGCTGCACACAGCAGGTGTTTAATCACTGCTCCAGTAGATAGAATTTCATGGTGCACCTACTGTGTGCCCAGCACTCTTACATCAGTGAATGTCTGTTGTTTCGGTAATCAGTCAAATCGGTTTTTCTCCCACAGCCTGCTGCAGGAGGGCTGTGTGATGGTGCACCGTGGCTCTAAATCTGACCCTGCCATTGACTAGCAAGTCACCTGCCCCTCTAGGCCTCACTTTCTGTGTTTATAAAATGAGGCTAATATAGTCCAGTCCCTCCACGCAGAGCCAGTGTGGTGATTAAATTAGATGATGTATGTGAAGTGCTTTGCACAGCAGCTGGCACACAGTGACGGCTGATACATAGTAATTAATATAGTAATTAATATTAATATTTGTATATTTCAAAGAACAGATGTTTGCTGACCATTTCTGTTCATTCAGTCAGCATCTGCTAAATTTTTGCTGTATGCCACGTCCTTTACTTGACTCAATGTAAAGATAAAAATGAATAAAATTCCTGTTCTAGGGGAATCTGTGGTTTCTTGGTAGAGGCAGTCATGTAAACAGATAATCAAAGGTAATGATTATAATTCCATGGTCCATGTGGTTCCACCCCCAGAGCTGGGTACAACCAAAAGGAATTTCAGACTAATTCACATTTCTAGAATATCATGAAGTGGGGGGAGCACACACCTGCCAAGATGTGTCATTCCCTCTTTTCCTCTTCCACTGACTGACCTCAGCCCGCTGAGACAGGCAAGTGCCTTCATGTCATGGGCCTTGCTGGCACTTCCTGCCCCAACCCAGTCATGCCCTACTGCCAAGACTCGGTGAATTCAGGGGTCTTTTTTTCCTCTCTGACCTTGAATTTTCCATGCAGTTATGTTCTCTGCCCCAAAGGCTCTCTCTGTCCGCTTTCTCTTTAAGACTTAATTCAAGTGTTACCTTCTGTGATAGGCCTTCCCAGCCTCTTGGCCTCAGTGGATACCTCTCTTTTCTTCCTGGTTCTCCCAGCACCCAGTGCACGCCCCCCTTGCGCTCCTAACCCTCTCATGATGTGACCGTCACCATCCTCTCAGCCTTCCTAACTGTCGTGTGTAGACTACGGGCTGGTCCTTCTAATACCAGGGAGGAAGGGATAAATTGAGAGATTGGGAATGACATATACATACTAGTATATGTAAAATAAATAACTAATAAGGACCTGCTGTATAGCACAGGGAACTCTACTCAATACTCTGTAATGACCTATGTGGGAAAAGAATCTAAAAAAGAGTGGATATATGTATATGTATAACTGAATCACTTTGCTGTACACCTGAAACTAACATGACTGTGAATCAACTATACTCCCCCCAAATTTTTTTTAATAAATAAAATTTAAAAAGAGGAAGTCATGATTTCCTTTATTCCCAGGTAGGCTGGCACCATATGGAATGGTGGGAGGGAAGGATAAGGTCCTTCCCAGAGATGAGCCAGCAAGTCCTCTAAGGTTGACAGTCCTCTGTGGGAATTTTTTTTTTTTTTTTTTTTTTGCGGTACGCGGGCCTCTCACTGTCGTGGCCTCTCCCGTTGCGGAGCACAGGCTCCGGACGCGCAGGCTCAGCGGCCACGGCTCACGGGCCCAGCCGCTCCGCGGCACGTGGGATCTTCCCGGACCGGGACACGAACCCGCGTCCCCTGCATCGGCAGGCGGACTCCCAACCACTGCGCCACCAGGGAAGCCCTCTGTGGGATATTTTGAACAGTGTCCCCACCTGGTGAATGATGTTTCCTGATGTAGGTTATGAAATGGCAGTAAAGGCAAAATAGTATAAGGATACATAGGCTTTTTCCATAGGGATAGACTTTTAGCTCTTGTTGGCGATGAGCAAGGTACTTAACCTCTTAAACCTCCTTATCAGTAAAACGGACGTGAGGACAAGACTTGTCTCATAGGGTTGCCGTGAGCATTTTATGAGATGTTGTAGGGAAAATCCTTGGCATAGTGCTTGGCACCTAATAAAGTCCCCAGTAATAGTGGTTGCTGTTATTATAAATGTGGAAATATATTTTGGAGATCTCCAGTGGTTTTTCACGAAGAACCATCAACAACACTTTTCCTCAAGGAACTGGTTTGATGGTTTCTTATGACAGTTGGGAAGAAGGAAATAGAAGCCTGTCAGTTGCAGAGGGAGAACCTAATGTTGCTTTGGTGGTTTTTTGCTTCTGTTTTTCACACGTGTTTTCTCAGGGGAATGGGACTTGGTGTCTCACCAAAACTTGACAGCAAGTAAAATACACGGTTTAAAGTCCTCGGCAGTCATTGCAAACGTGAAATCAAATCTCTCGTTTGCTTTGGAGCGTCCGGACCGGCAAGGACAGCTGGAGTGTTGCTATTTTTTATTTCAAATAAAAGAGTCAGCTCCTCGTTACCATAGAAACCACCAACCTAATTATAAGGAGTTTTGTTCACTGGATAAAAGTCATCATTCCTCTTTCCTCCCCACGCTCATACAGGTCCCCAAAATACTGCCATGGATTTGGTCCTGGCTGAAAGGATTTGCTCTCTTTAGCAAAGTGGTTTTGGTGCACTGACCAGCTCACACAGGAAAGAAAGCGATTGGGACTGGCCAGAGACTTGATGAAATAGCATCTGCCAGCTCATATTCTACTTTGGAAGCGGTCATGAGCATTTAGCGGTAACAAATTAGTGTTTTTCAAGTGAAGTTCAAAGAAAGATGCTGCTAAGTTCGCCTCCCATGAGGTAGACATACTCTTTCTTGTCCGGAAGTAGAAGAGTGGACCCCAGCTCTGGAATTCTCCTGTTCTAGGATTTTATGTTCGGATTCTGAGATCAATCACATTATGTAACATTGCAGTGTTTGAAGAGGAAATGCTAAACCATGTGTTTCCAAGAGCTGGCAATCTGTTTAGCATACATTTTGGGTTTGCTAGAATGGAAATAGTTGTATCTCCCATTACACCTTTGGGTACCATCAGGGCTCACCCACAGAATGAGGAGGCTTCTTGTGCCTGCTTCTCTCTCCTTGAACTGGTTGTCCCATCTGTTTACTGACCTTCATCCTGATATGTACCTAAGTGGAGATGCTTTTCCTTGACCCTAGAGAGGTGTTCTCTCAAAAGTCAGCTGATAGAAAGCTAAGTGGCACTGAAGACCCAAGAGTCTTGGATGTATTTTGGGCATAAGGTTATTTAGGGGTTAGCCATTTGCAAATGCAATTAATGCTTTTTTTTTTTTTTTTGAGATTCCATTTATAGAATGGACCAGCTGTAGGTCAGTGCTGGTGTTGAGCACATTGCTGCATTTTGTAGACACTGAAATACTAATTTGAGAAGTGAATGTCCCATATGCACATGTCAGGAGATTTGGAAGACACATCAGGCCATTTGGCATGGGAGGAGGGGAGGCGCGCTCCACAGAGAGGCTGGACTAGGACGGGGCCAGGCGAAAGCCTGAGAGTAAAGGCAGGAGTCCCGAAGAAGCTGTAACGTGAAAAGAAGCTTATATAAATATGTGGATGGGATGGGATGGGATGGGGAGAGAGTGGTAGAAATGCATTAGACCCTACAACTTGGGTAACGTCCCAGGACAGGTAAATGTTTCCTGTGTCCAGAAAGGACGTCTTGATTTGGATGCAGGTTTCTTTGACCTGTGCTTGTTCTTGTGTGGTCTCCTCTGCTCTTCCTGCCATATACCCCCTGCTCTTGATGGTGGTGCTGGTGGTGATGGTAGTAGTTATAATGATTTTGGTGGTGGGGGTGATGGAAGTTGTAATAATGGTGTTGGTTATAACGAGATTGATGAGGTTAATATTTTTTGAGCACTTTCTCAGTGCCAGACCCTGTTCTAAACAATTATATCTGACATCTGTTTCCTTGTTTAGGCCAGAAACCTAGAAATCTTCCTTGTTTGTTCCTTTTTCTCATACACGCCATCAAACTATGGGCAAGTTTTGATCAGCTCTACCTTCAAAACCCATCTCTCTTTCGCCGCTCTGGCTGTGCCCTTTGCTACCAACTTTCACTGCCTTGCTGCCAGAGGCTTCTTCCTGGGCTCCCAGATTTCATTCTTACCTCTTATAGCGCATTCACGCTGCAGGCAGGGGGCCTTCTAAAATCCTAACTCCTTCCCTCCTCAGAACCGTCTCATGGCTTCCCTTCACACGGAAGGTAAAATCCAAGACATGAGCATTTAGGCCCCAAATGCCCTGCTCACTGGCCTTTCTCCTTGATGCTTATTCTCTAGTCACCACCCTTCTTCCCAATCCTTGAATACACCAAATCTCCCAGCCTGCTCCCCACCAGGGCTTTGCATGGCTTGTCCCCTTAATTCATCTAGGGCTCTGTGGAGACTCAACTTTCTCAGAAAGGACTCCTCTGAGAATCCTCTATTAAACAGCACCCCTCCCCGCCATCTGTCACTTGCCCTCCATCCCATTAACCTGATGTATTTTTCTTCATAGCACTTAATACTCTGTCATCCTTTTATAAAGTGTTATAATCCGCTATATCTGCACGGAGTTTTCCTCTGTAGGACATCAACTTCATAAGGACAGGGACCAGCTCTGAGTATTTCACCTCTGTGTACTCATGGTCTAGTATAGTGCCTGGCCCCTAAGAGAGGAACCATAAATATTGGTTGAAGGAATGTACAAATGATAAGCTTGTATAAAAATATATATATGACCTTAAGACTTATATTTTCCTCTTACGGGGAAACTGAGGTTTAGGGAGATGAATTACGCCCTTGACTCTGGTGAGAAAAGCTAAAGACTTTATTTGTTCTAAGAAATTCTAGTTTGTAACTCACTGCAATTTCTCAACCAAAATTCCAACCCTTCCAGACCTAATATAATGTTTGTGTGACTATGTGTTCCTTGGTGCTGGTGCTGAGCAAGATGTTTTAGATGGTTTGTGGATATTACTATTGAATCACAGTGTGAATTTACCTTTTTTGGGGGGGGGGGCAATGGAATTTAAATTTTTTTCATTTTATTTTATTTTTTAGTTTTAGTACAACTTTTAAAGGTTGCTTTCCATTTAGAGTCATTAGAAAACATTGGCTATTCCCCGTGTTGTGCAGTACATCCTTGAGCCTGTCTTACACCCAGTAGTTCGTACCTCCCACTCCTCCACCCTTATGCTGGCCCTCCCTGTCCCCCACTGGTAACCACTAGTTTGTTCTCTATATCTGTGAGTCTGCCTCTTGTTTTGCTATATTCACTAGATTGTTGTATTTTTTAGATTCCACGTATAAAAGATACCATACAGTATTTGTCTTACTCTGTTTGACTTATTTCACTTAGCATAATGCCCTCCAAGTCCATCCATGTTTCTGCAAATGGCAAAATTTCATTCACTTATATGTCTGAGTACTATTCTATTGTGTATATATACCACATCTTCTTTATCCATTCATCTGTTGATGGACACTTAGGTTGCTTCCATATCTTGGCAGTTGAAAATAATGCTGCTATGAACATTGAGGCGCATGTATCTTTTTGAATTAGTGGGTTGTTTTTTTTTTCCGGAAATATACCCAGGAGTGGAATTGCTGGGTCATGTGGTAGTTCTATTTTTAGTTTTTTTGAGAGTAGCTGTACCAATTTTCATTCCACCTGCAGTGTAGTAGGGTTCCCTTTTCTCCACATCCTTGCCAACATTTGTTATTTGTGTTCTTTTCGATGATAGCCATTCTGACAGGTGTGAGGTGATATCTCATGTTGATTTTGATTTGCATTTCCCTGACTACTAGGATGTTGGGCATCTTTTCATGTGCCTGTTGGCCATCTGCATTTCCTCTTTGGAAAAATCTCTATTGAGTTCCTCTGCCCATTTTAAAAATCAGATCGTATTTTTTTTTTGATGTTGAGTTGTATGAGCTATTTATATATATATATATATATTTATATATATATATATATATATATATCCCTTTTTAACAGAAAATGTAGGTCCTCAGGGCTGTCAGCAGGGAGACTGCAGGGTGAAATTGAATTTCATGACCTTGTTTGACATTTATTTTTTTAAATAACATATCACTTTCCTTTTATGTCTTTATTTTTAAGTGAGGGCCTTATATTGACTTTCTAAGAAACATCTTTATTGAGAAACAGTTTACATCCCACACAATTCACCCATTTAAAGTGTATAATTCAGGGGACGTCCCTGGTGGTCCAGTGGTAAAGAACCCGCCTCCCAGTGCAGGGGACGTGGGTTCGATCCCTGGTCAGGGAACTAAGACCCCACATGCCGCAGGGCAACTAAGCCCACGCGCCACAACTACCGAGCTCTCACACCTCAACGAGAGAGCCCTGAGCACCACAACTAGAGAGAAGCCCGTGTGCCGCAACTAGAGAGAGAAAACCCTCACACTGCAACTAGAGAGAAGCCCGCGCACCGCAACTACGACCCAATGCAGCCAAAAAGTAAAGAATAGGTAAATAAATAAAAATAAAATGTATAATTCAATGGCTTTTAGTATATTCACAGAGTTGGGCATCCAACATCACAGTCAATTTTCAGATATTCTTATTACTTCAAAAGGAAACCCCATACCCCTTCGCCATGATCCCCCAAATTCCCCTTCACTCCAATCCCTGGCAACCACTAATCTAAATATTTCCTATCACTACAGGTTTGCCTATTCTGGACATTTCTGTATGTTGTTAAAGAAATGATTAGCTTACGTTTCCAGCAACGTGTATTGGTTTTCCTATGGAAATATAAAGTTTCCTGTTAGAGTAAACTTACTAAAATAATTTAATAAGCTTAAACAATATTAAATAGAATAAGTGGTGTGTACATAAAGGTAAAAATTGCAATGGTGGTTGGTTGTGGGCTGGAAATAGATATCCTCACAGGGGAATACATGTGACCAGCGTTTGGGAATCGTGGCTGACGGATGTCCTTGGACTAGACTGGTCAAGGGAAACACTTCATCTTTGGACTAGAACAGAGGGAGCCTAAGTGCCCACGAGGCCCACACGTCCATGTCATCAGAGAGCACCCACCACTTGACCCTGCCTGACACAAACCAAGTGCTCATTAAGCAGGCGTTCACTGCTGGTTAATTTCAGTCATAGCCGGGAGGAAGCTCTGAGTCCTCCCCGTCCCTACCCGCCCCAACTGGATCACTTCCTTGTTACTTTGTCTCTGCCCCTGCTTCTTTGCCTCCACCAGCAGAGAAGCTTTATAGAAGAGTACCCCTGCTCTAAGAGTGAGGAAAAAAGCCTGCAATTTGAGGGTATTTGAGTAGCTGCGTCCTCCCAGTGAAACATCCCAGCTAGCTTTCAAGTTAGAAACACATCGCCCTTAACCAAGTTGACAAAACCACAGGTTACCTCTTTATGTTTTTGTAAATTGCATCAAACCAAACACTGAAAGCAAAATTCCATGGGGGCTGAGTGCCGTTGTTATCAGTTCAGCAAATGACCCTTGGACATGTTTCCATACCCCAACATGTGGAATGCATCAGCAGACCAGAAACACCATCAGTGTTTTGTTTTGTTTTTTACAAAACCAAATTGGGATTTTTAAATTGCATTTTTCACGTTTTTCTTTGGTTGGATCAACCATATGTTAAAGTAAGCTTCACCTATGGCAACAGTGTTCATCCGAGGCTTATTATAGCTTAATAAAAGAGTACGTGGGTGGCGAGCAGAATCTTGCACAGAGCTGCTAGAAAAATCAGAACTAATGGCTTTTGTCTTTTTGCCTTGTTCATCTAAAGTGTTTTGATTTTTGCCCAGATTATGGATGAGTGAAGGCAAGTTACTGTTATTGTGAGACCTAAGTTAGCCTCTGTGTGTGTCCAGGGAGAAGGCATCGTTTAGGGTGGAGCTCATGGGGGGAGAGGAGGACCCGGGACTCAGACTGTCTGGGTTCTGATCCACGCTCTACCACCACTCAGTAGCTATGTGAAAGTTACAAGTTATTAACCCTTCCAGGTTTAGGTTGCTTCATCTGAAAACTGGGCACGATAACAGCTACCTTGCAGGATTTTTGTGGGTCAGCTGACACAGTGCCCGTGCAGTGCTTCGCATGATGCTTGGCACAGATTGAACTCACCTGCCATTCCTGGTGTTATTATTGTTGTTTTCCCTCATTTTCGGAGGCAGTGGAGAATTTGACTCTTTGGGTCCATCTGAAATGGTCTCTGATGTCTGGTCTAATTGCGTTTAATTGCCACACTGGCCGCTTCTCTGTTTCTTTTTTTTTTTTTTTTTTTTTTTTTTATTTATTTTTTGTGGTATGCGGGCCTCCCTCTGCTGTGGCCTCTCCCGTTGCGGAGCACAGGCTCTGGACGCGCAGGCTCAGCGGCCATGGCTCGCGGGCCCAGCCGCTCCGCGGCATGTGGGATCCTCCCAGACCGGGGCGCGAACCCGGTTCCCCTGCATCGGCAGGCGGACGCGCAACCACTGCGCCACCAGGGAAGCCCTTCTCTGTTTCTTGAACACATCAACTTTGGTCCTGCCTCAGAGCCTTTGTACTTGCTGGTCCCCCTGCCTGGCCTGCCTTTCTCCCAGCCCTTCACGTGGTCACTCCTTGTTAACCTCCAGGACTCTCCTTAATGTCTCCTCCTCTGCTTTAGATGCTCTGTCGTCTCACTGTGTTTCTTTCCGTCATTGCACTTGCCTCCCCCTGAAATTGTTTTGTTCATTTATTTGTCTCCTTGTCTCTCGTCTGTCACCCCCACTAGAATGTGAGCTCCATGAAGGCAGCATCTTTATCTGCCTTATCCAAGATCAAATGGCCACCTCCTCTTGCGGTGCCTGGCACACAGTCAGTACTCCTTAAATATCTGTTGAATTTCCATGTACAGCTTGGAGTTCAAGTTCAGACTTTCCTAAGTAGTGGGACATGAAGCTTTAGAGTAAGTCTTATGCTAGAAAGCCTACCGTACAATTTTAAAAGCCTTGTATTCTGAATTTCAGTGTTAGCTGTCCCCCGATCCAACTTGTTGTCATTAGGAAGAAGGCAGACAGGATGGCAACAGCTATTGATGCAGGCAGCTAGAACCGGTTTAAAGGCCATCAGAGATAGCTAATGAGAACCTACTGTATCACAGGGAACTCTGCTCAGTGCTCTGTGGTGACCTAAATGGGAAGGAAATCTAAAAAAGAGTGGCTGTATGATTCACTTTGCTATACAGCAAAAACTAACACAACACTGTAAATCAACTATACGCCAATAAAAATTAATTTAAAAAATAAAATAAGGGCCTTAATGCAACAAACATTTTAAAAAAGCCATCAGAGGATTAGTTTCATGTCAGGATATAGGAAACCATAGTTCTCCTTTGGCAGACTGAAGACAAGTGGATGGACAGTGTTACCCCTTCTCAACCACTTAGTAGATGTGTCACGGGAACAGTTGGAAGGATTATAATAAAAAATTTGGTGCCTCGAATGCCATGGTCATTTAAGGAAAAAGAACGTCCTTCCTGGGATATGCATGTCCTTGGATACATGTTGTTCTGTTTCTAGTTTCCCTGGGTCATTGGAGATAGCAATAAAGAAGTAAACGAATAATTATATATATTTATTTATTATTAATTGCTTATTGTCATGAATACTGTGGAGGAAAATATGGCAAAAATACGGTTTTGATAAGAGAGATAACCATTGCAGGAAACCAACTATAGTTTGGATGATCAAAATAAATGAGGGCTTCCCTGGTGGCGCAGTGGTTGAGAGTCCGCCTGCCGATGTGGGGGACGCGGGTTCGTGCCCTGGTCCGGGAGGATCCCACGTGCCGCGGAGCGGCTGGGCCCGTGAGCCATGGCCGCTGAGCCTGCGCGTCCGGAGCCTGTGCTCCGCAGCGGGAGAGGCCACAACAGTGAGAGGCCCGCGTACTGCGCAAAACAAAAACAAAAACAAAAAGAATGAATCTATTAGAGAAGATGAATATGGTTTCATTATTTTGGCGTGAAAAATAGATACTGTGATGGCCCTTACACCAGATTCCTTGCCCCTCCATTGCTGGCACAAGGCAGAGGGGCAGCATCGATTCCTGAAGTACCCAGTTGATTTCTGTCTTTTTCAGACTGGTAGTGGGCACTCAGTTCTCTCCTCGCTCCAGCATCCCTCCCCCTCCCTGTCTCCCTCCCTAGCTGGTAGGAATGAGCATCTTGTGGTCTAAAGCCGCACAAGGGCCTTGGACCCGCTGGACATCCAGCTGCTGGGGCACATTAATGAGAAACAAAATCTTCTTGTGGGGGGGAAGTGAGGACAGTGATGGCTTCTGGGTTACCTGCTTGTCAGAGCACAGGCTCACCTGCAGTGTTACAGAAGCCTCCGGAACAGAACCTTGGTCCTGTTTGGAATCACGCAGGAAGGCGGGTGTTTTGACAATTGGCTACCCATTCCCACCCATTTACCCAACCCAACGGGGCTGTCTCACACTTCACATGCGAAAGAGCAATGCTTGGAATGGTGACATCTTCCAAAAGAACGTGATGTGCACATTTGTTTCTCTCTTTAACTCTACTTATGTTTAAAAGGTGCAGATTTACTTGAGAGCTGCCTGTACCAGCATCTGGATGAAGCACCTCACATAAACCTCACCACAGTGCTTTGAGAGAGGCACGATTTGGGGGTGCAGGTCCCTTTTCTTCCGATGGGGAAATTGATGCTGGAAGAGATTTTATTTACCAGTGTCGTGCAGTTAGGAAGTAGCTGAGTCTAGGCTTGCACATGGCCCTTCATCTTAACCACTGTGCACTCTCTTCACAAGCATCACGTGTTCATTGTAAGTGGTTAGAACACAGGGATAAGGGAAAAGATATTTCACAGTGTACCTGTAGGTCACTCATAATGCTACCTACCCACTCGTAAGTCTACTAACCACTGTTAAATTCTTGCTTTCTAAACTATGTGTGGGTGTGCATATTTGTAAGTGTGTATATTTGTATGTCTGTTTATATAAAATATCAAATGTGTGTACCTCTGTATAAGTGTTAGTATTTGTTGAAAAAATGGCAAATTATAATAACTTCCCATATCAGTACATATGTACAATCATTTTACTAACAGCGTAGTCTTCGATGCATCCTGTGTATCATGATTTATTTAACCAAATCCCTATAACTAGACGCTCACTGGTCCCTCCCTTCCAGATGAAAGAATAAGGTTGCTGCGGTTCTTCTTTCATGATTCCAAACCATAGCTCTGTATGTGTTTGTACTCATGTCTTTTTGAACTTGTTATTTCTTTAGGATAATTCCTAGAGTGGTATTTACTCCTTACCACAAAGGACATTCCAGGAAAATTCCACGGCCACAGACAGTCAGACCTGGAAAGAATATCGTTGCTGTGATTAAGGGTTTAACCTGATTCTCTGCTTCCTGGATTAGTAAATGCTAGTTGGCTGGCTGGCTGCCTGCAGCTTCCAAGGAGCAGTGCAGTTGGGTAAAGAGGGATGGAAGCTTGGTGTTATAATATGACATGGTAAGTTCCATAATAGAAATGTGCTGAATATCTAGGACAGAGGGAAGCTGCACCTACCTAACCCCACCTGAGCGTCAGGTGTTTCCGTAGAATTAGCCATATGAAGAGCAGGGAGGACGAGCAGTTTGGGCTGATAAAGTGAGATGTACCAGGCAGAGCAGACAGAGATAGAGCCAGAAAAATAGCCAGGAGCCATAGCAGAGAGGGCTGGGTGTAAATGATTGAGAATCTTAGGACCAACCTCTGGATTTGATACCAGATGTGATGAGGAAAACCTTGGAAAGGCTCTAAGCATGGCCAGTTTGCATTTTAGAAGTTTCCTCTGGCCAGGGGTTGGAGGATGGTTGCGCAAGTAGACACATTTAGAGACAGAGAGATGTGTTGGAAGGAGGATGCAGTTTTATAAGTGAGAAGCATCCATTTTTCTAGGTCATGGGGGTCTAGATGCTGCACTGGTTAGACTGAGAATGAAAGTGCCGGAGTGGAGATTATCTTAGTTGAGGGGCCTCCACCTGGACATACCTAAGTTAAGCTTACAGGAATATATGATGCCTGGAATTCTATCCCAAGGTGTGCATATATGCAAGTTGTGATTAAAAATATTTCCACTGGTAAGTCTTGGATGCTACACATAAACGACCTGTGGATCACGTTTGTTCTGGCTAGAGTTATCAGATTTTCAAAAGGACCCCCATATACGAGTGATCTTATTGCAATGATGAAAGTCTCCTAAAACTGGATTATGGTAACTTGATAAGCTTACTAAAAATCTTTGATTTGTATACCTAAAACGGATGAATTTTATGATATACCTCCAAAACCTACAAAGGGGAAGGGTCCCCATAGTCCAAAGAACATTAAAAGCCACTAAATTATACATGTTGAATTAAGATGTAATGGTTAACTTAATTGTTTCAACTCGGCTAGGCTGTGGTGCCAAGTTGTTTGGTCAAAGACTAGAGTAGCTGGTGCTCTGATGGTATTTTTTAGATCTGATTGACATTTACAGTCACTTGACTTTAAGTAAAGCAGATTGTCCTCTGTGATGTGCCTGGGCCTTATGCAGTCATTTGAAGGCCTTAAGAGAAAAGACTGAGAAAGAAAAATTTATGCATCCAGACTGGCACGTAGAAAGCCGCCCAGGCTCCTGGCCTGTCCTACAGATTTCAGACTCAAGACGGCAATATTGACCCTCATCTGAATTGTCAGCTTGCCCTATGAATTTCAGACTTGCCAGCCCCTACATTTGTGCAAGCCAATTGCTTAAAATACATCTCTCTCTATAGATACATACAGATATATAGATACTCTACTGGTTCTGCTTCTCTGGAGACCCCTGACTGACACATAAGGTAAATTGAAATATTTTGGTTGCTTTCAGTTTTTTTTAAGTGCTTTCACTGTAGAAATCATTTTCTGGCCTACCATTCACAGGTGTGCCACTGTTAACCATGTGTGTGTTGGGCCGCCCCTGTTGGGCCTGGTTGTTATGGCATATATTAGGGTGGGGGGGAGTTAGGCAGAAACCCTGAGGGTCCTGGATCTCCTCTGTGCACAGAGTGTCAGCCCCAGTGCACTGTGGGTGGCTAGGCAGGCCTCAAAGCCTGACTCTGGGTGGTGGTCTGAGAAAGGCAGCCCAGCCCGCTGGGCACTTCTTGTGCGGTGAAGGACCCAACCGAATCATGGGGGAAGACAGAGGCTCTCTGAAACCCAACCACCCTTCTTTGGCCTTCAGTCCAAGAGTGTGTTTTGAAAGAAGACACACCAGTGGTGATCAAGTGCAGCTCTGACTTTTATTAAGGGTTGGCCAGAAGCCACATGAAAATGACAGCCAGTCCCCAGATGAGGTCTGGTTCTCATCCCACTAGTGTCACAACTCAGTTTTTCCTCTTGCATCTTTGTGCTGGGGAAGCTAGTGGCTCTTTTCTCCTGTTTCAGTTTTTGCCATGGTTTGTGGGAATGGGCAGGAAAGTCATTTCTCGGGAAAACCCTTGGAAGAGTGGAGACTTCTTACACAGGACACGTGGGAACTTAGGTACACATTGGAATGATCCCGGCTTTATTGAACACCTACTGTGTGCCAGGAATTATGTCGGACTTTGGGGCTCCTGTTGGTCAGAAGTCTTTTTTTTTTTTTTTTTTTTTGTGGTACGCGGGCCTCTCACCGCTGTGGCCTCTCCCGCTGCGGAGCACAGGCCCCGGACGCGCAGGCTCAGCCGCCGTGGCTCACGGGCCCAGCCGCTCCGCGGCACGTGGGATCTTCCCGGACCGGGGCACGAACCCGTGTCCCCTGCATCGGCAGGCGGACTCTCAACCACTGCGCCCCCAGGGAAGCCCGGTCAGAACTCTTAATGTGCTTGCACTCTTGCTGCCTGAAGGAAGGAACAAATAAAGAGAACCTATCCTCAGGTTGAAAATTGGTACAAGGTTCTATTCTGAAACCAAAAAAAGAAAAGGAAAAGAAGAAAACAGCTGTTAGCCACGTCCTTGGTTAACCTATGAAAGACTACCCAGATATGGTGCCTGAGAAAGTCTTGGCTGGAGACTCAGCAGTGGTCCACATGTTGGTATTTAGTACTATCTGGGTTCTAGAATATTTGTAGAAGGTCACCATATAGTTTACTGGAAAGTTGATGTAGAACTGTAGGTATGTTTTACCGAGTCCAAGCACATACTGCTCACCGCACCACAGGCCAACAAATCAAGTTGTTGGGGCAAATTTATTAGGACAGCGACTTTATTAGGCAAGTGAGACTGGTGTCCCAGAGAACCATCTTAATCAAGTTAGAATTCAGACTTTCTTTATACTAAAAAGGGAGGGGGTGTGGCTAGTTGGTGCAAACTTCTTGGTGCCGGAATCCTTTGTTCTTACAGCTGTCCAAGTAGGTCTGGTCACAGTGTCCCTATAAACCTGCAGTAACACAATTGTTATTTTCTTTTCTGTAACTTTTTATCTTTATATGAATGGGTAAGTGTTATACTTTAAAGGTCAGAGCCTTGAGAATGGGCTATAATGTATATTTTCGGCTGTAGGCAACATTCTTTTACAAAGGTGCTGAGCCAGCGTGACTAAGCACAGGCAACAGAGCCCAAAGGTTAGAGCTAAAGGAATAGATCCAATATGGAGTCAGCTTTCTTCTTCCTTGTTACAGGTAGTCTCTGCTACTTACCGGGTCCTTATTCTCTTTGACGGAACGGTCCTTCCCTCATCTATAACACCCTTCTCCTCGCAGCCTTGTGGCAAGGAGCAGGTGAAACACTGGCCAGAAAAAGGATGTGTATGGAGCTGCTCTGTGCTGAACTCTAGCAGCTACGTTGTAATAGTCCAAGAAGTGCTCCCTGATCTTGGTGAACTTACCGTCTAAGGAGGGAAATGGACCTGAAATGGGCTGTGCACAATTCTGTGTGAATGTGTATGTGTGAAGGGTGTGTGTGCGAGCCTGCAGAGCCCATGTGTTTAGGAGAGGTGTTGTCATCAGAGAAGCACCCTTTGACAGCTGAAGGTAGTTTCAAAAAAGCATCCATTCTTTCCTTGCTTCTCACAAACATGTGAAAAGGTATTTGAAAACAGTCCTTTAAAAAAAACCTATTTTTCCCACGCATCCACTTAACGTCATGCATTGTTAGTTGCCCTCCGTCTTTCTCTTCCAGACTCCTTAGAAATTCCTCACAAACACTCTTGCCCTGGCCGCCTCCCCTACATCTCTTCAGTTTCTCCTTCCCCCACTTTCTCTCAATTCAGCTTCACAAAGGCCTGAATTAGACTCCTGGAGAAATAGCGCAAACCGTCTTCTGTCTTCAGATCACAGGCCTCAGATGGGGGGGCCAGGGCGGGTATAAGGTAGAGGTGGAAAACCAGGTTGACGAAGCCAGAACCTACGTCCGTAGAGGGAGGAAGGCTAAAAACATGTGTGCATCAGTGTAAATCACATGGTGCCCCGTACCTACTGCTGCAACGTGTCCTTACTATGGGAATGCACGATTAGGGCCACAGTCGCTGCCTGGAAGGTAGGTCTCTGAGCTGTGGGTCTTAGAGGGTTACCACATGCAAGTTCATGTGCCCAACGCAGAGCGAGGCCAAACAAACGGAGACGTCGGAGTTTAGAGCAGAGAAAAGTTGATTGCAGGGTGGTGCAAGGAGATGGGTGGCTCATGCCCAGAAAACCCCAGACTCCTCGAAGGGTTTCAGCAAAGCATTTTTAAAGGCAAGGTGAGGGAGGGGTGTTCTTGATTGTTGCAGACTTCTTGGTGTAGGAATCCTTTGTTCTTGCAGCTGACCGCGTAGGTCAGGTCATGATGTTCCTATAAAAGCCTCCAGCAAGACAAATGTTATTCTCTATTCTGTAACTTTGAATCTCTGTATGAATGGAAAAGTGTTATACCCTTAAAGGTCAGAGCCTTGAAAATGGGCTACCCTGTATATTTCGGGCTATAGACAGCATTCTTCACGGGAAGCAAAAGCAATGGAATACAAAGGTTAAAGTAAAAGAAACAGATGCAGTATGGGGTCACATTTGTTCTCTCCTATTACAAGAGGAGGAGTGGGAGTGCGTTTGTGTGGCACCATGAAGCAGCCTGCTGTGAATTAGGGAAGAGAAAGCTGGTCTGTGTGCCTGGCAAGTCAGAGTCGTGGGAAATAGAAGGTAGAAGAGGAGGCTGGACTGGTTACTTAGGGGCTGTGTGTACTACAAGCTAACCCTACACAGAAAATCTCCATTCTCTTGTTGCAGATGCCTCCTGACATCTGCAAGTTGGTTTGTAAGTGATCCCTCCCCTGACTGCAAGGGGAGGTGGGTGAGATTGTTGTGGATGATCCTTGGCAAGCACCTCTGTCCCCTGAAAACCTGAGGACCCATGCTGGCAGAATCTTAGTTCACAAAGGGAAGTGTTCAGTGTTTCTTTTCCCCCTTTCTCAAAATCACATCACTCTGGGTTGCAGTGAACAGAAACCTAACTTCAAGTGAGTGATACAAAGAAGAATATTGGCTCATGTAACTGATTAATAAGTGGGGAGGGGTGTGATGATTGCAGCGGGCATCTCTCTTTCTCTCTGCTTTCCCTCTCGTCCAGACCAACCCTCCTCTTGTGGTGGCAGGAGGGCTCCAGGCAGCCCCAGCCGTAATCCTGTTAACACAGTATCCCAGGGAAAGGGAGTTCTCTTTTTCCAGTCCTTCCTGCAAGAGTCACATGATCGGCTTTCCTTGTACTGAGGTGGGGCACATGCCCATCTCTGAACTCTCTGGCCAAGTCAATGAGCTATACCGATTGGCCAATCCTGGCTTCTTGGTACTGGGATGGGAGCTGCCTAGCCTACTCAAGCCTCATAAACTGAGAGTGGGGGAAGGGTGGTTCCTCAGAAGAAAACCTAGGTGCTATCACCAGAAGTGGGAATGGATCTGGAGGAGGCTAAAACCCAGATGCCCACAACAAATTGCTTCCTGTCCACCTCATATTCTCACCCTGATGAGCGATAAGAAAAATGACCTCCACCGGAGATAATGAGCATAGCAATTGTTAGGGCTTTTTATGGAGGGAAGGGGTAGAGTGACTTCAGGGAATATATGTGCAGCAGAAGAAAAAGATTTGAAACAAAGCCCAGCTTCTTACTGGTTTTTTAGTATCTCGTTTGCTGAGGAGAATTAAGCAAGAAGAGAACTTGATTGAATCTAATTCCTTGTAAAAAGTGTTCAAAAGACATTTTATCACACAAGTTAGATGCCTAAATTGCTAGGAGGTGAATGCCACCCTCCGAAGTAATAAACAGAAAGACAAAGTCTTCCTTCATATTGTATCTATTTATGCTTTCACTAGTGCAGCCTGTGTTCATTGTTAAAACTAAGGAGGAGTTATATTAACTCAGGACAGATGGTGCTTAATAATGACCACACATGAAGACTGGTGGCCCCAGGCTCCAAGTTCAGGCAGAAGGCAAGACAGATTTGCTTCCATATGGGATGAGATGCATTAGATGCTAGGATGCTGTGGTTGTGGTTTGGGAGTGAAAACGCCAGAATTATCTTGGCTAGGTAGATACTATTGTTACTCTTGGTAATTTTAATAACCGTTTTATAACAGGACTTTACTATTTACTGCATGCTTTCATGCACATCTGTTTACTTCATCCTCCCAAGAATCATGTGGATTAAAAAAGTTTGTCTCTGGGCTTCCCTGGTGGCGCAATGGTTGAGAGTCCGCCTGCCGATGCAGGGGACACGGGTTCGTGCCCCGGCCCGGGAAGGTCCCACATGCCCCGGAGCGGCTGGGCCCGTGAGCCATGGCCGCTGAGCCTGCGCGTCCGGAGCCTCTGCTCCGCAACGGGAGAGGCCACAACAGTGAGAGGCCCGCGTACCGCAAAAAAATAAAAAGAAAGTTTGTCTCCATTTTTACAGATAGTAAGTGATTGACTCAAGATCACAAAGTTATATTGTATTGGTGCCAATGCATGTGCATTTGTGTCCGTACGTTTGACTCAAAACCCAGGGATGTTTTGACTACACATAATTAGTTGCCCAGAAGTCATTCTGTTATTAAAGGCTTACGTTTCTTTTTTGGGGGTAGGGGGGACTAGGAGGAAAGATAGCTTTATTGAGGATGCCAACAGTCCTGGGGAGAAGGTGGACTCATGTCCCAAAGAACCAACTCCTGACTCCCCAGGCTTTGTTCAGAGATAATACAGGAAAAAGAGGAAGGGGATGCCTGCTGGGAAGAGGGTAGTCTTCTATTCTCAGAGATGGTTATCACGATCATTGGCACCAAACTTCCATCACATCTTGTTTGCGGTTAGAACATTATTGGGCCATAAGTCTCTGGTTAGTTATTTCTGCTGGTCTTGGAGGGTCCCCTGGGGAGGCAGGGGGTGGCTGCAGCTCTCCCTGGGGTCACAAAAGCTGGTTCAGGTGGTGCCCACCTACCCGAACTCCCGCTGGGGGCAGACATCCTGCCTGGGTCCTTGCATTTCTTAATATGCCCCTCAGGGCAGGTGTAAGAATTAAACTGCCCAGGTTCAAGGCTCAGCTCACCTCCTCTACCCAGAAGGGTCTTAATAATCTTCCCCGGCCTTCCTTGACACCATTCTTTAATCTCTGAAGTATACACACATGGGGGTTGAGTGCGGGAGGGAAGAAAATATTAACACTCATAATAATATTTATTTTTAAACAACTGAACTTCACTCATATTTGAAAGCTTTTTCTTTTGAAATAATCTAAAATTATAGAAAGTTGCAGAATTAGTACAAAGAGTCCCTGTGTACCCCTCTCCCAGTTTCCCCTAAGGCTACTACCTTAAAAAAATCATTGTACAATCATCACAACCAGGAAATTAACATTGACACAATACTATTAACTCAACCACAGACCTTATTCAAAATTCACCAGCTTTCCCACTAATGTCCTTGTTTCCTGGTCCTGGATCCTTTCCAGGATCTCACGTTGCATTTGGTTTCCATGTCTTCTTATTGTCTACAGCCCTAATCTGTGACAATTCCTCAGTCTTTATATTTCATGACTTTGACATATTTGAATGGAACTGGTCATTTATTTGAGTATCCCTCAATTTGGGTTTGTCTGATATTTTTGCATGATTAGATTGAGGTATGCTTTTTTTGAGTAGAAGACCACTGAAGTGATGCTGTGTTCTTTTCAGTGCATCTTATCAGGAAGTACATGATATCAACATGTCTTAGTATCGATGATGCTAGTTTTGACCACTTGTTTAAGGTACTGTCTGCCAGGTTTCTCCACTGTAAAGTTACTATTTTTCCCTTTGTAAATAATGCATGTCTTAAGGGGAGACACTTGGAGAGGATGCACATACTCTGTTTGTCATTGTTCTCTTGCCTGCCAATTTTAGCTTCCGTTGATGATGTTTGCTTGCAACAGTTATTACGGATGCATTTGCCTAATGAGCTTGACTAAAAGTTAGTAAATATATTCTCTTTAGTGCTCTTACTGAGATGTCATGTTATATGGTGACATGCCATAGTAGTATATATATTCCCATTTTCTTTTCCTGTGTCTATTCACATGCGTATTTTTACCCACTTATAATAATAGTTCATGGAAAATTTGATAAATACTTCATTTTTAAAAAAAGAACACCAAAAGAATTTTTGGGAAGCATTGTTACTGGCTTGTAGAATTGATAGTAGGCTGGAGAATTGAGCTTGGAACTCTGAGGTCATGCAGGACCCACAGAAAAGACAACATTCTGCTTTGGATTGCCTACTGGAGTCAAAATTCAACCCCGCCCGTTTCACTTGATGTTGTATCATCAAGATTTCTACATGCTTCCAGTATTACCAGTTACCATTTTAAATACCTGCATAATATCCCACATATTATGGGGGGTATTGGATGTTTAGGTTGTTTCAAATTTAATAGCAGATGCGTTAATAATACCTTCATGCTCAGTGTTTCTGAAACTTGGCTGCACACTGGAATCACCCAGGGAGTTTTAAGAAATACTGATGCCTGGGTCACACCTCCTTCCAGAGAGTGTGACTGTGGCCTGGTCATGGGGATTTTTCAGAGGTCTCCACAGATTCTAGTAAATAGCAGAGGTTGAGAACCACTGGTCTAGAAGCTCCTGTGGCTTGTGTGGCATATGTTTTCTTGTACATAAAGAATCCATGCATTCACTGCTTCCTATTGACCACAGAAACTTGCTCTCTTCTCTCCACTTGATCTAAAGCACACAAATATTCACATTCAGATGCATTCACACATGTAGGCGGCCTAGTATTGCTTCACAGTATTACCACTTCCTGCTTATATGAGAAAGGTAAGTTATATGACTTCCCAGTGCTTTCGTTTTTTTCATCTAGAAAATGGCAATATATTAGTGTCTGCCTTCTAGGATCTTGGGGATAAAGAGTTGAAATTCAGACTCCGTATGCAAAACTTTACTGCAGCCATTTCAGAGCACAATTTGGCAATAATTGCAAGGCAGAATTTGTATCCCCTGCCCTCTGAAAAGAGCTTTCAGGTTTATGAGTATCGTTAAGTTCTTGGGTTAAGAAACCACCATGATAATGTTTCTCCTGGGATGGGTTTAAGGTCATGGAGCCATCATGATGATGGTTCTCCAAGACTGGGTTTGATACAGTGCATGGAATGGTGTCAACCTCCTCTTCTCATTGGGAACTGGCCACTTTTGCTGTAGCCATCTCAGCATATGGTAGGTTTCCTTACCAGTTCTGTTGTTTGTTTTCCTTCTTATTTCTTTTAAAATGTGGTTTTGACTTTATTTTAAACAACTGATACCATAGTTTTAAATGACCTGTGTGACATCCTAAGCATTTGCTCACAAATGCCAGATTCTCAAATGCAAGTTGAAATAAAGTCACAGGGTGAGTGATAGTAAATTCAGGATTAGAACCGTTCTATATCCAGTTCTGTTTAAATTCTGAAGCTTTTTAATATATATACAGTTCTCTTTACAGAATACGAAATGCAGTTAATACTATATACAGGTTTTTTTTTAATTCTGAAGCTTTTCATTAATTAAAAACAATAGCTGCCATTATTGAGCACTTACTCTTGGCCAGGTACCATGATGAACATTTTACAAGTTTTATTTAATCTTCACAATTGAACCTTCAAGGGGTAGCTTGAGTTTGAATAAGTGTTGATTTAATTTATTTGTTTATCTTATTGACATACAGTTGATTTACAATGTTGTGTTAATTTCAACTGTACAGCACAGTGATTCAGTTCTACATGTATATGTATATATCTGTATTCTTTATTTTCCGATTCTTTTCCATTATAGGTATTGAATATAGTTCCCTGAGCCATACAGTAAATCCTTGTTGTTTAATTTATTTTATATATGGTAGTGTGTGTCTGTTAATCCCATACACCTAGTTTATCCCTCCCTCCCCTTCCCCTTCGGTAACCATATGTTTGTTTTCTATGTGAGTCTGTTTCTGTTCTGTAAATAAGGTCATTTGTACTATTTTTTAATTAGATTCCACATATAAGTGATATATAATATTTGTCTTTCTCTGTCTGCCTTACTTCACTTAGTATAATAATCTCGAGGTCCATCCATGTTGCTGCAGATGGCATTATTTCGTTCTTTTTTATGGCTGAGTAGTATGCCCTTGTGTATGTATACCACATCTTCTTTATTCATTCATCTGTTGATGGACATTAAGTGTTTATTATAAAATTGAGAAAATGTAATAATAATAATTTATTCAATCGTTTCTATGTCCCAGATGCTATTCAGATAGTCTGATTTGAACTCATTTGCTAACAGCTTATTTGCTCAAAGAGCGGGTAAGTAACTTGCCCGTTGTCATACAACCCGTCAGCACAGAGCTGGGAATTAAATCCAGTCCTGTCTGCCTGACTGCCTATGCCAGTTAGCTTGATCACTGGATTTGATTACTTCCCCTAAAGGCTGATCTTTGGTCAGCTCTGTAAGTATCCAAGTACAGAAGGTACAAGGGAAATTCTGTTTCATTTCAGCCTCAGCCAAACGCCCACCACATTGGCTGGTGACATCTAGGTACAGAGGGACTGTAGCAACATGGTGCTTGGTGGCCCTGATCCAGTACTTACCTGTCTCTTTATGACACAGTGCCTGCAAGGTAAGGTAAGCTCAATTAATGTTTTGTGGTATTAGGTTTATGAATTTAAAAAATCAAATAGGCTAAATAGGCTTTTGTTAATAACATTCACACCAAAGTGAAGGAAAGTCCCTGTTGATTTTCACTCCAGAGAACAGTGGACCCTTCAAGGCAAATTAGCTTAGATTCAGTTGTTGCAGAGCATGTCCAGTTCGTCCCAGCCATGCTGCGAAAAACAGTCCCTTCTTGTTTATCATTCACAGTGAAGATGTTTGTTTTGAGGCGTGTTGCTAGATGGATTTTAGAAATGCTAGTGCAGGTCTCTAATCTTGCACGTTGAACTTTGGATTCTTTATTCTGCTGCCTCTGGAACACCACGTTTCTGTGATTTTGCAGAGCTCAAGTACTCAAGTGCTCACTCTGTGCCTAGTTAGTTTCCCCCACACAGAAACGTTTCCAAAGATTAACGCCCAGCTCTGTTGCAGGGTGGTCCTTTCCTCCTCACACCAGCGACCTCCTCCGTGCTCAGTTGCTGTCATGTTTCATGAGAAGCCTCCTGAGGTGTCTTGCTAGGTGGGCATATCAGCATGGTGTGTGCTAGCTACTTGTAGCAGCAGTTTCCATGCCTCTTGAGAAGCAGATTAGGGGAAGTGATGGATGCTGAAATCGGTTTTGACAGATCTCTAATGTTTCTTCTAATTGAAAGCTGTTATTGGAGGTGGTTCTCAGTGGTGCCTCTTGCAGGAATTCAGTTTCTGTCCCTCTCGGAGCTCGTGTAGCTTCCTTGTCCCACTGGCCTCTGTGGACTCTGGCTACTAAGGGGTGAGGGGAAGGACAGCAGAGGGCAAGCAGTCCAGCAGTAATTGTGGCCTCAATGGGAAGGAAGAGGCAGGTCTTTCTTCTCTAGGTGGGAATGGATTCTCTGCCATTAATGTTCACTTATTAGTGTTAGGTCAGCAGTAAGAAGATGAAGTAAAGGAAAAAAAAAAAAAAGGGGTGGGGGGGCGGCTGACCCTGTTCTCTTTGTCCCAAATTATGACTGTTTGCTTTTAAAGTACCTTCCAGATGGGCAAATGATATGAACAGAAAGTGCACAGAAGCCTCTGGCAAATGGAGATTTTAGAAGTTCAGCTCATCAGCAGTAAGCAGTAGAAATTAAAACAAAAATGAGGTAGCATTTTACCAATTAAGTAACAAAGCCTTTTTTTGAGATTCCAGTACTTAATGTTGAAGGGTGGTGGGTGATAGGCACTGCTCTTGGGAATACACATTAGTTCAAAATCTCTGGCAAGATATCATGGAAAGCCTGAAAAATGTTCATGCCCTTTGACTCAGTGAAATTCCAGGAGTTTTTACTAAGGAAATAATAATTTTTTTTAAAAAAGAAGTGTATCACTTGGGTATTTATAACAATGTTTATTTTCATAAATGCAAATTGGAAATAAATAGTAGTAAGGTTATGGAACATTCTAGCAATGGGCTGGAATATTACTCTGTTGAAATAGTATCCTTTAAAACTGATGTTTACTAAGATTTTTATGATATGGGGAATTCTTATGATATATTGGTTAGTAAAAGTGTATTTAGTTTGCTTCTCATTTTTTCAAATAATACATGTAAGAAAAAAAGACAAAGGATTTATATCAAAATGTTAATGATTATTCTGTCTGGGTAGTGGAATTTTCTTTACCTTTTTTTTTTTTTTTTTTTTTTTTGCGGTACGCGGGCCTCTCACTGCTGTGGCCTCTCCCGTTGCGGAGCACAGGCTCCGGACGCGCAGGCCCAGCGGCCACGGCTCACGGGCCCAGCCGCTCCGCGGCACGAACCCGTGTCCCCTGCATCGGCAGGCGGACTCCCAACCACTGCGCCACCAGGGAAGCCCTTCTTTACCTTTTTTAAAAAAAAACTTCTGTGTATACTTAGCTTGTTTAATTCTGCTCTGTTCAGCATTTATTTAACCAATTAATATTAAGTGCCAATTATATATCAGCACTGACTTACTACAGTTGTATTTGTCTTAGAAGTATTTTTATTTTTACATATACATCAGTTGATGACAGTATTGAGAGCTGCTTCCTCCGGCTGTCAGTGGAGTGTGAGTTTCTCCCAATGAGGACTAGTGAGCCCCGCTGTGCGTCCCACAGTTTGAACTTGCTGGCCAGAGGGAGAAAGATGGAGAAATCCTCCTCCTCCTTCTGTCATAATTTCATGGTCTCATGAACACGCTGGACTCACGATACCTTGGAAAGGACTATATGAAATGGTGCTAGAGATGCCATGAACATGCCAAGGGAAATCTACAAACAATGGCTATTAAAAATGCAGGAGCTACACAGAGTGACTTGTTTATTTGGGGAGTGGGATATATTTTTTAAATAAGGAAGGAAGGGAGGGAAAGTTGTCCCCGTGAACTCTTTGTGTCACACCTTTGTTTCAGGTGATTGTCTTGGACATAGCGGACAAGTGTGGCTTTGAAACCGAGAGTTAGGTGGGTCCATGATTTTAGTTCTCAGTGCAGACTGTAGATGTCACCTAGGTGGTACCTGGTAGTACGGAGGGGAAGTTGTTGCATCAGATCACAACAGCTTGTTGGCCTGTGGGTCTTGCTGTAACCTTGGATGACCCTCAACTGCTCGGGCCTCACTCAGTTTCCTCATCCCTAAGTTAGGGGTTTGAAAAAATCATCTCCAGTGATCAGATTTGTGGTTCCCAGTGGCGGGGCTTAGGTGGGGTGCTAGGAGGGGGAATGGGACGAAGGGGGTCAAAAGGTGCAAAGCTCCAGTTATAAGATAAGTAAGTCCTAGGGGTGTAATGCACAGCGTGATAAAGATAGTTAACCCTGCTGCATGTCACACATGAAAGTTAAGAGAGTAAATCGTAAGAGTTCTTCTCATCACAAGGAAAACATTTTTTTCTGCCTCTTTAATTTTGTATCTCTATGAGATGGTGGATGTTCACCAAACTTATTGTGATCATCGTTTCACGATATACGTAAGTCCCATCATTGTGCTATACACCATAAACTTATACAGCGCTGTATGTCGGTTACACCTCAGTAAAACTGGAAGAAAACAACAAAAGACGAAGAGACAAAGAAAAATGGTCTCCAAAGTCCCTTAATTCCTTTGATTTTTGTGGCCCACGATGGGTTATCTGGAGATCTTCTGAACTTTCTACGAGAAGGAACCAATTCTCGTTCTGCTGGTATCCCTTGGGTTAGCGTGCGTCTCTTGGCCATAGCTAAGGCTTCCATGAGTTGTGGTTGTGTACCTGATCACGTCACCTCATGAGGATCTTTTCGGAGATGTAGGAAGAGGCTTTAATAGCTCCATAAATAGTTAGAGGTGAAAATAAGTGTATTGATAAAATTGTCTGTCCTATGATGTATCCTGCCCTGTCACACTTAATCCTCATGGCTCTCCTGAGAGGTGGTGATACGGATTATACCCATTTTACAGAGGTCTAGAGAGGCTAAGGGGTCATGGAAAGTCACCTAGCTGGTAAGTGTCAGGGTCAAGCGTAGAGTCTAGATCTAGCTGACTTGCAGATTTGAGCTCTTAACTCTCATGTGTGTTCTTTCAATTCTTTTACTACTAGAATCAGTGAAATTCACAAAACATCCCAAGCCTCAAGTAACCCAAAACAGTGATAGAAAATGGTGGCCATGAGCAGCATTGCCTCGATGTGTTTGTTGGCCTGGATAGGTTTTCGTTAAGAATGGGATCAGTTGCTAATGTTCACAAATTGGCGGTTTTGCTTTGGGCTCACAGCATTGCAAGGCTGGTTGTCACTCAGTAAGCGAGGCCCCTTTCAGGTGGGGCATTGCTGTGTGGCTCGCTGCTTGTCCCGTCTGACCTGCCTCCCTTCCTTACATTAGCTCTCTGCTGAGAGAAAAATTCAACCTTTTGGATCATGCACAAACGGGACAGCCAGTTCCTGAATGATTATAGTTCAGCCACAGCAATGATAGAATTCAAAGAGCCACAGCCTCCCCCTTTAGAAGTTACTTTAGAAGTAACTGAAAGCCATATCTGAAAACAAAAATGCGCAAAAACAGTGAGATGTTTCCTGTGTGACCACGTGAGATCATTAGATGTCTATAAAGTTTTGGGTGTTGGTCCTAATGATGAATCATCAGGCATTCTTTGTTATGATAGATGGAGGCATGTACCACCCAGGTGCAGGTCTGTGGTGGGTTTCTCTCTGCTCTTTGTTCTTCTTTTGTCCAATATTTGGTTCATGCAGAGCTCCCCGAAATGCCATCACAATAAATCGTGAATTTGTTATATATTTCTTTGGATATGCCAATGTCCTTTCATTGTAAAAGTTAGGGCGTTCTTGTTTTAAAACAAAATTACTCCAAATGCATTTGAGTTCTATTTCATTGATTTTGTTTATGAAATGATGGTATTCCAAGTCTTATCTGTTTGGGTCAGTTAATTACCTTTACCTCCAGGAAGGAGCATATCTTTCTCAGTGTCTGGTACGCACAGCTTAGATAACCTTTGTCATGATGTCTGGCATACTGGGGTCATGGTCCCCTCATTTTGGTCAATGGAATAGTTACCGATCTGGGTAAATAGCTATTGGTAGATGACTTTTGCGTTAGTACATCTGTCTGGTGTTTGCAGAAGGCGAGTGTAGAGATTTGAGTATAAATTCTGAAGTTAGACCATCTGGGGTCACATGCCAGTTCTGTATATCAGCTATGTGACCTTAGCAAACTTAACTCTCTGGGTCTCAGCTTCTACATCTGGAATATGGGGAAAATAATTCATGTCTCAAGAGATTGTTATGAGGATACAGTAAGTTAACTGTTGTAGACTCTATTATTTTCACAAGTATTTGCCTCCCCTGCACCCCCAGAGGAATTTATATATCTGTTCTGTTGATCTCCAGCATGACCATTTAATGTGCTTCAGCTAGTGGATTTTGAGTGAAAGGACATGTGTCACTTTCCAGCCTGGTTTGCCTTGTTTTCCTTACCCTTTGCCAGAATACTGGCAATGCTCCTGATAAAAGCCGCTCCATCAGCCTGCATTCAGGAATGGAAACCATGGGGCAGAGCCGCAGCCAGTGGCCATGCAGCATGTGGGGCTACTCAACCTGTGGGATCATAAGCAATGAGCTGCTGGGATCATTTATTGTCATGGCATGACCTCTCCTAACCTTACTAATATGTGGATTAAATCTTTAGCCCTTAGCTTGGCACCTGGCACATGGTAAGTGTTCAGCCAGCATTAGCTTGTGGAATTAATGTCTCCTCAAGCTCGTATTTTTTCAGTTGTTGGCCCCAGTATCTGGCTAATTTTTTAAAGTCTCTTCAGTCATTTGCTATCATTCCATTAAGACATGAAAGTATCACTGGCATTGGCCAATTTGTTCCATAGTTCAAGAAAGGACAACAAAAGGATTATAAAGAAAGAAGCATTTAGGAACAAAAACAGATATATCAGTGTTCTTGGTCAGGGGTCAGAACCAGTGATATAAGGACCAAATCTGGCCCAGTACCTCTTTTTGTAACATCTGTTAGCTAAGAATGGTTTTTATATTTGTTAATGGCTAGAAAGAAATAAAAACAAGGATAATATTTTGTGGCACCTGAAAATTATGTGAAATTCAAATTTCAGTACCCCTAAAGGTTTGTTCCAGCAGAGCCACACCCATTTATTTAAGTGTTATCTGTGGCTGCTTGGCCAGGTTGCCTCATTACTACTTGGTCTTGGTGTCGTAATCTGTGCAGATCAGAGGATTATTTTAAATACCTAAAGAAACTATATGTATGACAGTATATTTAAAAAAATAAGAGTCTGTGATATGCTCTTAAATGGGGAAAGCCTACATTATAGAAGGTGTCATTTAAACCATTTTTTTGTTTTAATGTGCTCCTGGAAAAATTACTAGAAATAAATATAAACTGAAATATTAAGAGGGGTGATCCTGGCGGTGGGATTATGCATGATTTTTTTTTTTTTTTTTTTTTTTTTTCTGTACGCGGGCCTCTCACTGTTGTGGCCTCTCCTGTTGCGGAGCACAGGCTCCGGACGTGCAGGCTCAGCGGCCATGGCTCACGGGCCCAGCCGCTCCGCGGCACGTGGGATCTTCCCGGACCGGGGCACGAACCCGTGTCCCCTGCATCGGCAGGCGGATTCTCAACCATTGCGCCACCAGGGAAGCCCATGCATGATTTTTATGTCATATGACTCTGTGCCTTTGGGTATTTTCTTTTTGAGTTTTAGGCATTGAGGATATAATTAGAGAAGTTATTTCAAAACAATAAAATAATAAGAATATAGTATAAGATAGAGGGAGCAATACCCATTAACAATGTTTGGGGCCTCTCGAGCCCTCATCCTGTGTTGTGCTGAAAAGACAGAAAAGGTTCTGTGCCAGAGAATGTCTCCTTCAAACCCCATTCCACTGTTTTATGTGCCATCTGGAAACAGAAATACCCTGTTCTTTCCATACTTTTTCAGTCTTGGCATCTGAGCCTGGCATCAGCTATGTGCTTTGGAAATTGTACTTAGAATTTGTGAGTTTCCTAGAACCCCACGGAATTCGCAGATGCTCTGTGACCTGTGTACTCAGCAGTGGCTGGAAGACACACCAGTTCTAACTTGTGAAAGTGCTCCAAGGCCAGTTCTGCTTTTTAAGTGTCCTTCTAGGATTCCGGGCCAGGACTGCCAAGTCCCTGCAACCTTGGCTTTAAACATCAGATGTTCATCCACAGAGGTGTCACTGGGAGAGCTGAAAAGGGGTGGTGGTGTGGGCTTTCCTGTGGGGAGCAGAATTCCCCACTGGTGGAGACACCTGGCCTTGGGAGAAGGGGTGCATATTATCCGAGCCATCTCTCTCGGCCACGGACTAAGTACTCCCATGCAGGCAGTCTCCCAGGAGCCACCGTTTGTATAAGCGATGTTATTCTGGAGCCTCCAAGATGAATGTGGCCTTGTTCTCCAGGGCCCAGGCAGACCAGATGCTCTCCAGAAGGCATCTCAGCAGGTGTCCTTGGATGCATGTGCTTTATTTAGGCTTCCTCAAGCTCTAGCACTTAGTGGACAGCCTAGATAGAAAATGTGGCAGCCAAAAAAAAAAAAAAAAAAAATTCAAGAACGGTGTATGTGGCTCAAGTCCATTAGAGGGAAACTGATTCACCGTTGTGCATACTCAGGTCCCACTGTGCTTTTGTTCCCAGGTTAAAAGACAGGCAGAGGTGATAGAACTCAATGGTTAAACACGGAGGTTAGAGTCAAATGCACCTGCATTCAAGTCCAGGTGCTGCTGTAAACTGGCTGAGTCCCCTTGGGCCTGGGCCTTAATCTTGGTAAATTTTTCTTTCCGCATTGGTAAAAGGAAGATATAAAAAAGCACCTACTTCGTGGCAGTAGAAACAGTAACTGAGGTGTCGTGATGTGAGGCATCACGTAGTGCTTGGAGCACAGTAAGTGCTCAGGGAGTTCGTTTGTTTATTTAGACATTTGTGGCACATTTAGCCCTTGGAGGAGGTGCAAAGGGCCTGTTGTATCTGTGATCCATCTGGGGATTTTTTTTTTTTTTTTTTTTTTTTTTTTGCGCTACGCAGGCCTCTCACTGCTGTGGCCTCTCCCGTTGCGGAGCACAGGCTCCGGACGCGCAGGCTCAGCGGCCATGGCTCACGGGCCCAGCCGCTCCGCGGCACGTGGGATCTTCCCGGACCGGGGCACGAACCCGTGTCCCCTGCATCGGCAGGCGGATTCTCAACCATTGCGCCACCAGGGAAGCCCATGCATGATTTTTATGTCATATGACTCTGTGCCTTTGGGTATTTTCTTTTTGAGTTTTAGGCATTGAGGATATAATTAGAGAAGTTATTTCAAAACAATAAAATAATAAGAATATAGTATAAGATAGAGGGAGCAATACCCATTAACAATGTTTGGGGCCTCTCGAGCCCTCATCCTGTGTTGTGCTGAAAAGACAGAAAAGGTTCTGTGCCAGAGAATGTCTCCTTCAAACCCCATTCCACTGTTTTATGTGCCATCTGGAAACAGAAATACCCTGTTCTTTCCATACTTTTTCAGTCTTGGCATCTGAGCCTGGCATCAGCTATGTGCTTTGGAAATTGTACTTAGAATTTGTGAGTTTCCTAGAACCCCACGGAATTCGCAGATGCTCTGTGACCTGTGTACTCAGCAGTGGCTGGAAGACACACCAGTTCTAACTTGTGAAAGTGCTCCAAGGCCAGTTCTGCTTTTTAAGTGTCCTTCTAGGATTCCGGGCCAGGACTGCCAAGTCCCTGCAACCTTGGCTTTAAACATCAGATGTTCATCCACAGAGGTGTCACTGGGAGAGCTGAAAAGGGGTGGTGGTGTGGGCTTTCCTGTGGGGAGCAGAATTCCCCACTGGTGGAGACACCTGGCCTTGGGAGAAGGGGTGCATATTATCCGAGCCATCTCTCTCGGCCACGGACTAAGTACTCCCATGCAGGCAGTCTCCCAGGAGCCACCGTTTGTATAAGCGATGTTATTCTGGAGCCTCCAAGATGAATGTGGCCTTGTTCTCCAGGGCCCAGGCAGACCAGATGCTCTCCAGAAGGCATCTCAGCAGGTGTCCTTGGATGCATGTGCTTTATTTAGGCTTCCTCAAGCTCTAGCACTTAGTGGACAGCCTAGATAGAAAATGTGGCAGCCAAAAAAAAAAAAAAAAAAAATTCAAGAACGGTGTATGTGGCTCAAGTCCATTAGAGGGAAACTGATTCACCGTTGTGCATACTCAGGTCCCACTGTGCTTTTGTTCCCAGGTTAAAAGACAGGCAGAGGTGATAGAACTCAATGGTTAAACACGGAGGTTAGAGTCAAATGCACCTGCATTCAAGTCCAGGTGCTGCTGTAAACTGGCTGAGTCCCCTTGGGCCTGGGCCTTAATCTTGGTAAATTTTTCTTTCCGCATTGGTAAAAGGAAGATATAAAAAAGCACCTACTTCGTGGCAGTAGAAACAGTAACTGAGGTGTCGTGATGTGAGGCATCACGTAGTGCTTGGAGCACAGTAAGTGCTCAGGGAGTTCGTTTGTTTATTTAGACATTTGTGGCACATTTAGCCCTTGGAGGAGGTGCAAAGGGCCTGTTGTATCTGTGATCCATCTGGGGATTTTTTTTTTTTTTTTTTTTTTTTTTTTGCGCTACGCAGGCCTCTCACTGCTGTGGCCTCTCCCGTTGCGGAGCACAGGCTCCGGACGCGCAGGCTCAGCGGCCATGGCTCACGGGCCCAGCCGCTCCGCGGCACGTGGGATCTTCCCGGACCGGGGCACGAACCCGCGTCCCCTGCATCGGCAGGCGGACTCTCAACCACTGCTCCACCAGGGAAGCCCCATCTGGGGATTTTTTGCTTTCTAAGTTTAAGAAACTGTAATACCCAAAGTTGAATTTGGGAACAATTTACGTCTTTTAAAATTTCTGTTTATTCATAAAATCTTTCTCAAATTCAAAACTTCCTGCTCTTCTCTTCTTTCACCAAGGGAATAAGGATAATACTAGTAATCATCACAATAATGACAACAGCAAATACTCAACACCAGGCATTGTACTAAGCATTTTACTCCTTTAATCCTCACAATAAACCCTACGAAGTTCGATCTTTTATCATCCCCATTTTTCAGATTAGGAAAATGAGGCACAAGAAGTTTAAAGTAAGTTGCCCAAGGTTATGCAATTAATAAATGGTGGAGCTGGGATTCCGTTGCAGACCATCTGGTTCTGGACCGCTGGCTCCTAATGGCACTGGGTGAAGAATTTCCCAGGTAGCAACACTTGACATTTTCATAATGGAATCTAGCTTGTTCCTTTAAGAACTAGACAGTAATAGTTGAACATGTTCAAAGCAAGGTTTCACTCTGGCCTTGGAAGGAAATGAACCATACTTATTCTTTGAACAGTTTTGAAAAGAACTTTCACTGGATCTATGAAATGTCAAAGAAACTGAATCAGATTTTTGCTTTTGTAGGAAGGTAAGCTCCCTCTGGGTAGCTCAAGATGATAATCAAACGAGTTATTAAGTTGAGAAGTATAAACATTTTTCTGCACCTGAATCTTTGTGCTTTCATTTTTCAATCTGTCAGGAGTGAAGGATTTCACTGGAGAATTCTCCAAGGCTGAGTTTCTCAACCTGAGCCCTGTTGACATTTTGGGTCAGAAAGTTCTTTGCTGTGGAGCCTGTCCTGTGCATTGTGGGATGTTTAGCAGGTTTCTAGACGACCCTCTAGAAGCTAGCAGCAAACCCCCTCTTCCCAGTAGCATGACCAAAAATGTCTCCAGACATCCCTTTTCCTAATGTCCCTGGGGAGCAAAATTGCCCCCTGGTGGAGAACTGTGGCTCCAAATTCCCGCTAGATCTGTCTTGGAATTTGAGTTCTGTCACTTGCTCAGTAGGTTATTGTGACTATGTCTTAAAAACGTTCTCATCTTTGATTCTCTCCTCTATTTGCAGAAGGGCATGTTGATCCCTTCCTGTAGGATGACTGGGACTCTGAAATGAGAAAACCTACTTAAATTATAGTGGATGGTTAATATATATGCCTTTTTTGGGGACTGTTCTCTTCTTCCCAAGCTCCAAAATTCAACAATTCTAATCATAATTATAGTTCTTAGTTTCCCTCCAGATGCTAACATATGTATGTGATAAATCAATTTATATTTCTCTGGAAGACAACTCTTGGGAATGAAAGTTGAGAGTAATTATTTTCCTTTTCCTTTTTCTCTTTTTTTTTGCTGAGTTTATGTACTCTAACCCAGAAAAGTATTTTTTTAAAAAATTTTATTCCACGTGAGGGATTGTTCAAAGAAGATCAAGGCCAACTCTTTTGAATATCCACTAACAGTTGGAAAGGAAATGAGTTTAAATAACAGCTCTTGGGATTTAAGTTAGATATGACAGGAAACTGTCAGACAGAGGTATCGGACAGAGGTTCATTGCCAGAGCAGGTGATAGAATTGCCTCTCTTGGACACTAGTAAAGCCTAGAAAGCCACTGATCTGGAACCGTCTGAAGTATGACTTCTAAATTTGGGAAACGGTCTTCACCTTGCAAGTTTACCCTTGAATATGCTGCAAGCTCCACTTCTGGTCTGAGCTTCTACGAGAGATCCTGGAACAATTGGCCGAATGTGTTTCATCTTTCTTCCCTGCGGTTCTGGCGCCTTCCTTCCCACCCTCCCCCCCACGCAGCTAAAAGAACTCGAGAAGCAGTTGGCTGAATTTTAGCACTTAAGACCTTGATGAAGGCAAAAAACAAAAACAAGGAATAATTAGTCCCAGTTTGTCAGCAATTAACTGTACTTTGAATATAACTTTTTGCTGCTGGAAACTTGGGCAGACAGCATGCCATGGTTTATGGCTCTTCAGCAGCCAGAGGGTGCCCAAGTTACTACTGCACTGAGTGATCCCTGCAGCTTCTGAAAAAGACGAATGCTTGGGCCCCACCTCTGGGTTCTAATTCAGGAAGTTTGGGGGGTGCCAGACAACTGTGTTAAACACACATATGTACCATGCTCATCACGATCTTAATTCTTCAAAGCATGAACCTTGGATCTTGGACGTTTCATATCTGTGTTTCTTCTCATGTGTAAATTGGGGTTAATAATAGTGCCGACCACGCAGAGTTGTTGAGAGGGTGGCGTAGATAATTCAAACCAAGTGCTTAGCACAGAGCCCAGCAGAGACGAGGCCTCCGTTTCCGTTAGCTGACGTCGCTGCCACTGCGATCGCTCTCTTCATCGCCACTTCTGCCCTGGAAACCTTGGGCCGGTTTTGATTCCTCCCTTTGTGAATTTCCTTCCTAATTATCTACTTGCCACATCCTGCTGAGTCCAGATCCTCTTAAGGCTGTTTGTAACCTTCCCCTCCCCACTTTTTTCTATTTTTCTCCTCTAGTTCATGCCTTGCCTGGACAACAAGCAGGCTCTTCACTGACCTTCCTGCTTGCTGCCTTCCTGTCTGTTCTCTAAGGTGCAGCCAGAGTGATCTTTCAAATGTACATGGGATATCCTTCCCTGGATTCAAACCCTTCATAGCATTTAGAATGAAACCAACTTCTCCCCTCGCTTTCAACGGCCTGCCTGGTCTGATCCACCAGGCATCAACCTCATGCCACTTCCTGCCTTGTCTACCGTGTTTGAGCCACCGTGATCTCTGACCGCATTTGGCTGTACTTCAGTCGTGCTGAGTTCTTTTCTACCTCAGGACCTTTGCACAGGCTCCTTCTGAAGCTCCTGACGACTCTTCACATGGCTACCTCCTTCTTACTTCAGGTCTCAGCCATCCTCACCTCTTTAGGTGGGTTTTACCTGACCACACCCATTCAACATCTGTACTTACTCCCCATTATTTAAATCTCAGCCTCCTGTCTCTTCTCTTCCTAGCATGTGACAGTCTGTCATTTTGTTTATTGGTTTACTTGTGTTTTCTCACATCCTTTCACTATAATGTAAGAACCATAGGGGAAGCAACTGTGTTTCTTTTGTTCACCAACCTGTCTCTAGAACCTAGTTCAGTGCTTACCACATAGATGGTGCTCAGGAAATACTGGTGGAATGAGAGGATGAATGAATGATGAGTGAATGGGTGAATAACTTTATTTGCCTGTGTATTCACTCACATGTCCACAGACATGTGGTGAATAGCTCCTGTAGACAGGATGAGCTGGGTATCTGAAGAGAAGAAGATAGAGGGATGTAATCTAGGACCCATGGGAATGTTTTAATTTTTCCAGAGCACTTGGACTGATTTTACTTTTTGGACACAGTGAGTTGTGTAATTATATGATTTTTCCTTTTCCACATCAGCTGCTACAAATTTAGAGCCAAATTTGTGGCCCATACGTCTTCTTGGTATGCAGTTTCGCCTCATTCTTGGATCCGTTTCATGTCCCCGTCCTCATTTTTCTTTTCCTTTTGCTCCTATTTTTAATTTATGTCATCTTGTATTTGATGTATCCTCATAAGCTGCCTTAACATCTCCCTGAAACAAGACAAATTAGACACCCATCAATCTATAAAAACGTGATGAGAAGAGCTTTATGAGAAGCATAAATAAAGTGCTTCTGGCATTAGAAAGGTAGATATTTCCTACGTGACTTCTGTAAGCTCCAGAGAGCGGAGCGGAGGGCTGAGAGCTTTCTCAAGGGGAGACCTGAACACTTAGTAGGCGCGGGAAATGTGACTTCAGTTGAGATTAGTAAAGGGAGGATTTAATGCAGGTAACTGGTTATTTTGCCTGTTTTGACTGCACACTGGAGCTCTGGACCTCATGCTGTTTTTTCTCACTATCTTCCTTCTCTAGAAGCGCCATATAATTTCCAAAATAATCAGGAGGCATCCGCCCCGTTCTCTCTGAAAGGTGCACACACGCTTTCTCCTAACTCTGTTTCATTGATTCTCAGCCGATTTGTGATTTGGGGGGGCGACAGGAGCTTGCTGCTTCTCCACTTCTGTCTATTGTGGTGTTTGTTTACAGGGCGTTCTGACGCAGATCTGGACAGTGAGGAGGATCAGAAATTCCTTCTGGATCTGGGGGGCTTTGTATGGACAGTGGCAGCTGTGGTGCTGAGCTTCCCCTTCCTGTGGCTCCTGGTGCTCAGTCTGCCCCAAACATGGAGCCTTGAGTCTCTAGTCCAGACTTCTGCCAGGACACAGACTTGTGTATTCAGGGACCCTCTCAATGTCTCTCTCTTCTTGGATGACTAGTAGACGTCTCGAGTTGACATGTCCAAAGGTGAGTTTCTGGTCTTCTCCCCGTTCCAGCTGCAGCTTTTGCCACCTCTGTTGATGACAGTTCCATTCATCCTACTTCTCAGGCCAGAAGCTTCGAGTCACCTTTGACTCTTCTCTTACCTCTCCCACTCAGCCCACCAGGAAGTGCTGGAGGCGCTCTGCCTTAACAATAGGCAGACTCTGATCTTTTCCCACCACCATCCCATTTCTGGTCACTCTCAGTTCTTGCCTGCCTTCCAGTGATAGCATCGCTTCCATCCTAGCCTCCAGGGGTCTTTGGAAAACCTTCCAGGTGGGCTCTCCCATCACCCTCAGTCTAAAACCCAAAGTTCTACAATGGCCTCATGTCAGCATGTGATCAGCAGCCCTTTGCCCCCACCGTTAGTTCCTCTCAGTCCTTAAGAGTCTCATAAACCACTGCAGTCTCTCAGGCTTACCACTCCAGCCACATTGGGCCGTTTCTCTTCCTTGAACATGCTGTGTCTGCTCCTGCCTCAGGACCTTTGCATCGCATGTTCCTTTTGCCTGGAATGCCTTTACTTCCCTAAAGTCTTTGTTTGGTCTCCTTGGACAATCTATTTCAAATGAGCACATTCCTCTCTGGGATTCCCCATCTCTCTAGCGTACTGTTTTTCTTTTATGCAAAGCACTTAACCACTTTCTAACACAATGCTTGTTTTTTGGGCCTATGTTTTGTCTGTCTACCCCCTCCCACCCTGCAGCAAATGTAAGGGCAAGGATCTTTGTTTTCTTCTCTAGGCCCAAGGGCCTAGAACAGTGCCTGACATATTGTGGGTTCTCCATCATCGTTGTTGAGTTCATAGATGAAGCACTGTCTCTTCTCCAGAGTGCTCCTCATCTCTTACCGTCAGTTGCTCTGATGCGCTGTCCTACTTTAGGAGCCCATCTATAAAGTCTTAACCACACTGATAAAGCTGGGGCAGATTCCTCCAGAATAAATGGTGACATAACGGCACCCTCTACATGAACCTTGCATAATTCTTCAGTAACCCTCTCTTCTGGAGCCTCCTGGATCCATCTGGAAACCATTCCAGCAAACATCTATCCTACATAATAGATCACTATTTTCCTTTTGCATTGGACTCTGGCTCCCCAGAGCCTGCAGTCAGCACTGAGATGGATTTCTTATCTCCGTGGCTTCATTAAGAGTGTACATATTTGGTTGCCAGTGCTGCGGTTCTCCATAGTGCAGTTTGTTGCAACAAAAGGAAGTGTTTGCCAAATGATTTGTCAGCATATGTTATAAAGCCACATAGGCGCTCTTGATGTAACTGGAAAATACTGATCCCAGTTAGTGACAGATTAAAGACCAAGAGGGGAAAATGGTGTTGCTTTCTTCTAAAGAACTTAGAGGGTTGATGCGAAGGTGTAGGGGTGGGATGGGGAGGAAGAGGAGAAGAGAGGCAGAGAGCAGAAAAGGAGCCGACTGTGGGTGACGGAATATAATTCTGGCACCCAGGAAACGGTTTAGCCTCATGAAGCTCAGCTATCTATCTCCTCGACTCCCACTCTTCTTCAGGGTAATAACCTTTTCAGGCCAACTGGTCTCATGCCTCAATTCTTGGGAAGAGAAACATTCCTAGGCTTTCTGAAATGGCAGGGACTGGAGCTGACCTCCCAAGGACTGGAAGTCCCGCCGTGGTGCCATGCGGAGCCCCCAGGCGGCTTGGCGAGCCAGAATGCTACAGTTCAGGGAAGGAGGCCCCCGCTGCTGAGGTTGGCAGCCATGTATGAACTCAGCAGCTTGTGATCCTGGCTGCCTTCGGAAGTGACTCACCTCCTCATTGGGAGAGCACATTAGACGCGTCTGGCCTCTTCTCCACAAATAAATATTTGACCTCTTGATGTTCTCCAGGCGTCTTCCTAATTAGGAAACTCAGACAGATCTCTAAGAACAAACCCAAACATGGCTTCCCTGTGCAGGGCAGGACCTGCCTTCCCCTGTGTTAAGTCCGCAAGCCTGTAGCACCGGGGTGTATCTCTTAGACTCGCCTCCTGTGAAAGAGTGTAATACTGGCATTTTTGGTTTGTTTCCAGTAGAAGAAAAGAACTTCCCTTATCAAAACCAAATGTTTATCTAGTAAAAGACTTGCTTCATCGCACATTCTTTTTGGCAATGTCAGCGAGTAAGTGTCAGTGCTTGGAGAGCAGACAAATATGTCTCCTCAGCTGGTGAGGTAGATGATGGTCTGAATTACCTACCCCACGAAGGATACAGTGCTCTGACGTTCTACATGCCGGGGGTGAGGGTGCCTAGCACCATGGAGATGCCCCTTTGTTTATTCCGAAGCTTTTCTGTGGTAATGTTCCTTAGAATGTTTTTAAATTGAGCGAACACAAGAATTTACAGTTGTTAGATCAGGGCAGGGTTTTAAACTTTTATGATGTAGCCATGGGGCTCGCAGACTAAACAGATACCAAATGTACTCACGGTGTGATGCGTGGTTTGGGGGTCCGGATTCCTTTACTTGAAGGTATTGTTCTTGAGCTCGCAGTTTTCTCTGAGTGAAAAGCAGCCTTTCCTCTACCCGTCCCCGCCCCCCATCCCAACCCCCCACTCTTTGTCAGCAGGAAGGTATTTTACATTAAGAAAAGATTTCTTGGGCAGTGAAGAAAGGGAATGGGGAACTGGGCTGCAGACTTCCAAGTGGTCTTGAGTCGGGTGATTTTTTTTTGCCTTGCTGTCTGGTTGTCAGGGTCACTTCACCCACACTCTCCCCCTTACTTATCTGAGAGTAAGTTCAAGTTCAGGATGCAGAAGATAGTCTGCGACCACACAGTCAGTAGAAAAGCTACCCTGAACGTTGTTTAATGATCAGCCCAGATGTATATCCTGCGTGTTGGATGAGACAATCCCAGTGGAGGAGGGATGAGAAACAGGCGCTTCTCCGTGGTTCACGATGTCATAGCTCTCTTTGGCTAGCATCTCATTACAGTCGTGTGTATTATTTAAAAGGTTCTTTAAAAAAACATGACCACAGGGGAAAATCGAGTGGCTTTCTCTTCCTGCTGTCTGTGGATGATGTTTTAATCATGGCGCTCTTAAAGATGCATGTATTCTGGTGAAATTTGTCAAAACTAGTAAGGCAATTTTGTATCCTGTGGCAATGGCGCTTAAGTATCTCTTGTAATTACTCCGGACAACCCAGGCCTGCTCTGTGTTTTTAGGCTGTGTTATTCTTACTGGTCTCTCCCCTTTAAGACCTACTTGGGATGAACCTTGTCACTATGTTCATCACTTAAATTCAAATCCTGTCAATGTATGTGAAGCTGCATTTTCCAGGGATGAAAATGATCACTGTTTGGGTACTTAGGTTCATTTACATAGAAGGGGGTTTTATTTTATTAAAAAAAATTTTTTTTATTGGGGTATAGTTGTTTTACAATGTTGTGTTAGTTTCTACTGTACAGCAAGTGGAGTTCCCTGTGCTGTACAGCAGGTTCTCATTAGTTACCTGTTTTATACATAGTAGTGTATATATGTCAATCCCAATCTCCCAGTTCATCCTACCCACCCTTTCCCCCCTTGCTGTCCATACATTTGTTCTCTACATCTGTGTCTCTGTTACTGCCTTGCAAACCGGTTCATCTGTACTACTTTTCTGGATTCCACAAATACGCGTTAATATACGATACTTGTTTTTCTCTTTCTGACTTCACCCTGTATGACAGTCTCTAGGTCCATCCATGTCTCTACAAAGGGCCAAATTTTGTTCCCTTTTTATAGCTGAGTAATATTCCATTGTATATATGTATCACGTCTTCTTTATCCATTCATCTGTCAGTGGGCATTGAGGTTGCTTCCTTGACCTGGCTATTGCAAACAGTGCTGCAGTGAACATTGGGGTGCATGTGTCTTTTTGAATTATGGTTTTTCTCTGGGTATATGCCCAGTAGTGGGATTGCTGGGTCGTACGGTAATTCTGTTTTTTAGTTTTTTAAGGAACCTCCGTACTGTTCTTCATAGTGTCTGTATCAATTTGCATTCCCACCAAGAGTGCAGGAGGGTTCCCTTTTCTCCACACCCTCTCCAGCATTTATTGTTTGTAGATTTTCTGATGATGCCCTAACCGGTGTGAGGTAATACCTCATCGTAGTTTTGATTTGCATTTCTCTAATAATTAGTGATGTTGAGCAGCTTCTCATGCTCCTCTTGGCCATCTATATGTTAGAAGGGGATTTTAAATACCAACAGCTCAGGGGTTGTGGTGCTTGAGGTCTGGGGTCCAGAGCTGGATGAGAGATAGGCATCGCCTCCTTGGAACTGCTGTGGTCCTAGAAACACGGACTAATGCATTGAGAAGGTGTTCAGCCAGGACTGAGGGGACTTGCAGGGTGGAAGGCATGCCCAGCTGTCAAACCGCATTCCACAGCAGGCTCCAGAGCTACGCGTTCCCCAAGTGAGTTTTGACCCTCAGTCACATAGCAGAACTCTAAAGCAAAGGTCGGCAATTTGCAACCCAAATCTGGCTCAATGCCTGTTTTTTTTTTTTTTTTTTTTTTTTTTTTTTTTTGTGGTATGCGGGCCCTCCCCTGCCGCGGCGTCTCCCGTTGCGGAGCACAGGCTCCGGACGCGCAGGCCCAGCGGCCACGGCCCACGGGCCCAGCCGCTCCGCGGCACGCGGGATCCCCCCGGACCGGGGCACGAACCCGCGCTCCCCGCACGGGCAGGCGGACGCGCAACCACTGCGCCACCAGGGAAGCCCCAATGCCTGTTTTTATAAATAAAGTTTTATTGAGACCCAGTCATGAGATTTGTCTAGTTACCATCTGTGGCTGCTTTCCGTCTACAGTGGCAGAGGTGAGTAACTGTGACAGAGACCACGCGACCTGCAAAGCTGAAAATACCTACTCTCTGGCTCTTTACAGAACAAGTTTCCCAATCTTTGATGGATTTTTAACTTAGAGGCCACAATTTTCCAAGGGTGTCCATTCATGGTCTTCTGTGGAACAAACGCCCTGGAATAACGTGCAGAATATTTTATGTGTGTGCATGCCCACATAGGATTTTCTGGAGAGAAAGTGCATGGATTATAATAATTTTCCTAAAGTGTCTGTGGTCCTAAGATAAAGGTCCCTAACTTGAGAGGATATGCAGATCTTACCTCATTTACAGGCTTGACGTCTGTTCTCCCTTAACTTGTTTTTCCCTCTAGGATCCTGCTAAGTAATTGGTCTGAAAAGTATATTACACGTGAAGTATGAATGTCTAACAGGCAAGTGTTTTGCTCCGTGAGAGTAGTTTGATTTTAATAAGGGCCTTACATTGCAGAACCTAACGGTCATGTCATGGGGGAACATTAGAAACAGGGGAAAGAGTGGGGAGCAGGAGGGGTGCTGGCCAGGAAGCTGTGACTGGAGGCAAGTGGAACTTTTTTCTTTTTTTTTTTGGTCCTGTTTAAAGAGACAGTAGGGCAGTTATCTTTCTGGTGAGATGAGGGCAGAAAACCGTAAGAGTAGCCACTCTTTAACAACGTGTAAGGCAGTATGCCAAGTACGTTATATGAAATGTCTTACATCCTACAACTTCCCCCGGGACTTAGCATCTGTAATGTTAGAACGGTGGCCAGTGCAAAGTGCGCACGATATAATCGTTAGTGATTACTTATCATCCTTGGCCTCACCATCCTCACTGATCATCTGAGGAAACTGAGGCTCTGTTGTCTAAGATTTCCCAGCTCCTGGAAATCACAGGCACCGGACCTTGTGTCCGTCAGTCTCAGAGGTGGCACTAACAGAAGCCAAGTCTGTTAACTTCCAAAGTTTTCACTTTGTTTTGAAACCCTCTTCTTCTAACCAACTCCATGGACAGCAGGATGTGGGTGGTTCCTCTTTCAAAAGGCAGCCAGCAAGAATCCTCTGGTGTTGGTATGAAGAAACACACTCTTTTCCCCATATTTCCTCCTCAGCTCACTTCTTGGAGAGGCCTTATCTTTAGTGTCCTGGCTCTAGAGCAGAGGTTCTCAAACCTGGCTATCCATCTATACTACCTAGGAAGCATAAAAAAGTACAGATCCTCGGTTACTATGCCAGGACCTACTAAATCAGAATTTCTGAGGATGGGCCTTGGAAGTCTGTATAGTTTATAAACCTCTCTATGTAGTAATGTTCTGGCCAACCAAGCATCGGCCCATCAACTGCTGCTTGGGCACCACTATTCTCGGTGCCACCCAAGCTCTGGCCACGTTAGGCAGTCGAGGGGGGTGTGTGTAATTATTACTGCGATCTGACTGCTTCAACCAAGGTGACTCACCCCCCCTTTTGGAAACAGGCAAGATGTTCCCTCTTTGCAGTTGGGTCCTCCTGTCCAAACAGAGCCAGGAGTCTGTGGGTGGTCCCAGGCAGGCAGGAAGGCTCCCTTCTGGCAGAGCCAGGAGGGAACAGGCTGAGATGCAGTTGGTTCTTAGGAAGGGCATAGAGAAGGGTGCGGGTGCTTAGCCCCAAAACGGCAGGATTAGGAAGTTGATTCGGAACTCCAACTGGAGCTGGAGGAGGGAGAGGGTGTTCCTCTTTTTCCTTTAGGCCTCATTTTAAGGTCTTTGCTACATTTACCTCTTAAGGGCCATGGAAGTTAGAGCTATCCCTTTAAAAAGGAAAGCATATTGTATAACAAATGATAGCCCTTTATTTCAGGGTTTATGAGAAATGTCCCCAGGGTTCATACCAGTGACCCTCTCCCCAGCCCTGGCTGGTTACAAATTGGCCACTGCGCTTGAGATTCACGTAGGTCGAAATTACATACCGACTGAAAGTATGAGAAGGGGGGAAGGCTATGAGGTTGGAAATGACTACAGGACCCGGCAGGCGGGCTTGCCAGATTCTTGATGAGAAATACGAACTACTCAAAAAAATTAGAGCAAGGTGCTCTTTGTGGGCGTGTTTGCGTGTGAACACATTTGCCAGTCTGCACTGGTCTTTTTAGGGGGTCGGAGCAATTAATCTTTTTTTTCTTTTCCTTTTAACTGGAAGTTTGGAAAGAAGTTGCAGGATTTAAAGTTTGGAAAGTACGCAGGGAACGGACGTATTTATGTTAAATAAACTCGATATTCGAGAGTCTTCTTTCCTCTGAAGCAACATGAGTAGCTACCAATGGGAACTGAGCGCTCTGAGTCATGCATTTCGATTTCTGTCTGGCTTCTCCTGGTGAGTTGGTGTCCCTGGAACCTCAGGGGTATATGGAAACGTCATTTCGAGTGTTTTTTCTGAAGTGCTCCTCTCCTGGGTTAACTCAGGCAGGGGGGAATGTCATCATCGGCATGTAGATTGCCCGTAATATCTCTGCTAATTGACTTTTGAATTATACAAATAAGCCCCTTTCTAATTCCAACTTCTCTAAATTCTTTGCTGCTCAAATGTGGCTGGGTAGAAAGTTTGGATGGGGATACAGTCTCCTGTTCTGCTAGTATATGGATTGGAAAAGGGATGACACATGGAGTCAGCCTAAGGAAAATGAAAATCTGATTAGTCAAAGAGAAGGAGAGAGTTTTAGCATCACTCTCTTACCACGTTAATGATCACACCCCCCCAAACATCTTCCCTTGGCTCTGTTATTCTTATTTAGAGACCAAGACTTGAACTCAGTTCCCCTGCTGGCTTCCCTGTTTCCTCTGAAAGGGGTCCCAACCTAGCAGCTTCCATGGAGAGGACTGAAAACTGCCAAGGAGGACTGACTTGTGAGTTGGCAACTGTGTTCATTATAATCCTGGGCCTGGAGGGACCTCATTGCCTGGCTACCCATCACCACGTTCATTATTCCTCAAGAATAAAAATGTTTCTCTTTTTAACAGCAGACAAATATAGAAGTAGGACTGAACCAGGTCTTTTTTTTTTTTTTTTTTTTAATTTTTATTGGAGTATAGTTGATTAACAGTGTTGTGTTAGTTTCAGGTGTACAGTGCAGAGAATCAGTTATGCATATATCCATTCTCTTTTAGATTCTTTTCCCACAGAGGCCATTAAAGAGTATTGAGTAGAGTTTCCTGTGCTGTACCAGTAGGTCCTAATTAGTTATCCATTTTATATATAGTAGTGTCAATCCCAGCCTCCAAGTTTATCCCTCCCTTCCCCCTGGTAACCATAAGTTTGTTTTCTACATCTGTGACTCCGTTTCTGTTTTGTAAATAAGTTCATGTGTATCATTTTTTTAGATTCCACAGGTAAGCGTGAGCCAGGTTTAAGGGAGTAGCTGAGCTTCAGCCTCTGACCTGAATCATTAAAGCTGCCCTTAGGGTGGGGAAATTGTGGGAGTGGCTCTAGGCCCGCAATTTGTTCAGCAGCTTTATTGAAATATAATTTACACACCATACAACTTGTCTATATAAACTGTACAGTTCGGTGATCCTTAGAGTATTCACAGAGTTGTGCAACTATTAGCACTGTCTAATTGCAAAGCATTTCCTTCATCTGAAGGAGAAAAAAAAACATACCCATTAACATCATCCCTCCTTCTCCCCCAGCCCTCGTATTCCCTAATCTAGTTTTTGTCAACGGATTTGCTTATTCTGGACATTTCATATAAATGGAATCATACAATACATGGCCTTTTGTGACTGGCTTCTTTGATTTAGCTTAATGTTTTCAAGTTTCCTCTATGTTATAGCAATTATCAGTACCTCACATCTTTTTCTTGCTGAATAATCTTCCATTGTGTGGATATACCAAATTTTGGTTTTTTTCAAATGTTGATGGACTTTTGGGTTGTTTCCATTTTTTAGCTACTGTGAATAATGTTGCTATAACCATTCATGTACAGGGTTTTGCGTGGACATGAGCTTTCTTTTCTCTTGGGTGTTGCACCTACGAATGGAATTTCTGGGTCAGAGAGTAAATCCATCAACAACATTTTGAGAAATGGTCAAACTGTACCAAAGTGTATGCACCATTTTACTTTCCCATCAGCAGTGTATGAGAGGAACCGTCTCTCCACATCCTCACCAATACTTGTTATTTCCTGTCTTTTGATTATAACCATCCCAGTGGGTGTGAAGTGGTGTTTCATTGTGGTTTTGAGTTCTCTTTCTGTGATGGTTCATAATGTTGAGCATCTTTTCACGTGATTCTTGGTCATTGTATCTTCTTTAGAGAAATGTCTATTCAGATATTTTGCCCACTTTTAACTGAGTTATATTTTTAGGCTTGAACGTTAAGGATTCTTTCTATAGTCTAGATACAAGTCCCATATCAGATACAGGCTTTGCAAAGATTTTTTTCCCATTCTGTGGATCGTCTTTTCACTTTCTGGGTGGTATCCCTTGAAGCACAAACATCTTTAATGTAATAAAAGCCAAGATACCTATATTTTTCTTTTGTCACTTGTGATTGGGGTCAGATCTAAGAAACCATTGCCTATCCCAAGGTTATGAAGATTTACTCTCCTGTTTTCCTTCTAGGAATTTTATAGTTGTAGCTCTTACATTTAGGTCTGTGATCCATTTTGTGCTAGTTTTTGTGTGTGATGTGAGGAAGGGGTTCAAATTATTTTGCATGTGGGTATCCAGTTGTCTGAGAACCGTTTGTTAAAAAGACTTATTTCCCCCCCTGAACTGTCTTGGCACCCTTTTCAAAAATCAGTTGACAGTAGATACTTGTGTTTATTTCTGGGCTCTCCATTCTGTTCCACTAATCTATATGTTTATCCTTATGTCAGTTCCAGACTATCTTGATTATTGCACTTTATACTAGGTTTTGAAATGGGGAAATGTGACTCTTCCAACTTTGCTCTTCTGTTTCAAGGTTGTCTTAGCTATCCTGGATCCCTTGAATTTCCAAATGAAATGCGTCAATTTCTGCAAAATAGCCAGTTAGAATTTTAAACTACACCCAAAATTTGAGTGGGTCCTCAATTTACTGGCTGTAGGCAGTAACTCAGAGAGGTAGTACAGAGAGAGCCTAAAAAATAGGGGGAGGCGGGAGGGCATTCCAGATAAGCAGCTGACTCTTCCTGCTACAATTAAAGTGCGCGCGCACACACACACGCACACGCGCGCGCACACACACACACACACACACACACACACACACACACACTTCTGAGGCTCACATATACGGGTAGCTCCAAATTCTCATCTACCTCCACCATCACCTAGGTCCTGTGCAGTTCTGCTACTGTATGTGTGTTGGGAGTAGTATCATTATTCCCATTTTACAGATCACATGAGTCTCACGTGAGATGATACATAGGTGGTTTATCACACTGTCTGGCGTAGAGTGAGTGCTTGATAAATGTTTGCTGTTGTTGCAGTTACTATTATTGCTATTGCTTCCTGAGTGATATCAGTCACCTAGGGAAGCAGTAAGTCCTTAAACAAAATATAGACTTCAGTAATATATAGACTTAAGTCCTTCGATAAATGACATAGGGAATCCCTATGTCTGCCTGGCCCTTCAGTTGCCTCTGGGGCTCATGTGTGAAGTCTAGAGGAGCTCTCCTCAAACGTTAAGAGTATAAGAATCCCTTGGGGATCCTATTAAAATGCAGATTTTGGTTCAGTAGTTTTGGGGTGGGGTCTCAGATCCTGCATTTCTAACAAACTCTTGGGTGATGCCTTGGAGAACCACCCTTTGAGGAGTAGGGTGGTCGAGGTCCTATAGGGCAGTGGTCCCCAATCTTTTAGGCACCAGGGACCGGTTTCATGGAAGACAATTTTTCCACGGACTGGGGGGTAGAGGGGGGATGGTTCAGGCAATAATGCGAGCGATGGGGGCGGCAGGTGAAGCTTCACTCGCTCGACCACCTCCTGCTGTGGGGCCCGGTTCCTAACAGGCTGCGGACCAGTGCCGGTCCACAACCCGGGGGTTGGGGACCCCTGCTATTGGGCACACCCAGGTAAGAGGTGTTCAAGATCATCTCTGACACTTGGGGGCAGACTAGAGGTTAATAGAAAAGGCCTCCATCAAGTGTAAGCTGAGAAAACTACACTGTGAGACTTGGATTACCGAGTTCCTTGTTACTGTGGTCATTCGCCTTTTGCTGTGCCACGTTCTCCGGTAAGCACTGTCTGAGCCAGAGGTATCCAAACTCTTTTAATTGCACACTCTCTCCCTAGAAAATGTTTGATCACAGACTGCCAGACTGTGTGTATTTACTTACCAATAAATTACACACACATACTCCTATGATTAGCTAAAACAGGCAATACTTGCTTTGCATGGCAGTATGGGACTGTAAAAATAACTATGCAAGCTGAAACTTTGCAGAGCGATCTTAATAAGCAATGGGAAAAATTACAGTTGTACTGCGACCTTTAAAAATTTTTTTCAAAACAATAAAAACTCTCTTACTGTTGGTTATAAGTACATAGGGAAATAAGAAAACTAATAAAACTAGTATTTGTTTAGTACACTGCAACTTAAAGCACTAGAAACATTGAGAATTAAAATGCTTGACTTCTTTGGGCAAACTTATCAAGAGTAGTTTGAAGAGTGCTTGTCTTTGTCTTATCTTATGATACAGATGAAGCATCTTTTCTAGAACCTGGCAAATTGTCATACTCCTTTCTAAGTTTGTATCAGTTTCCATTTTATGCTTTGTGGTTTCATGAAATATCACTGAGAGCTCCTTATTTTTTGTCACATGTCGCTTCCTCTGGAACATACATCTTCATCCTTTTGTTTCCACAACCATTTTCCTTTATGTCGTTAAGTTCACCTTCATTAAATTACTCTGGCTCCATATACAGATTTCCTTGGTATCACATAGGTATCGCTGGGAGACAAGAAGGCAACACAACTACATGCGTTGCTGTCTGTGCATGAACTGAATAACAGATGCTCAGTGACGAGTCACAGGCAGACTTTGAAAAGAGTAACACGACTGGTCACTGATCATAATGTACACCTGTTATTTACATAGTGGTTTGTGGACTGAAGCAGTGATGTTTATGCTTTATGCAAATCACTCACAGTTAATATACTATAGAAACTGAAATTTGAATCATGATGGGAGGCCCGTTCTGTTTGACAAAACTGGAGTAACTGAAATTTGTGCATAAACTAAAGACTGTTTTCCAAATCATGATATATACATGAATCAAGATTCATAATCATAGTATGTAAAATGCATACTTCAAAGAGCCATCTTGATCATTTTTATTTTTATTTTTTTTTACCAGATTATGGTTAGTTCTCCTTGTTATTGTTTTTATTTTATACTTTGACATCAAAGGAACCCATACTAGGGTAGGAGGTGCATTAACTCAGCCATTTTTCTCACTTTCTTGTGCTTGCATTAGAGAATTATACTCTGGATTTTTTGGTAGTAATCTGTTTAGGTCACTTGTAAATTTTAGTTCAGGTAATACCAGATATCCACATCCCATAAACCCATTTAATCTGGCAGTCAATATCGTCACTGTCACCTGTCCCAAACTGTGGCTCTCCCCGCCTTTTCTCAGAGTGCTGTCAATGCCACATAGGAAGTGTACCACATGACCATCGGACAGCAAAATCAAGTGAGGGTCCCAGTGTCAAGCCATATATGAAACATCTATAAGTTTAATGCCCTAAATTTTAGGTAAAAATCAATTTAAAGATAAACTCTAATATTGTCACTTAATCCACTGTGGAGACTTCCAGCCTAAACATTCTGGTTGTACTTGAGTTGTGCTCCTGCTAAGAGAAGGGTCCTCGGAAGGGGGAAGGGGTCAGGTTTTCTCTGCTGCCAGCATGATGATTGGCACTTCAAGGTCCTTGAGGACAGTGACCTCAAGACTTTTTTGTGTGTGTGTGCGGTATGCGGGCCTCTCCCGTTGCGGAGCACAGGCTCCGGACGCGCAGGCTCAGCGGCCATGGCTCACGGACCCAGCAGCTCCGCGGCATGTGGGATCCTCCCGGACCGGGGCACGAACCCGTGTCCCCCGCATCGGCAGGCGGACTCTCAACCACTGCGCCACCAGGGAAGCCCAAAGTTCTAGAATTTGAATAGTAAATGGGAAAGATTTCTAGCGGTTTTATAAGATTGATATGTATATTTTGAATACTGGTCCAAAAGAATGACTATTGCTCTTTGGTAAGAGGAATCCTTTCCTAAGAAATATTTGTAGACAGTACTGAGTTATTCATAATATATCCAAGTATGTTGAGAAGTTACTTGAAGTTTAGTGGGCATTTAGATCCACGGCTATATCCATCTGCCAGCCAAGCTTAGCACGACTTGGCAATGCAGGAGCTTTGGAATTGGACAGATCCAAGGTCAATTTTGCCTCTGCTGCTTATTAGTTATGTGAAATTGGATAATTTACTTAAACTCTCTGAGTCTCAGTTTCCTCATCCAAAAATGAGTCTAGTTATATCAGTTTTGAAGAGCTCTTGGGAAGATTATATGAGAAAATAAATGCAAAGAACTTAATAAAAGGGATATGATTTCTGTTCTAGAACTGACATACTGTTTTTCTATTCTGGGGGCGATCAGGTCATATTTCAAATGCATTAACTGCGTTGACTGAAGAAAACCTTAGGTGAACCCTTTTGTAGACAGACAAAGATTTTTGAAAATTGGCAACTCCCACAAAGCCTCTGCTCTGCCTTTGACATTATTATGTGGTAATAACGTGGGTAGAGGTACAAAGGTACAAAGAGTATGTGTAAGAGGCACAAAGAAATATAAGATGACGTCTTCTTTATACACAAGTAGCTTACAAGTCCAGTTGGGGAGAAGATAGTGATAATAATACCCTTGCTTTTGTTTGTCACTTCATAGTTCCCACTGTAGTATTATGTTTTATCTTCGTGGCAGCCTGAGGGTAGATAGGGCAGCTGTGATTGGCATCACCACCTCCGTTCCACAGGCAAGGAAATTGAGAACTTCTGACTTGATCATTGCAACTAATACTCAGACTCTGAAGTCTGCTCGTGCTGCCTCCTTCTACCCGTGAAACAATCAGAGCACAAAGCTTGGTCACTGATGGCCAGGTGTGTACCTGAGAGTTTTGACGGATTGCTTCTCTTACACCCCGTTCCTTTGCATGCTTTGTTTCCAGGGACAAGGTGCAACCCGTGCTGGCTTCTGAAATGGGCCGTGATGTAGTAGGGGGACCTGGAATTTACTTAATGGCATTCTCTTTGTCAACTTGCTCTGCCTTGGCTTTTTTCTTTCCATTACACATCAAGTTTGTAAAAGCACATATCCCCGGCTCATCTCTTTAGTGCTGACTTGAAAATAATTAAGGCGCACGTAAAGTCGGCATATCTATCTGTCCTCCAAGTGTTTTTTTAAAAAAATGGGTGTCTTGTTGAAATTGAATTAACTGCTGGAATCAAGAATGCAGTAACTGTTTTAAGTAATTCGCTTAGACTTTTTTTTTTAATCTGTTTTTTAATATGTAAAATAGGCCTAGGACTGCTTACCTACCTCAGAGTAGAATCCCGTGGCTTTAATTAGTGAATATTTGGTAAGGGCCAGACAGGGTGAGCAGCAGCGTCATCATTATTATGGTTATTTTATTATCATCATTATTATTGTTATTTGATTATCATCAGCATCGTTATCTTCATCATCATGCCCGCCATTTTCATTATTATCACTTACAGCCCCTTTATATAATGCCTGTACTTCAAGGACACAAACATTTTTCTTTAATAAGCTCCAAAACTTTTTCTCCTCTCCCTCCCAACTACCTTTCCATTTCTGTTGCTCTGGGATTTGGCAACCCAGTTTAATTTCTGATGAGAAGACACTCTGGAAAATTGAAATGAGATAACAGGAGTTGATTGGGGGGGAAAATAACTTCATCTTAACCTCTTAAAGCAGAAGACATCAGGTTCCCTAATTCCTTCCTTTCGTCCTTGAAAATAGAACATCAGCCGCAGAGCACACCTGTGCCGAGTTCTAAAATGAATCTGTGGCAGCCGTTGCCAGAGTAGCAATTAGATAATTAAAGCTAAATTTCACCTGCAGAGGCAGGCTGCAAAATACCGTCGGTTTGACCTTCCACACTTCGGGATGAGGTAAATACTCTGTGGGAGGTGGAGTGATGTCATGGGATTGGTATTGGCAGGGCAGCCCGGCAGTGGTGTGCTGCTCGGCTGACCTCCACGGCCTGGGGGACGTTGGAGGCAGCGCGTAATCCAACTATTTTTTTGTCTACTTCTCCTCTGTGATAAAGTCACGTTACACTTTCCCTTCCTCCTTGTAGAGTTGTAAATCACCAAGGAAATCACCTAGCCTATCACCCTGTTGGGTTTGTTTTTTTGTTGTTGATTTTGTTTTTGTTCTCCGAGCACTTACCATAGCTGGAAATGATCGTTTTGATTGCTTCAGTTATTTTTTTGTCTTCTCCACTCTCCTCCACTCCCTCACCACAACTGTAACCTCCACAAAGAGAGACCTTCTCATCCATCTTGCTCATTTTCTATGCTTGGCTCCCATGATGGGAGCAAGTGGCAGGTGCTCAATAAACATGGGTTGCATAACTGTGTTATCCATACCTCCTAGAGAAATGGAAATAAAAACAAAAATAAACAAATGGGACCTAATGAAACTTAAAAGCTTTTGCACAGCAAAGGATACCATAAACAAGACCAAAAGACAACCCTCAGAATGGGAGAAAATATTTGCAAATGAAGCAACTGACAAAGGATTAATATCCAAAATTTATAAGCAACTCGTGCAGCTCAATAACGAAACAACAAACAACCCGATCCAAAAACGGGCGGAAGACCTAAACAGACATTTCTCCAAAGAAGATATACAGATTGCCAACAAACACATGAAAGAATGCTCAACATCATTAATCATTAGAGAAATGCAAATCAAAACTCTAATGCGATATCATCTCACACCGGTCAGAATGGCCATCATCAAAAAATCTACAAACA